>NC_136816.1:3377114-3859191 GCF_951394365.1 Tetrao urogallus | reverse complement strand
GGTGCCTGTGGTCAGAGGCCAGCACCCCAGAGCTGCTTCTGCTCCACAGTAATACAAACCGGTCCTGAAAGCTGGAATTTCTGAAGATGCTGTAGATCCTTGATCCAAAGATGAATCCTCAAGAATGGCCCTGAAAAACTTTTCTTATCAGAGGTGAAGCCATTGCAGAGTGGACAGTGCCAGATTTTATGGTGTTGTAGAACTGTGTCTCAAAATTAGAAGAGTGAAGTAAGAAGGTGGGTTGGTCTGTACACCTGAAGTCTACCTGCAGCTTGGCAGTGTGTTTAAAGAGCTCACATACACCATGTGCAACTCATTTAGCATCAGCTGGAGTTACTTGGCTGGAATGGAAAGAAAAGGAGAGGGAATAGTAATTCCAGCTTTGGAAAAATTATCTCTGATTACCCATTTTGAGCCAAGTGATCAGGGGTAGGAAACATTCACATGAAGGAAAATGTCTTATACAGTTGCTTTAACTATTACCTTTACCCAATGGTGACTGGCAGCTGTTCAAAATTTGGGAAAATGTATAGCGACAGATTACTTTTATCAACTGACTCAGAACCTGGAGCATGAGTGATAATAGATTCAACCTTCTAACTTAAAACACAGCCTGTCTTGTTTGGAATACTGACCTACCTGTGCCTCTCCATCCTGTTTTTGTAGTTGATGAATTGCAAATAGTGACTGGCTTTGCATAAAGCAACTGGAAATTGTGTTGTGCCAGAAACAAGCAGATTACATGGACTTTGCTCCTTGAATTCCTGGCTCCCTGTGGTGACCACGGTAGCTGTTGTCAGCAGCTTAACTCTGAGGTTCTCCATAGCTCCACAGAGTTGAGAGAAAATTAATACTGGAGAGGTCAGGTTACAACAACAAATGAACATTCAAATTCTGTTAAATAGAAGAGGCTGGGTTATTAAGAAAGACAAGCTGCTGTATTCATCTGAGGATGACATACGGACCCAAGCAACATCTCATCTGTTGAATGCTGCCTTCCTTTCACTTCTGCAACTTTTTTTTTCTTGTCAGCAGTAGGTAAGGCAGTTTTGTTAGTGCTGGTGTTGGCAGATACCTGTCAAAGTATCAAACAAGTCTTTCATCTTCCTAAATAATAAAGCTGATAAAATCTATTTGCTTATATATCACAAAGCAAGATGAGGACATCTCAATTGCAAAGTTTGGAAGAATTTGACATCTTCTGCTACAGCGGCAGAAAGCTTTCTAGTAGAAGTTTGAGCACTGTGAAAGCCCTAAGGGGAAGTCCAGCTGGAGAAGGAGCAGAATGCTTTGTGTGGCCTGATCTCTAGCTACTCACATGGACTACAATTCTTTCCAGCCATCCCTAGCTGATCTCAAGTTTAACTTTCTGCTTTGTCAGGTGCAGAATCTGCATTCTGAGACTGTCAGAAGTAGCTCAGAAGCACTGGAGCTAATCTCCATCAACCTCCCTGTCAGATGATTTCTGCTCTGCAAATTTTGTCTATTTGCTTGAATTCCATCAGAATTGTCGCGCAGCAACTGCCACATGGAATGCCATCGTCAGCATGGGACACTGGTGTTATTCATGACTTGTCTGAAGGAGAGCCTGAGTCTGATCTCAAGCCTTATTAGACACATGAAAATCCAGGACACAAGATCTCAACAGATAAAATGTGATTTCTTCTTATTTTTTTCTGGGCACGTGGGATGCTCAGAGCAGGTGTTTGCTGATGACTGCCTCTCCAAGAGGGTGGGCAGAATGAGTCAAACATTTTCTCTTAACAAAGGCAGTAGTATAACTCTCTTGCTTCCACCTTCTGCCTCTTTTCATGAAGCATGAATGGAGACACTCCTCATTCAATCCAGACAAGGAGGGCTAGCAAGCTTAAGAGATACCACAGGATGAAAACAGCCATCTCACTATTCCCATCATGCAGAGAAGGGAAGTGTGTGGCTGCATGCGCCAAAACAGGAAAACCAGTAAGAAAAGAGTGCACTGCTTGTTGAGAACATCTCTTACTCATGCTAAAATAATTTAGGATGAATTGTTGGAGGATAAAATTGGAAATCTTCCCACCAGTGAGACCTGTATGCTGTGGAAACAGCATTATTTTTGTCCACCACTTTAATAGAAATTAAGTCCTTTCAGGGAAGCTGCTCTTACGATGCATAACAGTACAAACGCAGTTCTTGGCCTCCATTATTCAGGCCTGACATTGTGGTTTTTAGGCAAAAATAAAAGCTGGGGACACAATATAACAGGGTTTCTCAAGAATTCAGATTTTAAAACAAATTCACTTTGTCTGTCTCCAACTCCCCATTGTATTAGTAAATATTTTAAGCCCATATTTGGCAAAGGACTAAAGGACAAGCCTAAAGAGCAGATATGTTTACTTCCCAGTAAAAGCCTCAGTGCTTTTTAGACTTAACTTGTTTACCGTTCAGTGTGGACATGACCCCTGCCATGAGCGAGGGCCTGGAAGCCCTTCCAAAACCTGATGGAGTTCATAGAAGGGGTTATGGGGCATTCCCAGCTTGAACCGGACCCTGTTCAAGGCAGCCTTGCTACAACCATTTGGAAATTTGCCAGGAGGGGGACTTCAGACTCCACAAGCAAATTGCAAGTGTCAAACAAATATTTTAGCATGAGTGATTCGCCTGGCTCTAATCAGGGGTATGCTTCTATGAGAATGGTGGACCAGATCTTCATCTGTTTTTTTATCAGGCCGACTACGTGAAATTGAGAGGAGCTATTCATAATTAGAATAGCCAAAGGTCCAGTCTATTAAGTGCAATATTTCTGCTAGAATGAACTACACTCCTGAGACTTCTTAACAGAGTAATCAATGGAAGACTGTCTTTTTGTGTGCAGATATGTGTTCTGTGCCTGCGGGGCTTTGCCATCTGATGGTCCTCAAAGAGATGCAGCTAGATCAAAGCACAGGATTACTGGAAAGCCCATCTTTGTATCCTGCAAATTGATAAACAGGTTACACTTTCTTTCCTATGGAGTCAATCCACTAGAGTGCGGGCTTTATCCACAGCTGAAAGAAAAGGAACAATTAGGACTTGCTATTGCTCCCCTGTTGCTTGCTGAGCAGCCCAGAATTGCTCAACCATCCTACCTGCACAGCACAGAGAAGTGGGAAACAGCATGCTCCAAGCTCCAGGCTGATTCTGTGGCCACCCGCGTGCTGAAGGAGCAGCTTGAGTATGCAGCCATAAGAAAGAAATAAAAAGAATTGAACCTTCTCTTAAGTTTTCAAAAAACTATGCTTTCAAAAAATTTTTAAAAATGTGGTACTGAGTGAAATGGTTTAGTGGGCATGGTGGTGATGGGTTAATGGTTGGATTAGATTATATTAGTGGTCTTTCCCAACCTTAATTATTCCATGATTCCATGATTCTATGATTCTTTCTCTCCCTTCACTCCTTTAAGAAAACCTCCTGAGTAATGGAGTAAAGAGCACTGACATCCAAGGAGAGGGGCAGGGCAAAGGATAGGAAACATCTCCATTTCCCTTCCCTTCCCTTCCCTTCCCTTCCCTTCCCTTCCCTTCCCTTCCCTTCCCTGCCCTGCCCTGCCCTGCCCTGCCCTGCCCTGCCCTGCCCTGCCCTGCCCTGCCCTTGCCCTTCCCCTTCCCCTTCCCCTTCCCCTTCCCTTTCCTCTCCCCTCCATGTCCCTCTGACCTCCATCCTCCTGCGGAATGAGCACAATGGCCTCATGCATGTTTTCCATTTAAACCACCTTCAGAGGAGCTATACTGAGCTTTCCTTGTGCCCTGTGCAGTGGTGCACATGTGCAACCACCTCCCCACCACGCTGCCAGCACCCTGCACAGCACTGGAGCATTGCATTCTCAAAGGAGTCCTTGTATATGGAGGTGTCCACACCATGTGCAAAGTGGGGATGTCTCCTGAGAAGAACACGTGGAGTTATATGTAGTCTCCCAGGTTCTTATGTAGGGTGTCCTTATCATGCTCACATCATCCTTGAGATAAGGGGCAAATGTCCCCCTTCTGGTAGTACAACTAGATGATCTCCAGATATCCCTTCCAATCCCTGGAGTTCTGTGATATATAAGGTAGGTTCTTGTTCTACCTACACTCCCTGATGAAACTCCATGTGAATAGAAAGTCCATTTCAATCGGAAGCCACTAGTTTCTGGTGTTGGCATCTTGTTTTTCATGCAACACCAATGAACAAGGTGCAAACAGCTGTGGGTGAAGGGTTGGAACAGGGTATAGTGACACAACAGAGCTGCCTTGATGTCTGTGACAGCAGGAGTAATTTTTCATAGGGCAATTTATGTAATTACATGGTAATTTCATTTGATAACTATTTCCAAGAGCACTAAAATAATGGGGGTAAAATGAAAACATTCATCAGATTGGCAAACACACTGGTTCTGTGAAATCCTAGCCCCAGAAGAGATGGTCTGCAAGAAGGCTGTGCCCAACTATTTGGATTTTTGTTTCTTCTGCTTTATGTTCATGTACAGAATGCATGCAGGGCATGGATTAGCTGCCAGTCAGGTTCTTTGATTATTTCCTATCATCCTTTGTTTCTGTGCTTCCCAGGAGCTTATGGACCTTCCAGGTGTTCTTGGAGCTGTGTACCAATGGGCTGCACTGTGCGTATGGGGTTATTTTCAAGAGGGGGACGTGGTTTCAAAGACAAGATTAATGAATTACTTGTATCTACCTCATTTATATAATGAATTTCCCAACTGTTTGTCTCCCATCGCAGATTAGCAGATGCAGATGGCCGTACTTAGACGTCAGCCTCCCAGCCTACATGAGTAGTAGCACTGAGCCCTGGAGCTGGCAACTGGGAGTGAAGTGCTCCATTTGGCACTCTTGCCTTGGAAACCCCACCATGAACAAATGCCAGCACACATCTGCTGTGTCAGAAGCTGTAATTGGAGACCTTCACTATTGTCATACTTTGGCTGTAGAAAGAGTTGCAGGTGGCAGTCACAATATAATGGACTCAGTTTTGTGCTGTCTCTGTGAGATTTAGTCCTGGTTGGTTCTATCATCTGATTTCCAAGGCCATAGCCTTACTTCTGGCTGTTGAAAATTAATTTTGTTGTCCTATCACACTTTTACCAGCCACGTGCAGCTCTTCTTTGCAGTAGTGAATCATTCCAGTTTGGACACGGCAACATTTGTTCCTAGGTTCAGTTTGTGTTTGATTCTTCTGCTCCATAACTCACCTTGCTTTGCAAATCCTTAATATGAATCAGGAAGAAATGCTTCTGCTGATGGAAAAGAATGTCACAGGAGGACTTTGCAAAATTTAAAGAAGTTTTACAGCTATTTCTGGTATTTAAATTCCTGAGTACACACAAATGTAGCATAGAGCTGTCTTAAGTTGTTGTAAAGGACTTTGAGACTGTTATGGGCCTCAGGTAGCCACAGTATTAGGAAGAGTGTGTTGAAGGTTGCCTCTGTGCACCTCCAGCTGCACTTGGTGCACTCATGCAGTTGGAAATCTGCTAAAAACATAACCTAGCATTTATCTCAGACTTGAAGACTGTTGAAAATGGCAGAGAGAATATTTTTGCTTGCTACTACTAGGGAAGTTGCCAAGGTTAGAATACACATAATATTTTTTTGTTTAATTTTATTCTACGTTTGGACAGAAGGATATTAAAAGACTGCATATTGCTTTTGTTATTATTTTTATCAGACACTGCATCGTTCCTCTTCAAGCCCATCTGTCTAACAGTCGTGTGAAATAAATGTTTTCTGGTTTTCTGTCACAGGATTTCCATATAGCATTCAGTGGCTGCTCCTTAACTTTGGGACTTATGGTGCCATTTTCTGCATTTCTGCTGTGTTCTTTTCCAATGGAGACTCAGAAAAGCCAAGAGATTCTGTTTCCCCCACAAATACAAAGCTGATGTAAGGCTCTCCAAGCTCCTGGCTATGCACAGGGGAAAGGATTAGGAAAGAAAGCATGGTCAAAAGAGATGTGCTGGGTGTTGTGTCTTTAGGAGAGACTGTTCCCATTGGGAGACACAAGTATGAGTGGAAAAGCTCTTGCATGGGATCCCTGTGCTGCAGACAGATCTTTTTGTTTTTTTCTTCTTTGAATTCAGGATGTCTGTTCTCAGATCCCTCCCACAACACAAGAAGGGCTACAAGAGGCTGAAAAGGACCAGCCGGGCATAATTAGAAAGGAAGAAGAAAGGATGTTAGAAAAGAAAATGAAGAGGAAGGAGGGAAAGCCTGCCTCCATTTCAAAGCAGTCTTCCCTCTGACAATGAGGAAAGGTTGGTGTGTCTGAGTACGCTCTGTAATTTGCTGAAACTCACATCCTGTAATTTAGCCACTAGGTGTGTTTATATGGAAATGCAGAACTAAAAGCAGTTCAGAGTGTGTCAGGAAGTTGAAATGGCGTATGCATTTCTTGGGATTCTTTGTCCAGTTGGAGTACCCTTAACCTGTTTGGGAACACGGGCTTGGCAAAAATCATTAGCAGAAAAAGGAAAAATTACTATTTTCCTTTCAGAGCTTCTCAATCATTAGGGAGCTGTACTGTAAGTGTTAATGTACTGCTATTTCAGAAGCTTGTTCCGGACCTGCTACCAAAATGCAGTGACTGAAAAGCCATAAGAAGCCACTTTTCAATCTAGGAATACTCAACAGGAGTATTGAGATATCTCTTCCTTGTAGTAGGGTGCACAGTCATTTGCCTCAGATTTTTGTTGGTGGTGTTTTTTTGTTTTCTTTTTTTCTTCAGAAGCAATTCTCACACTTTCTTATTGAATTTAATATTTTTGGTGGGGCAGCCAGCTGACCTCCACCTCCTTTTGCAGTCAGTATGGAAACCATGGCCATGGTTCCTCAAGCCTGACACTGATTTTTCAGGCCTTAGCAGCATCTGCAGTTGGCAGAGTTGTTGATCCGATATTTCTGTTACCAGCTGTGTGTACAAAGCCCATGCTCTGGGTGCTTTCAGAGCTAGACCCACACCATGCAAGGTGCTTGGTAAAGAGCAAAGCAAAAGTCAAGGTTTGCAGATGGTGATGGAAGTACTAGACAAGAAGCCAGAAACAGACAGGGAAATATAGCAAAACAGTGAGATTGCATCTGTCAGGTCAACAAGTAATGTTTGCCTCTTCACCTCATTTCCATCCCAATGCATCTCACCCACTGGTGTTGCTGGTGGACACGCTGAAGCTTTAAAATGACATCACCTACAGTAATGAGCAGCAGCCTGAAACATCCAGCCTGGACAGAGTGGGTAATGCAGTTCATTTAAAGACAGCTGGCTCAAAGAGATCACACCCAAACCAGAATCAAGCTTTGAGTGGCTTATTATTTGAGGGGATGTTTGTGCAGGAACGCCATGGAGATTTTCCAGGTACCTGCGTACACAGGCATAACATGATTTAATCAAAAATAAGTGTTAAATTTTGTTTTGTTGTGACTAGAACCATTCCTTCACTGATCGCTTTTCCTGGTGACCATGAGAGGATAGTGTTAAAAACTGCAGCTTGTGGGAAGTTTTGAAGGAAATGAATCCAAAGGTTGTTGTTGCCCGCTCAGTGTATCTGCAGAGGCAGAAATGAATAGATAATAAATAATTTTTAATATAGTTAAAATATTAGTCTGAAATTCATTTTTAATAGTTAGTGTACAGTTTATAGGCTCTGGTTCCTAGTTAGTATCATCAATATAGTAGTCAATATCTAACAAACAACTGTTGTAGTTACAGTACCTGTTAATGCCACAAGAACATCTGTAAATTATAAAGCAACTTTGCCATTTGGTCGGTAGCAAATGTAGTCATCTGTCACATAATGGTCCAGAATGGAATAGCTGCTACACTCCCAAGAACATGGACTATTGAAGCCAACAGGTGAAAACTGAAGCAGTTCCCTAAAGAAGGCCTTTCTGACTGTTGTGCCTGATTTTTATAGCTTCCTAGCATACTGAAAGGCAATTAGCTACAATTGTGTATGTCCTGAAACCTGCGTTGACCTCCTGATCATCGAAGGCACTTAGCTCCTATTTAACAGCTGAGTGTCACAGCTGTGGTCACTTGTCAGAGCTTCTGATCAGAGTTGTGGGTGAAGCGGAGTCTGTTGCAAAGTGAATGACAATCCTGAGCTCCTACAGAAGGGGCAGACCTGACAAGTATTGCGGTCTGAGCGTAGTCCTAAAATGCAAGTTACAAATACTTCTGTGCTGGCAACAGTGACTAATAACAGGAATTTGAAACTGTGGATGTAGCAACACTGGGTGTTAAACACCCTTACTTTCACACATAAGGATGGAAAAGGATTTGTACCCTTCTGAAGGCACAATCTGCATTATTGCATGCAGAAAGAAAAAAAAAAGAAAAGCAAAGGCTTGGATAAGTACAGAGCTTTGAGGTGATAGAGGGTAGGAAGGAGCTTTCAACCACAGGTAGCTAAGCTGGGGCTGGTGATAGGATCCACATTTCTGTTGAGACAACCAAGGCTCCATTACCAAGATTGCTCAGTCTTCTTGAGGACAAGCTGTGGCGTCTCTGACTTCCTCAGGGAGACCTGGCTCAAATACTAAATACTAAATACTGCACTCAGACACATATCCCTGTCACATCCACACGCCCATAGCTGCAAAGGCCTGCTCTGTATGTGTCGTGGACTAAGCAGCTGTGCTCTTCCCTGCAAGCCCGCAAGGAGCTTTCCTTTGTTGGTTGGCACCTTCCCCATGTTTCCTGGGGTTGAAAGGGGATTTGATTTACACTGAGATTCAAACTAAGCATATTGACATCAAAGGAACGGAAATCAGGCCCCAGTAAGTGGTTTATAAATGCAGCCTAAGTGTTTTGAATCAAAATAGTTATTTCAGTAAAGTTGGTGGGGTACTTGTGTCATCCTTATCATTGTTAGTTTCTGTCTCAAAAACACTGTGAAGTCACTGACACTGAAACCACTCTGGGGATCCTTAGGAAAAAAAAGCATTTATTCCTGAGTGAAGTCATTTTTTTTCTGCAGGTTTTCCAGTTCTTTTTTAGCAGCAGAGGATAGTAACTTAACACAGTGAGAAATGTGCAGATTATGTTGTGCTGTACAACATCATGGAAAGGATTCTCACCTCATGCACAATTTTCTCATCTCAGATGGAGAAGGCAAGGCTGCTCTGCAGCCTTTGCAAACAGCCTGGAGACTGTTTCAGGCCATTGAACAAAGAGCTTATCCAGAGGCATCCACTGAGGACCAGATGTCTGACTCATAAAGTACTTAGCTGAAATGACAAAGATATATTGGTTTGGTGGATGTTTCTTTTAGCAAATGTGCTCATATCTTTAAGATGGCAATGACTAAATTTCCTTTCAAATCTGGAAGAACAGTATCTTTTTGTAGTGCAGGCGCATCTACTGGCTGCATTGGATAGCACAAGATAAACAAAATGTTAGAAGAAAGAAACAAGAAAAATCCAGTGGCTTTTGGAATAAGTCTTTTGTGTTGCTGAGCATCTGAAACTTCTTGGAACACATGTGTATAAACATCATACACAAAAAAAGAAATAAGGTTTGAGTAAATATTTTGTACTGCAGTTTGCTCAAGCAGAATAGTTATTTGAAAGCCACTCTTCATTTATAAAACCCTTTTGACTGTAAAAGTCAAACAGTTTGACTTTTACAAATAGATCTTAGATATCTGATCAGCTGAGCTACAACGGGATGCCAGCACTGCTGTCACATCAGAACTCATGCATTAGAGTGTACGAGGGAAGTCCTGCGCCTCAGACCAATCTTGTCCTCTATCTGAATCTATCTGAAATGATTGTGTAATTTAGTGATGCCACCCTGTCAATAAGGCCAACAAAAAATATAAAAATCCTCAAGGAAAATTTTATATTTGTATAAATTCAAGTAAAGATTGAAATCCAAAGGTATGGGAATTCTTGTTTCCAACTGAAATCTCAATGAGGTGGGCCTCGAGGTTTTATTCGATGGAGAGAAGCCTAAATTAAGCCTTCATGGTCAAGTGTGAACCAGACTGACTGACAACCTCAAGAGAAGATGTCTGCTGAACAGTGCTCCATAGAGTGTCACACAGAAACTTGGGTTTCTGTTTCATGTGAAACCAATGTCTCCATTTTTCACTCTTACCCAGAACTGAGACAGGTTTTCCACATGAAAAAAACAAAAGGAGAAGCCTCCTCCATTGATGGATGTTATTGATATCCCTAGCAGAAAGATAGGATCTACTCTTCCCAATGTTAATTAATGAGAATGGGGAAGTTTTATTTCACTGCATTGAAGGAACTTATGCAGAAGCAACAGGGAATCCTTAGTTCTGATCCAGAATTAAATTTCCTGTGCATTAATTTTTGAAGTACTGTAAGCTTGGTAATATCTCCTTTTCAGTTTGAGCTTATCTTTTCAAAATACAAAACTCAAACAGAGCTAATTTCTTGAGTTTGATTTACAAAAGAAATCTCCAAACAGAAAAGAAAGAAAACAAACCTTTGATCAACCATCACTGAAAATCTTCCTTCTATCAATGTGACTATTAAGAACTGATTTTCTTCAACAGGCATAGGCAGTACCACAACCTTTTTACTGTTACTGAATACAGTGTGTAAACTGTAACTCACACATGAAGTAAACTGAACTGAATAAATATACGGCAAATTACTCTTCACAATGAGGAGTCTGTCTGAGCAAAAGCTTCTGTTATTTTCCAGACAATATAGAGAACTTTCTAGCACTGATATTAGAAAAAACATATTGCTCAGCCCAAATCCAAACATGAGCATGCTAAGTGTGGTAAATGAAAGTAAACCATGGGTGCTTTCCTTTCATTAGACTTTCTCCCTGACCTCTGGATGACAAGGGCATAGGAAAAGGAAGTAATTTTTCTTCTGTCCTGGGGGAAAGAACATTTGAAAGAGATTTCCTGTGACTGGACTACATCACCTCCCAGTGCCTGTTCTGAAAATCTGGAAGACCACCTTTTCAACATCCAACACAAAAGCATATTTTGATTTCCCCTTGCAGTAACTTATGGCAGAATCACGAAAGCTTTAGGTGAATATGCATGTTGACAATTTGAGAAGACGATGCCTTTTCTACCTCAATTTATATCACTTTATGTTGTCACATGCACCACAAAAATAATATCTCTTGTGTGTTTGCAATCCTTTTGAGCTGTGGCCTGTTTAGTTATGTCAAGGCCGTATGTCAGAACTTGGTTCTCAGAGCTACGGATTCGTAGGGACAGTTGGCTATGGCCACCAATCCAGAAATCTGTGATGGATCTCAGGACTTCTCTCTGTGGTGTTGTGGTATTCACATATGGTCTACTTCATTGTCCAGATTTCTGACCAAGAAAGTCTTTCTGATATGTGGCAGAGCTTTCCTTTTGTTCCAGCTGGATGAACAGGCTATCTCAGACTCTTATCTTTGTCTTTTCACTTTGTGCAAGTACTGTACAGGAACACCCACAAAGAGTATCATGGTTTACAAAAATGCTTTATATGGGTCATATCAACATTATCATGTTTATGAGGGGTCCCAGTCACACAAGAAGAAAGACACTGATCAAGAGGGAATCTGCAAATAGGAATAGAACTGACTAGAACATTGAGCAAATTATATTTGGCACTGTTGCTTGAATGTGTTCTAAGAGTACATTTGCATTTTGGATTTCACATTGTCATAATTTTCCGGAGTTACTTTTAGAAGTTAGGAAGGTATGGAGAAGTGGGAAATTCAGAGTACAGCATCTCCTTGTGCTGAGAGCTGGCATCGTACTGGATCTACATTTTGTGTTTCAGAAAATTACTAATGTTACAGTGTAATGACCAAGCCCTCAAGTGGGATTTGGGCATCAAGAAATCAATGATCACCTATGGTGTGGATATTCAGAGCAAGTTTCCAAATGAAGCTGAGGGAAATGAGGCATCAGTTACAGGGCTACTTAGAGATGTTCTAATTTGAGTGGTCCATAAAGTAAGTCTAGGGTCATAATTAGGCTTTGAGAAGATAAGAACTGAGGTAATAAGACTATTTCCACTAGTAGAAAGTCAGGTTTTTGTCTTCGATGTTTATACTGAAGCTATGAACAAGAAAGGGGCACTAAAATTTAAAGCAAAAATGTGATTTAAAATTGCCAGATTATCTTGCATTGAGTCTGGTAGCTGTTGTATCTTGTTCCATAACCTCTTTTAAATCTGAGTTTCATGGGTGTTGCTTTTTTTGATTGAAATCAGTATTACATATTGGCTCAGGTAAATAACTGGGCAGAAGAATAAAATTTAAAGTAGGTCACAAAATATTCTGAAGGATTGTATTACTATTATTTTCAAGATGTTTTAAGATGAGGCTCATAATTATCAATAGGCTGGTGTTCAGATTTTCAGTGTTGCTGGTGTTAGAATTATCTTCACAGTACATGAAGGCAGAAACCAGGAAGGATATTCAGTTCTGCTTTAATGTCACTCAGCTTGAGTTTTAGTTTCTAAAAATCCTCAACACTGGATGATATTGAGGTTTGGTTTTCACGGATACGCTTGGGCTGTGATTAAGGTTGGCATTCAGCTGGAAACTAAAAAATAGGAAAAAAACCAAACAACTGAAAAAAGCCCAGTAGCCTAAGTTAGGACACTGTGTGGCTTTCTGTATGTTTTTAGATCTAAGGTTTGTGGGATGGGTGAGGCTTGAGCTAAGGCTGTGTCTTAGATTGTTGGTAATACTTTCTTAGGAAAAAGGAAGGGAGAACATGAATGGCAACAAAAGCCAAAATTGGAAATGCAAAGAGGTGTGGTTGAGCTTGTAGCTAGTATTCCTTCCTGACCTAATGGCATTGCTTATTACATTCTCCTATTCTGAAGCCTAACCCTGAATACTCACCAACCCCCTTCTAGCCTCTCCCCAGCTCAACTTGTGTTTTTTTGTGGAGTGAACAGAATGTGAGTTATAGTGAAAGTCTGCAACTTCACAAGAGTTGTTGTGAGGTTGGTGTCCTGCTAACCTGCAGCCTGAAGTGTGCCTTGAGATAGACCTCTAGATCTGCACTGGTGACACTAGCTATTCCTATATCTTTTCCAGTTTGCCAGTTTTTCCAGCCCAAAATCTAACTCTAGTTTCAGTAAGTTCCATGACTCCAGTGTCCAACAGAAACCTGGAAGGGAAAACTGGAACCTGTTAATCTCTTAAGCTGGCCATATGTTTGGAATATGCTCTTCACTACTGCACATCTCCAGTCAGCCTTTTGCTGCTAAGTCCAGAGTCTTAGCTGTAGCTGAGTTCCATTTTACAAGCAATTAGTCACAGGGTAAGGTGGCATTTATACTGAACTTACTTATAAGCAAAGATCATACGTCTCTTGTGGCCCTGACTGAAGTTCTTCCTACCCTCAAGCTATCCCTGTCCTGCTGTGCCTGAAGATTGTCAGGAAGCCATAGGATGGTCTTGCACTCAGGTCTCTTGCACATATGTGGCATGTGTATTTTCTGATTCTCTGAAATATTTCTTCCAGTCACTATATCATCTTAATCATAAATTAGATGCTAAAAGAGCCTCTTGATATACAACACTTCACGGGCTGAAAGCAGTAAGGGGATCAATGTCTGTACTTTTCCTTAATTCAGACTAATGATGCATACTGCATTTCTAACCCCAGCTGAACATTTTGTTTTGATTTCTGATCGTGGCTGTGAGTTCTCTATTCCAGCATTAACTTAAAGATTTGCAAGAGTAATTTCAAAGGCATTATGAGATAAGACTTCTGGAAGAGAGCCTGTACTGGGCTTACGCAGGTCCAGCAGAAAGCTGGGGCAGCTTCTGGATATAGCTGTCTTTGGCAGAAAAATTAAAGATCCACCAAGGAGCTCCATCTAGAGGATGACACACTTCATTCAGTGCACACGCTCCTTGGTGTCATCTAACTGTATCCTGGCAAAAAAAAATGACGGAGTCTTTGGTGTTAAAGATTAAAAATGTCATGTGGCATCAGCAGCTAAGAGGTTAACTAAATTTATATGAAAGTATCTTACCTTACTCTTTTTCTGTGTGACACAAAGAGGATTGTACTAAGGGACAACTTTGGTAAAGATATGGCAGAGTAGTTTTGGGATATCTGTAACACTGCATTTCTGTATTCACATCTCTGCTTCAGTTTGGCCTTGGCTGTCCCTGAAAAGAGCTCCATCCAAGAGGAGCGTAGGGAAAGGAATTCAACTCAATGAGACAACTTAGGATATTCCATGGTTCTGTGATTCCATGACTCTGTGTAGCCTCTGTGGGCTTGTATGTTGGAAGAAAGCAGAACAAGCAAGTCTGGGACCTGCAGGATGAGTGAGGCCTTCCCCAAGTGTAGAGAGACTGTAAGGAGAAAAACTTTTTTCTGTAAGGAACGACACAAGATGGGGAACCTCAGCAGCAGCTCAGCCTTGCTGTGCATTTCCACAAAAGCTTCAGGTGAAGGGAAGAAACCAGCCCTGATAACAGGGTGTCATTCAACCCTCGCTCCCACCCCACCCAACACCACCAGTAGAGCCCTCACCAGACCAGTGTTGCTTACCCTCCGGCCGGGAAGTTGCACACTGTAGTGAGCAGGGTCTCTGCATCTCTGTAACAAACCACATTCCTGCCTGGATTACTCATACTCTGATGGCTGCTGGTTTTCTTCATGTGCACTCATTTGCAAGCCCTTAAACAAGAGACACAAAGCTAACCGTAAAATTAGGTCACGTGTATTGCTTTGTGAAGCCATTGAGTTTGCCAAAAGCCAGATTTTTCTACTCCCACCCCCTCCCCTCACTGAAACATGTGCTGCCATGCAATAATGATCACATTCATATACAAATACAAATAGGATAGAAATGTGTCCTATGACATCTTTTTTCTTTGGGATATAGAAGAGCTACCCTTCAGACTGACATTTAATTCTCAGCACAGGCAGATGTCTCTTACCGCATTTAACTCACTCCTCTTTCAGCTCAGTTGTATGTGAAGAGGCAACTCCATTTTAGACAGAATATTGTTTTTGTCTTTCAGCATCTCTTTCTTTCATCTTCTGGACTGAACATGAACTGAATGCCAGGATCAGAGAGCAGATAAGAACTGACTCAAAACAGATGATAAACAGGCCAGCTGCTGAAGTTCACTCAGGACCTCAGAGCCAGGACGTTCAGCACTTCTGCCATCGCATGAACTGAGCATCATTCCTGTGCTTGGGACTGTGGCAGCCCTTGGGGAAAATCCTTCTGGTTCAGGGGGGAAAAGAAAGGCTGTTCCCTGAGGCAGGGAACTTCTTTGAAAAGAAAGCCGGGTAAATACAAGCTTGCATAAAGGATATAGGAGGAAGTTTTTCACACGGAGGGTGGTGAGGCACTGGAACAGGTTGCCCGAGGAGGCTGTGGATGCCCCATCCCTGGAGGCATTCAAGGCCAGGCTGGATGTGGCTCTGGGCAGCCTGGTCTGCTGGTTGGCAACCCTGCACAGAGCAGGTTGAAACTAGATGAGCATTGTGGTCCTTTTCAACCCAGGCCATTCTGTGATTCTATGATCCTATGAAAGGATGTTGTGGGAATATTTCTGTTAAAAAGGAAAGGTCTACAGCACCATGATCCCCTGATAATGAGAGAAACCTAGCTAATTTGGCCAAAAGCATTGCTACAGAAGTCGGGAAATGGAAGAAGTGGGATGAGCGAAAGGGCAGACATGAGCCACCTGCAGGATTTTCCCCACTGGAGTGGAAGAGCAATCTCAAAGCAGCAGCAGCCTCATCGTACTTCAGTGTTGATATTGTTTTCACTAGAATTGGCATGTCAGCCAAATGCTTGTGGAAAACAAAACTTCTTTACACTCCACTTTGTGTTGCTGTTATCAGGCACAAGGAGGATCAGACCAGATGAGTGGATGGAGCAGGAGGCCAGGAAATAAGACAAGGGGAGGTTTTTGTGTGTAAACAAGACAGAAAAACTCTGATTCTACTTTGCTCTGAACTACCATGTACAACTTCTGTGCTGAGAGTGATTAACATCACAAAATCATTTTTAAGAGCAGCAGGACAGAGCTTCCCAGTTGGTTGTGCTGAACTTAAGATGTGCTCTTCAGGCAGTGCAGTGAAGCCTCTCTTGCTTTCTGCTTGGCGAGTGTTTGTTCTGGAGTGTCTGTTCTGCAGCACAACCAGAAAAGGAATATGAGCTATAAAGCAAGCAGGTCCATGAGTGATTTATTCTTCCTTTCTGTGGCACAGCTTCCTACTTTCAGGGACTACTGAATGAGTATGCTGACAAGGTCTCCATTGTTCATGTGTTCTGGGAACTCACAGCAGAGTTTTTCACATGTACCTGGGCCAGAGCACAACCACAAGAGAATTCATTTTAAATCTAAAAAGATTTTTGTATAATTCCAAAGAGAGATTCAGCTTCCTGAAGACTGAAGCTTCAGCTTGGATCCCAGTCGTACAGGTGAAAACCCTCACTGCAACTCTCCAGTAACCAGATGAAGCTCAGCACCATCAGCTCAGTGTCACTCCTGGAGGACGAGCATGGGCTAGTACTCTTCCCAGCAAGGCATAGCAGTGATTGAACAGGCACTGCATCCCAAGAAATAATCTGCTCTGAGTACAGTTTTAATAACATTAATGTTTTTTGCCTACTTCTATCAAGTAGATTTATTTCACAGAATCACAGAATGGCCAGGGTTGGAAGGGATCTCAAGGATCATGAATCTCCAGCTCCCTGCCAATGCAGGGCCACCAACCTCCCCACTTAATACTAGACTAAGCTGCCCAACGCTCCATCCAGTCTGGCCTTGAACACCTCCAGGGATGGGACATCCACAACCTCTCCGGACAGCCTGTTCAGTACCTCACCACTCTGTAAAGAGCTTCCCCCTGACATCTAACCTTAATCTTCCCTCTTTCAACTTGAAAACATTTCCACTTGTCCTGCCTACAGATGTCCTTTCCAACAGATATCCATATGCTTGAGGTCTATCACCAGGATGAGAGCCTGTGAGCAGGATGCCTCCCATAGCTGAAGCAAGAAGGTCCTCATCAACAGTCTCCCTTGATCAGGTGGCCTGTAGTATACCCCTATCACCAGCTGGCCGTTACTAGTCCTATCCCTAATTCCAACCTTCAGGCTCTCAACCGGTTCCTGACTGTTTCTCAGAGGGAACTCCTCACAGGCTATCCACTCTCTGACATACAATGCAATTCCCCCACCCTTCCTACCTTGCCTATCCCTTCTAACGAGTTAATACCTCTCAGTGATGTTATTCCAGTTATGGGAGTCATTCCACTATGTTTCTGTGATAGAAACAAGGTCATAACTTTCCAAGTGCACCGCAGTCTCCAACTCGTCCTACTTATTTCCCAGGTTGCATGCATTGGTATAAAGGCACTTCAGCAGAGCTTTCTGTCTTAGTGCCATTCTAGAGGATCTAGTATCCCATAGAACAGCAGTATCCCCTGCCCTACTCCATCACTTTGTACTCCACCCTTTGTCCATCGAATTTGGTATAAGCTCTGAAACTACCTGCTCAACCTCAGTGGTCTTCTTTTTGTCCCCTTTCCCCTTCATACCTAGTTTAAAGACCTTCCAATGAGTCCCCACAGTCACAGTTCCCCAGCTAGGATCCTCTTACTCCTAGGAGACAGACTACTTCCATCTGTGGCCATCATTCCAGGTGCCGGATATATTGCCTCATGGTAAATATATATATATATATATATCTGTGTTTGCATCAACCTCTAAGCCATTTATTTATGAGATGGGTTTTTTGGATCCTCTCAGTATCCTCCCCCACCACTGAAGGTATAGAAAAAAAAACAACTGCACGCCTGTTCCATTAACTACCCACCCCAGTCTTCTGAAGTCTATTTTGATAGTCCTCAGGCTTTGCTCAGCGACTTCATCACTGCTGGCCTGAATTGCCAGTAAGGGGTAATAATCAGAAGGGCGAATCAGTCCAGGACGTTTACTAGAAATGTCCTTGATCCTTGCTCCCGGGAGTCAGCATACCTCCCTACAGGTAGGGTCAGGCTGACATATAGGGCCTTCCGTTCCTCTCAGAAGGAAGCCACCTATGACAACCACCCTTCTGTCCTTCCAGGTGGAGGCAGTCTTGAGGCGCGGGGTCGACCGCTTCACCCAAGGAAACCTCATGGTGGACCTTCCTCCACACCCCCACTCACCTCTCCCTTGAATTCCAGCTTCAAACCTATTTCACAGAGGCACCTGGGGAACCAAGGATGGTCAGGATAGGGGATGCCCACATTTACACTCCTCCTCCTCTCTCAAATTGCAGGGCAGGAGGTCCACCACTGTCTGGTGAATATCACCCTGGTGCCTTTCTGGGAGAGAGTTATACCACTTATGCCACTGCCCACAGCCCCCAGTTCTTCACCATTATTTCTAGGGGGAGGAGAGGACAGGGGGCTCACTACAGCAGGAACGCTGCCTGCCTGCCCGTTCCCCTCTGTCACCTGTTTGTATGGCAGCAGGGGGTGACATGCTCCGTGTGGAGCCTCAGCTGGCTGCCAAGATCTCGGGGCTGATAGGGACTGGCACCACCAATCAATCTCCCTCTCACATTCCTTAAAGCTCTTCAGCCTCTCCACCTTCTCCTTCAGGTCAGTCACAAGTAAGTCATTTGGCTGATCACATCTTACACAAATGCTGTCTCCCTCACCTAGCACTGCAAAAGCCAGGCTCTGGCACTCAGCACGGCTAGAGACCTGCACACTAGCATGTTGTTTCAGGACCTGAGTCTGTCTTCACATTTTTCTTAGCAGCAGCCTTCCTTCCATGTGTGCATGGGACCTTCATCTGGGTCTCTACATTATTCCTGGCAGTAACTCACATCAGCCACTCTCTTGAGAGCTGCTGGGCTGCTCTGTTATCTGGGTGTTCCCTGGATGAGGGAACCAACAAAACCCCCCCTGGCCAGGACAGCTCAGAAGGAGCAAACCTCGGCAATCTTCTACAGTGTAAAAACAGTACTGCAAATTTCCTGTCTGACTACATAATCCCTACTCTGTCTCCATTATTGGCTATGTTGTCTGGACATACTGAATTTCAGACACTGCAGCCCTGCTTCCTATGGTGATGCTAAAGTTACACCGGGAATGAACTTGAACTTGCATTTTCAGTAATATTTCTAAAATTTCCAAATTGTCCGGACAGCTGGGACTGCAGGGATCATAGTAGAAATCTCATTTTCTCATTGATAATTATTTCTTAGCTTTCCTTTTCCAGCCAAGAGTTTGGAGGGGAAAGCCTCTGGCAGAGCTAGCCTGCCTCACTCTGTCTGTCCCTGTAAGATTGTGGGGGAAGGACCAGGCAGCTAAACAATACTCCTGCATGCCTGGAATATCGCTGCTATTGCTCTAATTTGTCAGGAATACAGATCCTCTGCCTCTGACATGGACGAGTGCGATCCTGGGAGAATTGCACACTCCTTGCATTTTGTCCTTACTTCCTGTTATGCAAAACTTTTTGGGGCTTTGGTAGCCTCACTGTTCTTTGCTAAAGATGCTTAAAGATTTCTGCTGTTGGATCAACCATCCCACAGCTATTCTTTCTCCCAGGAGATGTTTTTCCTTATCTCACAGATCTATGGCAAGGGTCATCCTCCCCTGCCTCCAAATATTAGACAACAGTAACTTGTTTTCTAAGAATGGAGGAGCCCAGTGGAAATGCTTGTGTGTTTCCTATAAATTTGATAATGAGATTAGCTGCTAAGGATGAAAACACATATGGCCTTAGACATCATTGTGGAATATTTCATGGATGTTAAGCTGCTGACCCCAGTGTGTATATATTCAAGGCACTACATATGGGCCATGACCTTTCTTGGTAGTGGTTATGCAGGTTATCTTACAGTTCCTGTGTTGCTTACTAAAAGGCTGGATATGTAATTAAAGTAAAATCGTGATTCTTGGAGAATAAAGTAATCTCATGGACACGGAACCTTGGGAAGGCAGATGACCTTTCTTACCATCTTATATCTCTTTTATTTGTTTATTTTTATTTGTAGAAGTCTCACGGCTTAATGCTGTTGCATCTTGATGTAACAGCAGATATGCTTCTCATGTCAAGGGGAACAATATCAAACCTTCTATTAGGAAAAGTGTTTTCAAGTAGAAAATATTTTTCACAGAATAACAAAGTTTTGTGGTTAGTGAAATAAGCCTTTTAAAAAACTCAGGCTTTGAGCCAAGAATTATAGAATAATTAAAATGGACTTGTTTGCTTCACTTATCATTTTAGTTATTTATGAATCTAATAAGTATTTAGTTCTTCCATTTAGGGTGAGTTTGCATGGTCAGATGTGTCTGAAATGTGCACATTACAAACATGTAGGTTTTGGCATCACAGAAGAATGCAGTGAAATTTCTATTTACAGGAACAGAAGCAAAATCAGACAACGGTGTCTCAGTATTATGTGATTTGCTTTGTACAGGATCTGAAAGATATAACTCTATGTTACTACTGTGTGTCTGGACTTCATACAGGGAATGGTGGCTCAAAACAATGTCTGTCATTTGTCTTCGAAAGCTGATAGTGGATAGCCACATTAGGAATTATATAGTCTTTTCAGGAGAAGATCGAAGAGAATTATTTTCTTTGAAGTCTGTCTTTTGGTTCCCAACCAATGATTTTGAGAACAGTTGTAAGCCTTAGGGTCTTCTTCCAAAACTAGCCCAGAAAAAAGATTGACCATAAGTATCATCTGATAGCATGTGTCTTACATTGCATAAATTCTTGAGCGCTGACAAAAAGCCACAGCTCAGAACAGAAATCAAATGGCCCAGTGAGATGGTCTGCTCTCCGCTTCATCTTTAACACTGCAATCAGGGGGAAAACCCTGAGGAACCTGCTGAAACCAACTCACTGAAATGCGTATCACTCCTAGAGCTGTTGTACACTTCGGCCTCTGGGCCATGTCTAGATAGAGCTTCTGTTAGAAGAGTGGCTTACTCACAAGAACAGAAATCAATCAGATGATGTCTCTGAATATTTCAAATAGGTAGGAAATGGATCATTGCTCATCGGTATTCATTTGCAGGGTAATCCCTTCCCTTTTTCATGCAGGCTGCAGACATAATCACCAGTTTCCTACTTGGACCTTGGCAGGAATGTGCTGTGGCATCTTCACAATAAGAACAGTAGAGCCAAACAAGAGTCATGAAATATTTACAAAATATTACCTGGATTCTCCTATAAGCAACTAGAGGTGATTAATTTGATGAAAAAAAAAAAGCAAAAGTGTATAAACTTTCAATTAAGTTACAAAACAATACAATAATGAACTGTTTCTCCCTATTGGCAGGGAGTGAACTGAACCATAGAATCACAGAATCATAGAATTGTAGAATGGCCTGGGTTGAGAAGAACCACAATGATCATCTAGTTTCAACCCCCCTGCTCTGTGCAGGGTTGCCAACCAGCAGACCAGGCTGCCCAGAGCCACATCCAGCCTGGCCTTGAATGCCTCCAGGGATGGGGCATCCACAGCCTCCTTGGGCAACCTGTTCCAGTGCCTCACCACCCTCTGAGGGGAAAATTTCCTCCTAATATCTAACCTGAGCCTCCTGTCTCAGTTTAAAACCATTCCCTCTTGTCATATCACTATCCACCCTCATAAACAGCCATTCCCTCTCCTGTTTATACACTCCATCCAAGTACTTGAAGGCCACAAGGAGACCTTCCTGGAGCCTTCTTTTCTACACGCTAAACAAGCCCGGTTCCCTCAATCTTTCCTCATAGGAGAAGTGCTCCAGCCTTCTGGACCATCTTAGTAGCCCTCCTCCGGACCCACTTCAAGACCACTGCAACTTTCTTGAGCTGAGGTCCTCAGGCCTGGACGCAGTGCTGCAGATGGGGCCTCCCAAGAGCAGAGTAGAGGGGGACAATCACCTCCCTCTCCCTGCTGGCCACCCCTTTTTAGTGCAGCCCAGGATATACTTGGCCATCTGAGCTGTAAATGCACACTGCTGGCTCATGTCCAGCTTCTTGTCCACCAGGACCACCAAATCCTTTTCTGCAGGGCTCCTCTCAAGGTAATCCTTCCCCAGTCTATATAGAGAACTGGGATTGCCCTGGCCCAAGTGCAACACCTCACATTTGGCCTTGTTGAACCTCATGAGATTCACGTGGGCCAAGCCAGTCCAGGATCATCTGGATGCCTTCCCTGCAATGTACTGAAGGCAAGGCTCAGCTTGGTGTTGTCTACCAAAATGTTGAAAGTGCACAAGATGCAGCTATCTATGTCACTGACAGATGTAAAAGAGCCACAGTCCCAAGAACAACCCTGCGAGACATCTCTTATGACTAGCTTCCACTCACAGAAACATCAATCACAACACTGTGGCTGTGACCAGCCAACCAGTTCATTATCCATTGAACAGTCCATCTTTCAACTCCAAACCTCTCAAATTCAAACAGAAAGATGAGATGTAACACCACCCCCCTTCTGTGTAAGGCCACTCGGCCTGTGGGCGTGCTGTCCCCCTTCAGGGACACAGGTAGATCTAAAGATAACGCCACGACAACCATCTGGGAAGGTGCCGGGGAGAAGACGACCCCGTGGTCTCAGCTCCTAACACTGCCTACCGCAGGACAAACAGAGACGAGTGACGCCAACATGTGGGGAGGGTGTTGAAGGTGTATTTTTTGGGAAAGATGGAATCACAACCGTCACGTGGGGATGGACACGGCTGCTGGAAGCCGACTTTGGGACTGGTTGTGGGGATGTCTTCTCCGATGCTGGACCCGGGAGCGGCTTTGTGCCCGGGCTGGTCCACCGAAGGATGAAGGTGGAACGTGTGGACTCTCTTCAAGGTTGATCTTCTGTGCCGCTTGGGACCACAGCCCACGTCACGTGGGGATGGGACACGGCTGCATCAGCGCCGTCTTCGGGACTGGCCGTGGGGCCATCTTCTCGGGTGGTTTGCCCGGGAGCGGCTTCGTGCCCAGGCTGGTCCCCGCTGCCTGGACTGGCTCCCACGGCCTCGTCGGGGCCGGCTGCGGGAAGTGGAAGCGCGACGCCCCACTGGGGATCGGCTTCGAGTGGGGGCCCGCCCTCGTTGCCTGGACTGTCTTCTGCGTGCAGGCGGAGGGGAAGCCCTCGAGGACCTCGGTGGTGCTGGTGTGGCCGAGGTGCAGGTGCCGCCCTGAGTACCTTGGGCTGTGGTACGGCTCCCACCACGTTGTCTTCGGGGCTGACTCTGGGAGCCCGAGGCCCGGCCTCGCAATGGGGAGCGGCTTCTTGTGCGGCCGGTCTCCCGCTGCCTGGGACGATTTCTGGCTGCATCTGCCAGGGAGGTTCTGGAGGACCGTGTGGTCCTCCGTCTTCTGGGGCTCTCGGAGGAGGTCTCAGCGCCTGCAGCTGGTGCCCGTCTTCCTGCACCGCGTCGTTGGTGCTGCTGAGATGTGTCCCGCTCCTCAGAGAGGTGTGAGCGGGTGGTGGTCTGCTCAGCCTCTGGCACTCTGGGCTGGACGCTGAGCTCAGGCAGCTGGGAGTTGCAGGATGGGCCGGGAGCTGCCTGCGTAGCAGGGCCAGAGCTGATGTTTTCAGGTCCTGCAAAGACGGGGGAAGGCGCCGGTACCTCGTGGCTCGAAGTGCTGGGGCTGGCAAGCTCGGCGCTGGAGCGGGAGGCTGTAAGGAGAGACAGGAAGCTCAGCAGGGTGAACATGCAGCCCCAGGGCAGGACAGGCTGCCATCCCTCATGGGGCAGAGAGAGACTGTGGCGAGGCCACCCTGAGCACCCGTTGCCAGGCCTCGCCTGGCCCCAGTCCCGCGGCACGCGGCTCTTTGCCTCTTACCGGTGCTCCTGCCAGCGCAGGTGTCGCACTCCCAGCCATTTCTGCCCATGGCCCAGAAGGAGCAGCACCAGTGCGTGCCTTCTGAGCCGCAGGAGCTGCAGATGAACAGCTGCCAGAGCCTGCGGAAGCAAACGGGTTGTGGCTGTGAGGACAAAGCGAGCCAGGGCACGGAGCAGCCGGCATGGCTCCGGTGCTCGGTCCTTGCTCCAAGGCTGAGATCCCACGCAGAGCCCCAGAGGACTGCGGAGGTCACTCACCCCTTCTCCTGTGCCCTCTCCCTGCCTCCTAGGTAGATGCACGGGTTGGCGTCGCAGCGCCTGTGCCTTTCTCGCAGCGGCTGGTATGCTGCATCGTCCCACCAAGATGGTCGTCTGCCGGAGAAGAGGGGGAATCTGGTGAGTCTCGGGTGCCCCAGGCACAAGGCAGATTCAGGGCATCCCTGCTCATCCTCATTCCCTGCCCCTCCAGGAAGCTGAGACCAGTGCTCGCAGGATGGCCTGCCAGGGCCAGGGGCAGTTCCTGGGCAGGCACAGCAACACCTGTGCCTGAGTGTCTGCGGAGCCGGGCAGAAGGACACCAACCTGACTGGGATTCTGATGCCCAGGGTGGTCATCTGGGAGCGGAATCTTGTTTTTCCTCCGCAGACGGGGCAGAAGAATCGCATGGTGGCGGCGTGCAGGGCATGTTTCTGTAGGAGAAGCACGAGCGTGAGCGTGAGCGTGAGCGTGAGCGTGAGCGGGGGGGGCTGGCTGCCGCAGAGCACCAGCCGTGCCCACGGGGCGAGGGGAGGACTCCTACCCTGATGCAGCCCCGGTGGAACCAGGCCTGCTTGCACACCGGGCACACCATGGTGTGGTAGGACGTGCTGTCCCCCACGGGCTCCAGGCAGATGACGCAGATGGTGTTCTGCGACGGAGCTGCCTCCGCCGCCTGCCGAGGGCGATGCTCCCAGCAGAAGGACCTGGGCGGGAGGACAGAAGGGGTGGGCATGGTGAGAAGTGCCGTGAGGAGGGCAGAGGACCAGGAAAGAGCGCCAGGCCTGGGCTCTGGCTCTGGCAGGATGCTGGAGGTGTCGCTGCGGGTTCCTCCCTGGAGCAACAGCGAGGGACGGCAGCTTGGCTGCTGCTGGCAGCCCTTACCTGTGCGGCCCAAAGTGCTGCGTGACGCATTGCCCGTCCTCGGCGCAGGGCAGGTGGAAGCTGCGCTCGCAGCCTGTCTCCGCGCAGCTGATGGCAGCTCCCCTCTCGCCGCAGACAAAGCAGTTCTGGAAAGAGCAGAGCAGCCCCCGTTAGCGGTGGGCTCGGGGCCTCGGCGGCCGGCCCCACTTCTCCGGGCAGGGCGCAGGGTGTGGGCACCGCTGCCTCACGCTCTGCAGAGCTGCCTGGCAGACGAGGCTCGTCTGCTGTGGTGGGACTTTGTCCCGGAGCCGGTTGGAAGGGCCGCGATGGCTTTCCTTGGGTCCAGGCGAAGCCGGTGCGAGCCTCTGCCGGCACCAAGCTCCCCGTTCCGTTCAGCTCCTCACCTTCTGGCCTGCCAGCTGGAGCGTGCGCTGGATGGCGCTAACGGGGAAGCCAAAAATTTCCCCCCCTGGGCATCTCCACTCCAGAAGCCCGTTGGCAAAGACCTGCAGGAGAGAAAGGAGCGGGATCTCGTGAGGCTGGAAAGGAAAGGAGCATCCCTGGCAGGAGCCCTGGCCCGTGAGGGAACTCACCAAGCAGAATTCGTGGACACAGAGCCCACCGCTGGCAAATGTCTGCCCGCAGATGTCCGGGTTCACCTGTGCGCGGCCGCACAGCACACACACTGCAGAGGAAGGAGAGAGCAGCTGTGAGCAGCGGTGAGCACCTGGCAGGGCCGGGTGTTCCTGGGGGCCGTCCGTCCCCAGGGCCTGCTCCGAGCCTGCCGTGCTGCTGCCTGAGGGGCAGGGCTGGAGGGGGTGGAGGGGAAGGGGGCATCGCAGGCCCAGCAGCTGCAGCGGGCAGCCGCAGCCCGAGCCGGGGCTTTCACCTGGCTCCCCGGAGTCGGGGGCCTCCTCCTTGTTCTCCGCCATGTTCGGCATCGACAGTGAGAAACAAGAGAGTCAAGGAAGTCCGTCCTCTCTCCACGCCTCACCAGGCCGAAGTGAGCAGGGCCCCGGCCGGCAGCCTTTGCTCTGCTCCCGGCCCCGCGGGTCACAATGGCCACCACTGTGACATCACGGTCACCACCTCACCACCAGGCTGAGGGCGCGGCAGGGCGGCGGCTCCTGTGGGCAGCGCAGGGTGAGGGGCCCGGTGCTGCCAGCAGCAGGGGGCAAGGACGGCCTCCCTCAGGCCTTTTGCACCGCGCCCGTGCTGGGACGTCGCAGCACGGAGTCTAATAAAGGGCTGCGGGTCAACTGCACAGCCGGCATTTCTCGCGTGTGTGTGTGCTGTGTGCTGGCCGACTTTGCACGGCCTGCTGGTGACGGGACAAGGTGTTGACCTGAGAAAAGAGGAGGTCTGGTGACCTGCGAGGGGGAATTCCTCACTCGGAGGGCGGTGAGGCCCTGGCGCAGCTGCGCAGAGAAGCTGTGGGTGCAGGCGCTCCAGGCCTTGTTGCACAGGGCCCTCTTCGAAGCTGACCTGCTGGGTGGCAGAGGTCCCGCGGCAGGCACCTGGGGCTGGGTGGGCTGTACGATCCTTTCGTGTCCAAGCCTTCACACATCAAAGCTTCAGGCCTCATACAGTTCCCAGAGGCAAAGTGGCACGGGCCGGGCACAGTTCCCTTCCAGCCTGCGTATGAAATGAGTCAGGAAATCTTCTGAAGTGTGCTTGCTTTGGCCTGCTGGCAATGGTCACCGTGCCAGAGACAGGAGAGGAGCTGTGCCTTGCCCAGGGCTGCAGTCCTGGAGTCCCACTGGAGCATCCCTGCTCCTGCAGCCTGACCATGCAAGTCAGCTTCTGCGTGAAAGTCAGGCCAACGCTGATGGGAGAGCCGCCACGCTTAGATGGTGGAGATGTGGATCTCCGCCCTCTGTGGAGTTGCTCAAGGTCTCACTGCTGGATAGGGCTCCAGGCAGCCCGATCTAGTGGGTGGCAACCAACACACTGCAGGAGTCTGAAACTTGATAGACTTTAGTGTCCCTTCCAACCCAAGCCATCCCAGGATCCTGCGATTCAAAACGCCTGTCAGATCCAGCATTAAGCCGGATTACTAAGGCAGCTATCCAGCCAGTCTTGACACCCCCCACAAGGCTACCACGGTAGCAGACAGGCATGATCTTTTTGTAGTAAATCCAAGTTTACTACTCCGGATAACCCTTCTTTTTCCCCTCCTGCTTTGAGACGATATCCAGAGTGAGGTGCTCCAACACTTTCCCAGCGATGGATGTGAGCCTGATTGGCCTATCGTTTCCTGACTCCTCCCTCCTGACCTTTTTGAAGATTGGAATGACGGTGGCTATCCTCCAGCCTTCGGGCATCTCTCCTATTCTCCATGAGGCTTCACAGATCACAGAATCACACAGAATTGCAGAATCACAGGGTTGGGAGGGACCTCAAGGATCATGAATCTCCAACCCCCCTGCTACATGCAGGGCCAACAAGCTCCACATTTAATACTAGACCATGCTGCCCAGGGCCCCATCCAATCTGGCCTTGAACGCCTCCAGGGACGGGGCATCCACGGCCCCTCTGGGCAGCCTGTTCCAGTACCTCACCACTCTCTCTGTAAAGAATTTCCCCCTGACATCCAACTTAAAACCATTTCCCCTTGTCCTGCAGTTATCGACCCTTTCCAAGAGTTGATTCCCCTTCTCTTTGTAGGCTCCCTTTAGGTACTGAAAGGCTGCAACGAGGTCACCCCGCAGCCTTCTTGTCTCCAGGCTGAACAAGCCCAGCTCCCTCAGCCTGTCTTCGTAGTGGACGTGCTCCAGTCCCCTGACCATCTTCGTGGCCCTCCTCTGGACCCTGTCCAACAGCTCCCTGTCTTTCTTGTACTGGGGGCTTGTAAGATATTATTCTGTTAACGTCTGTGTCTCAAAGCTTGCTGGGGACACAGATGGACTTGTTCAAGTCCCGGCAAGTCCTGGGCAAAGGTTGTGAGATCCTTTGCCTGGGGGACGCAGACGGACAAGGCCAGGGGCAACGAGAGCGAGATGAGCTGCAGCTAAATAGCTGTGAAGTGCTCCTTTGTGTGGACTTATCTCAGGATGATGGCCATCTCAGGGGGTACTCAATGACTCTTGCTCAAGGCCCATCCTTGTCACCTAGGCAGGAGAACAAGGAGGATAAAAGAGGAACTGAAAACCATGAGGATAGGTTTCTGGCAGCAGATTCCT
The DNA here is from genome assembly GCF_951394365.1 of Tetrao urogallus. Lineage (NCBI taxonomy): Eukaryota > Metazoa > Chordata > Aves > Galliformes > Phasianidae > Tetrao > Tetrao urogallus. The sequence continues at coordinate 3,831,111 of NC_136816.1, read as the reverse complement.
CATGAAGCAGAACAGAGGTTTCTGGCAGCAGATTCCTCATGAAGCAGAACAGAGGTTTCTGGCAGCAGATTCCTCATGAAGAAGAGGGATTCCTGACGATCAGATTGCTCGTGAGGTGACTCCTTCATGCTGTTGAACTCTCCTGTGCCTGCTGCCGGAGCGCTGCTGCTTCTCGCCCCCCCCCCCCCCCCCGCTGCATCTGCCTGGGACCTTCAAACGCCGTGCAACAGGACGCTGCTGGATCCTGCTGGTGACCATCCCTGCTTTACGCAACTCTTGCTTCTTTCCCATCTTTTCTATCGCCCTCCTTCCCTTCCCCGTCTCCCTGGTTAGGTTTTGTAATGAACTGGTCGGAGCAACATATGAACCGTTGTTTCTTAATCTCACGCCGGGTATACAGATATTAAAAGAACCTCGTCTCCCTCCTATAAACTGGAGCGAGACAGGGCTCCACACTTGGACGCAGTATTCCGGATGGGGCCTCCCAAGGGCAGAGTAGAGGGGGACAATCACCTCCCTGTCCCTGCTGGCCACCCCTCTTCTGATGGAGCCCAGGATACCATTTGCCTTCCAAGCCACAAAGGTACATTGCTGCTCATGCTAAGTTTTTCATCTATCAAGACCCCCAGGTCCTTCTCCACAGGGCTGCTCTCAAGGACCTCTCCTTCCCATCTGTATGGATGCCTGGGATTCCTCTGCACTTTCAGATAGACAGCTGGGCTGTAAACGCACACTGCTGGTTCACGTCCAGCTTCTCGTCTACCAGGACCCCCAAATTCTTCTCCGCAGGGCTGCTCTCAAGAAGATCCTGCCCCGGTCTATAGAAATAGCTGGGATTTCCCCGGCCCAAGTGCAACACCTTGCATGTGGCCTTGTTGAACCTCATGAGGTTCACGGGGGCTCACTTCTCCAGCCCGTCCAGGCTCCTCTGGGTGGCTTCCCTTCCCTCCAGCGGATTGATGGCACTGCTCACCTTGGTGTTGTCTGCAAACATGCTGAGGGTGCACTCGATGCCGTCGTCTGTGTCACTGATAAACTGGGGAAGAGCACCGGTCGCAAGAACGACCCCTGGGGGACCACCACCACTTGTGACCGGCTCCCACCCAGACACAGAACCGTCGATCACAGCCCTGGGGCTGCGACCGGCCAACCAGCTCTTAATCCATTGAACAGTCCACCTTTCAAAACCATAGCTCTCCAATTCAGAGAGAAGGATGTGGCGAGGGACCATGTCAAAGGCTTCGCAGAAGTCTAGGAGGGTGACATCCATCACCCTTCCCCCACACACCGATTGCCGTCACTCCATCACGGAAGGCCACCAGACTGGTCAGGCACGATCTGCCCTTGGTGAAGCCAAGATGCTGGCTGTCTCGGATCACCTCTTTGTCTCCTATGTGCCTTAACGTGGTAACCAGGAGGATCTGCTCCGTGATCTTCCCAGGCACAGAGGTGAGGCTCACCGGCCTGGAGTTCCCCGGGTCATCCTTTCTCCCTTTCTTAAAAGTGGGAGTAACGTTTTCTTACTTGCTCTACTCTAGCGAGCCTCATTGCATCCCCTTCCCCCTTCCTACCTACTTTCAAGCCCTCTCAATGAGCCCCGCTAGCTCTGGGGCTGGGATCCGTTTCCCTCTTAGAGATAAATGACAGAGGCCTGCAGCCATTACACCGCGTGCGGAGTAAATAGCCCCACGGTCAAAAAGCCCAAAGTTCCTGAGAGGCTGGTGCCCTCAGGAACCCATTACCTGGGTTCTCCTAGCCCACTCCTCGTCCCTCACCGGCCCAGGAAGGATAGAAGCAAATATCAGTTGTGCTCCCACTCCCTCAACCAACCACCATAAAGCCCTGAAGTCTTTTTTGATAGTCTGCAGGCTGCTCTGAGCTCCTTCATCCCTGCCTGCCTGAACTATCCGCAATGGGTAGTAATCAGAGGGATGAACTGGATCCGGGTTCTAGTTTTTCTAGCTGTGTCCTTGACCTGGGCCCCAGGGAGGCAGCCCACCTCCGTGTGAGTCGGGTCCGGTCTGCATATGGGGCCCTCAGTTCCCGTGAGGAGGGAATCACCTACAACAACCACCCTTCGGCCTGTCTTAGCAGAGGCAGCCTGCAGACGCAGAGTCGGCCGCCTCGCCCTTGGCACTGTCTCAGGCAAAGCTTCCCGTGCCTCCTCGCTCACCTCCCCTTCAATCCACAGTTCCCCGGATCTCATCTGTCACTTAGGGGCACCTGGGCAAGTAACGTTGCCAAGGAAGAGGTTCACCCACGATGCCGAGCTGGGGCTGTGTTCCAGTTCTGTTCTCTCCATCTCTCAGAACCCCCGTTTCTGCCCGCTGGTGGCAGGACGTGGGGTCCCTCACTTTCTGGCGGCTGTCTCCCTGGCGCCTTCCTCTCTGGCACGCCTGGGAGTTACTCCACGGTCAATCTCTTGCTCTCACTCCCTGATGCTCCGTAACCTCTCCACCTCCTCCTTGAGCTCTGCCACCATGCTGAGCAGATCTTCCACCCGCTCACACAGCAGCACCCGCCTCCCTCGCCAGGCAGCAGCAGGCTCAGGCACTGCATGCAGCCGGAGACCTGAACAGCCCCATTCTTGGGCAGGGCCTCCATCTGGGTCAGGATGGAGTCTTCGCGGGGCAAGCTCGTTGCCTGGAGGGAGGACCCCATGGTAAATCTGTGGTCTTGGAGACTGCCAGTAGGTAAACTGGTCTCCAAAGTGAGGAGGGACGGTACTTCTGTGCCGTCCTGCGCAAGCTCCCACACCTGCCGCTGCAGTATGCTGTGGCTGCTGCGCACATGCTGCCTGTGGGCTGTGGGCATGCTGTCCCCCTTCAGGGACACAGGTAGATCTAAAGATAACGCCACGACAACCATCTGGGAAGGTGCCGGGGAGAAGACGACCCCGTGGTCTCAGCTCCTAACACTGCCTACCGCAGGACAAACAGAGACGAGTGACGCCAACATGTGGGGAGGGTGTTGAAGGTGTATTTTTTGGGAAAGATGGAATCACAACCGTCACGTGGGATGGACACGGCTGCTGGAAGCCGACTTTGGGGACTGGTTGTGGGGATGTCTTCTCCGATGCTGGACCCGGGAGCGGCTTTGTGCCCGGGCTGGTCCACCGAAGGATGAAGGTGGAACGTGTGGACTCTCTTCAAGGTTGATCTTCTGTGCCGCTTGGGGACCACAGCCCACGTCACGTGGGGGATGGGACACGGCTGCATCAGCGCCGTCTTCGGACTGGCCGTGGGGCCATCTTCTCGGGTGGTTTGCCCGGGAGCGGCTTCGTGCCCAGGCTGGTCCCCGCTGCCTGGACTGGCTCCCACGGCCTCGTCGGGGCCGGCTGCGGGAAGTGGAAGCGCGACGCCCCACTGGGGATCGGCCTTCGAGTGGGGGCCCGCCCTCGTTGCCTGGACTGTCTTCTGCGTGCAGGCGGAGGGGAAGCCCTCGAGGACCTCGGTGGTGCTGGTGTGGCCGAGGTGCAGGTGCCGCCCTGAGTACCTTGGGCTGTGGTACGGCTCCCACCACGTTGTCTTCGGGGCTGACTCTGGGAGCCCGAGGCCCGGCCTCGCAATGGGGAGCGGCTTCTTGTGCGGCCGGTCTCCCGCTGCCTGGGACGATTTCTGGCTGCATCTGCCAGGGAGGTTCTGGAGGACCGTGTGGTCCCTCCGTCTTCTGGGGCTCCTCGGAGGAGGTCTCAGCGCCTGCAGCTGGTGCCTGTCTTCCTGCACCGCGTCGTTGGTGCTGCTGAGATGTGTCCCGCTCCTCAGAGAGGTGTGAGCGGGTGGTGGTCTGCTCAGCCTCTGGCACTCTGGGCTGGACGCTGAGCTCAGCAGCTGGGAGTTGCAGGATGGGCCGGGAGCTGCCTGCGTAGCAGGGCCAGAGCTGATGTTTTCAGGTCCTGCAAAGACGGGGGAAGGCGCCGGTACCTCGTGGCTCGAAGTGCTGGGGCTGGCAAGCTCGGCGCTGGAGCGGGAGGCTGTAAGGAGAGACAGGAAGCTCAGCAGGGTGAACATGCAGCCCCAGGGCAGGACAGGCTGCCATCCCTCATGGGGCAGAGAGAGACTGTGGCGAGGCCACCCTGAGCACCCGTTGCCAGGCCTCGCCTGGCCCCAGTCCCGCGGCACGCGGCTCTTTGCCTCTTACCCGGTGCTCCTGCCAGCGCAGGTGTCGCACTCCCAGCCATTTCTGCCCATGGCCCAGAAGGAGCAGCACCAGTGCGTGCCTTCTGAGCCGCAGGAGCTGCAGATGAACAGCTGCCAGAGCCTGCGGAAGCAAACGGGTTGTGGCTGTGAGGACAAAGCGAGCCAGGGCACGGAGCAGCCGGCATGGCTCCGGTGCTCGGTCCTTGCTCCAAGGCTGAGATCCCACGCAGAGCCCCAGAGGACTGCGGAGGGTCACTCACCCCTTCTCCTGTGCCCTCTCCCTGCCTCCTAGGTAGATGCACGGGTTGGCGTCGCAGCGCCTGTGCCTTTCTCGCAGCGGCTGGTATGCTGCATCGTCCCACCAAGATGGTCGTCTGCCGGAGAAGAGGGGGAATCTGGTGAGTCTCGGGTGCCCCAGGCACAAGGCAGATTCAGGGCATCCCTGCTCATCCTCATTCCCTGCCCCTCCAGGAAGCTGAGACCAGTGCTCGCAGGATGGCCTGCCAGGGCCAGGGGCAGTTCCTGGGCAGGCACAGCAACACCTGTGCCTGAGTGTCTGCGGAGCCGGGCAGAAGGACACCAACCTGACTGGGATTCTGATGCCCAGGGTGGTCATCTGGGAGCGGAATCTTGTTTTTCCTCCGCAGACGGGGCAGAAGAATCGCATGGTGGCGGCGTGCAGGGCATGTTTCTGTAGGAGAAGCACGAGCGTGAGCGTGAGCGTGAGCGGGGGGGGCTGGCTGCCGCAGAGCACCAGCCGTGCCCACGGGGCGAGGGGAGGACTCCTACCCTGATGCAGCCCCGGTGGAACCAGGCCTGCTTGCACACCGGGCACACCATGGTGTGGTAGGACGTGCTGTCCCCCACGGGCTCCAGGCAGATGACGCAGATGGTGTTCTGCGACGGAGCTGCCTCCGCCGCCTGCCGAGGGCGATGCTCCCAGCAGAAGGACCTGGGCGGGAGGACAGAAGGGGTGGGCATGGTGAGAAGTGCCGTGAGGAGGGCAGAGGACCAGGAAAGAGCGCCAGGCCTGGGCTCTGGCTCTGGCAGGATGCTGGAGGTGTCGCTGCGGGTTCCTCCCTGGAGCAACAGCGAGGGACGGCAGCTTGGCTGCTGCTGGCAGCCCTTACCTGTGCGGCCCAAAGTGCTGCGTGACGCATTGCCCGTCCTCGGCGCAGGGCAGGTGGAAGCTGCGCTCGCAGCCTGTCTCCGCGCAGCTGATGGCAGCTCCCCTCTCGCCGCAGACAAAGCAGTTCTGGAAAGAGCAGAGCAGCCCCCGTTAGCGGTGGGCTCGGGGCCTCGGCGGCCGGCCCCACTTCTCCGGGCAGGGCGCAGGGTGTGGGCACCGCTGCCTCACGCTCTGCAGAGCTGCCTGGCAGACGAGGCTCGTCTGCTGTGGTGGGACTTTGTCCCGGAGCCGGTTGGAAGGGCCGCGATGGCTTTCCTTGGGTCCAGGCGAAGCCGGTGCGAGCCTCTGCCGGCACCAAGCTCCCCGTTCCGTTCAGCTCCTCACCTTCTGGCCTGCCAGCTGGAGCGTGCGCTGGATGGCGCTAACGGGGAAGCCAAAAATTTCCCCCCCTGGGCATCTCCACTCCAGAAGCCCGTTGGCAAAGACCTGCAGGAGAGAAAGGAGCGGGATCTCGTGAGGCCGGAAAGGAAAGGAGCATCCCTGGCAGGAGCCCTGGCCCGTGAGGGAACTCACCAAGCAGAATTCGTGGACACAGAGCCCACCGCTGGCAAATGTCTGCCCGCAGATGTCCGGGTTCACCTGTGCGCGGCCGCACAGCACACACACTGCAGAGGAAGGAGAGAGCAGCTGTGAGCAGCGGTGAGCACCTGGCAGGGCCGGGTGTTCCTGGGGGCCGTCCGTCCCCAGGGCCTGCTCCGAGCCTGCCGTGCTGCTGCCTGAGGGGCAGGGCTGGAGGGGGTGGAGGGGAAGGGGGCATCGCAGGCCCAGCAGCTGCAGCGGGCAGCCGCAGCCCGAGCCGGGGCTCTCACCTGGCTCCCCGGAGTCGGGGGCCTCCTCCTTCTTCTCCGCCATGTTCGGCATCGACAGTGAGAAACAAGAGAGTCAAGGAAGTCCGTCCTCTCTCCACGCCTCACCAGGCCGAAGTGAGCAGGGCCCCGGCCGGCAGCCTTTGCTCTGCTCCCGGCCCCGCGGGTCACAATGGCCACCACTGTGACATCACGGTCACCACCTCACCACCAGGCTGAGGGCGCGGCAGGGCGGCGGCTCCTGTGGGCAGCGCAGGGTGAGGGGCCCGGTGCTGCCAGCAGCAGGGGGCAAGGACGGCCTCCCTCAGGCCTTTTGCACCGCGCCCGTGCTGGGACGTCGCAGCACGGAGTCTAATAAAGGGCTGCGGGTCAACTGCACAGCCGGCATTTCTCGCGTGTGTGTGCTGGCCGACTTTGCACGGCCTGCTGGTGACGGGACAAGGTGTTGACCTGAGAAAAGAGGAGGTCTGGTGACCTGCGAGGGGGAATTCCTCACTCGGAGGGCGGTGAGGCCCTGGCGCAGCTGCGCAGAGAAGCTGTGGGTGCAGGCGCTCCAGGCCTTGTTGCACAGGGCCCTCTTCGAAGCTGACCTGCTGGGTGGCAGAGGTCCCGCGGCAGGCACCTGGGGCTGGGTGGGCTGTACGATCCTTTCGTGTCCAAGCCTTCACACATCAAAGCTTCAGGCCTCGTACAGTTCCCGGAGGCAAAGTGGCACGGGCCGGGCACGATTCCCTTCCAGCCTGCGTGTGAAATGAGTCAGGAAAACTTCTGAGGTGTGCTTGCTTTGGCTGCTGGCAATGGTCACCGTGCCAGAGACGGGAGAGGAGCTGTGCCTTGCCCAGGGCTGCAGTCCTGGAGTCCCACTGGAGCATCCCTGCTCCTGCAGCCTGACCATGCAAGTCAGCTTCTGCATGAAAGTCAGGCCAACGCTGATGGGAGAGCCGCCACGCCTGGAGAGCCGCCCTCTGTGGAGATGTTCAAGGCCTCTCTGGATGGGGCTCCTGGCAGCCTGATCTAGTCTGTGGCAACCAACACACTGCAGGAGTTTGGAACTTTAGATAGGCTTTAATGTCCCTTCCAACGCAAGCCACCCAGGATCCTGTGATTCAAAGGTGTCTATCACCTCTGTACTGGTGAGCACCAGGTCCAGTAGGGCTTCACCTTGGGTTGGTCCGCTTTGTACCTTGGGTTTCGTCCGCCTGGGACGAGGATGTAATCCTCAGCAGACTCCAGGAATCTCCTGGCTTGTCTGCCACCCGCCGTGCTGCTCTCCCAGCAGAGATCTGGGTGGTTGAATTTCCCCCATCAGGACAGGAGCCCGCGAATGCGACACCTCCTGCAGCTGAAGCAAGAAGGCCTCGTCAGCAGGCTCCCCCTGATCAGGTGGCCTGTAGCACACCCCAACCACTAGATGCCCTTTACTGCACTGATCCCTGATTTTCACCCACAAGCTCTTGTTGTGGTTTTGTGACTTTTCTTGATGGTATTCCACATCGTGGAAAGCAGTGGGAGTTCAAGAGTTAATGTTCTGGTTCTGTGGACTGTGTTTTTGGGCATTTTGATTCTCGGAGGGAAGGGGAGCAGTGACATTCCCCAGAGGTAAGAAGTCCTCTTGCTCTTGCCCAGAGCAAGAAAGGTGGAGCACCTGGCAGGACACCGGCCTCTCTCCCTCTCACACATTCTTTTGGTTTCAATGCGCAGAAGCACGTGGTTCCCTCTGCAGTCTACAGCGTGAAACACTTCGGACACTCTCATTGTGTTTGATTTTACTGCATTTAGTATACTGACGTTCCTCCTCAGATCGTTGCCATTGCTCTGCTCTGTTTTGTCTTCCCTGTTAGACCCATCTACTATCTCCCTACCTTTGCCTCAAGTCTGCTGCCAAATTCGTCACGGGGCTGGGCCAACTGGCCGTAAACCTTCAACACTTTTCTTTCCCTCCCACAAACTTTCGTTTGTGGTTTTTGTTTGTTTGTTTGTTTGTTCTGTTTTGTTTGTTTTTGTGTGCGTGTGCGTGTTTTGTATTTGGGGCCTGCAGCCCCTGTCAGGAACACAGATCTAAAGAGAACTCCATGTCAGCTCTCAACCTGGTCTGAGCTGTTACTCAGACACACAGCTCTTCGCAATCTGTCCACTTCCTAACATAGAGGGCAACAGCCCTTCCCCTCCTACCCTGTCTATCCCTTTGAAGAGCCCGCAGCCCTCAATCAGCGTACGCCCGTCGTGAGATTTGTCCCACCACGTTTCCCCGGTAGCAACCAGATCGTTATTTTCCAAGCACACCATGGCTTCCAACTCCACCTGCTTATTTTGCATGCGCCGTGCATTAGTGGAGAGGCACTTCAGCTGGGCCTTCTGGTGCATTACCTTGCTAGAGGGGCCCTTCCTGAGACCTCCAAAAGAAATCTGAAGTTTTCCCCCATTGCTTCCTAGAGGGACAGGAGAAGGTTTTGGACAGGGAGTCAGCAAAATTACCTCCTCTGTGGACTTCCCACAAGATCCTACAGGACAGCTTGGAGGTTTTTCCCCACAGTCTCCTGGCGTGACAGCAACCCTAAGTGTTTCTCTGTCCCACTACACTGGAGTCTCTCCCTCATCGGATCAAGTACAAAACCCCAGACTACTTGCTCTACCCTAGCGAGCCTCGTTGCATCCCCTAGCCCCTTCCTACCAACCTCCAAGCCCTCTCAATGAGCCCCGCTAGCTCTGGGGCAGGGATCCGTTTCTCTCTTAGAAATAAGGACACCGGCCTGCAGCCATTAGACCGGGTGCGGAGTAAATCGAAAAGCCCAAAGTTCCTGTGGCGGCACCAGCCTCTCAGCCACTTATCCATTACCTGGGTTTTCCTAGCCCACTCCGCGTCCCTCACCGGCCCAGGAAGGATAGAAGCAAATATCAGTTGTGCTCCCACTCCCTCAACCAACCACCCTAAAGCCCTGAAGTCTTTTTTGATAGTCTGCAGGCTGCTCTGAGCTCCTTCATCCCTGCCTGCCTGAACTATCCGTAATGGGTAGTAGTCAGAGGGATGAACCGGATCCGGGTTCTAGTTTTTCTAGCTGTGTCCTTGACCTGGGCCCCAGGGAGGCAGCCCACCTCCGTGTGAGTCGGGTCCGGTCTGCATATGGGGCCCTCAGTTCCCGTGAGGAGGGAATCACCTACAACAACAACCCTTCGGCCTGTCTTAGCAGAGGCAGCCTGCAGACGCAGAGTCGGCCGCCTCGCCCTTGGCACTGTCTTAGGCAAAGCTTCCCGTGCCTCCTCGCTCACCTCCCCTTCAATCCACAGTGCCTCTCATGTGTCACTTAGGGGCACCTGGGCAAGTAACGTTGCCAAGGAAGGGGTTCACCCTCGATGCCGAGCTGGGACTGTCTTCCAGTTCTCCCCATCTCTCAGAACCCCGGTCTCCGCCCGACGGTGACAGGACGTGGGGTCCCTCACTTTCTGGGGGCTGTCTCCCTGGCGCCTTCCTCTCTGGCACGCCTGGGAGTTACTCCACGGTCAATCTCTTGCTCTCACTCCCTGATGCTCCGTAACCTCTCCACCTCCTCCTTGAGCTCTGCCACCATGCCGAGCAGATCTTCCACCCGCTCACACCCTCACACAGTTCCCGCCTCCCTCACCGGGCAGCAGCAGGCTCAGGCACTGCGTGCAGCCGGAGACCTGAACAGCCACGTTCTTGGGCAGGGCCTCCATCTGGGTCAGGATGGAGTCCTTGCGGGGCAAGCTCGTTGCCTGGAGGGAGGACCCCATGGTAGATCTGTGGTCTTGGAGACTGCCAGTGGGCAAACTGGTCTCCAAAGTGAGGAGGGACGGTACTTCTGTGCCGTCCGGCACAAGCTCCCACACCTGCCGCTGCAGTATGCGGTGGGTGCTGCGCACATGCTGCCTGTGGGCCTGTGGGCCCGCTGTCCCCCTTCAGGGACACAGGTAGATCTAAAGATAACGCCACGACAACCATCTGGGAAGGTGCTGGGGAGAAGACGACCCCGTGGTCTCAGCTCCTAACACTGCCTACCGCAGGACAAACAGAGACGAGTGACGCCAACATGTGGGGAGGGTGTTGAAGGTGTATTTTTTGGGAAAGATGGAATCACAACCGTCACGTGGGGATGGACACGGCTGCTGGAAGCCGACTTTGGGACTGGTTGTGGGGATGTCTTCTCCGATGCTGGACCCGGGAGCGGCTTTGTGCCCGGGCTGGTCCACCGAAGGATGAAGGTGGAACGTGTGGACTCTCTTCAAGGTTGATCTTCTGTGCCGCTTGGGACCACAGCCCACGTCACGTGGGGATGGGACACGGCTGCATCAGCGCCGTCTTCGGGACTGGCCGTGGGGCCATCTTCTCGGGTGGTTTGCCCGGGAGCGGCTTCGTGCCCGGGCTGGTCCCCGCTGCCTGGACCGGCTCCCACGGCCTCGTCGGGGCCGGCTGCGGGAAGTGGAAGCGCGACGCCCCACTGGGGATCGGCTTCGAGTGGGGGCCCGCCCTCGTCCTTGCCTGGGCCGTCCTCTGCGTGCAGGCGGAGGGGAAGCCCTCGAGGACGTCGGTGGTGCTGGTGTGGCCGAGGTGAGGGTGCCGCTCTGAGTGCCTCGGGCTGTGGTACGGCTCCCAGCACGTTGTCTTCGGGGCCGACTCTGGGAGCCCGAGGCCCGGCCTCGCAATGGGGAGCGGCTTCTTGTGCGGCCGGTCTCCCGCTGCCTGGGACGATTTGTGGCGTCAGACGCCTGGGTTGTTCTGGAGGACCGTGTGGTCCTCCGTCTTCTGGGGCTCTCGGAGGAGGTCTCAGCGCCTGCAGCTGGTGCCCGTCTTCCTGCACCGCGTCGTTGGTGCTGCTGAGATGCGTCCCGCTCCTCAGAGAGGTGTGAGCGGGTGGCGGTCTGCTCAGCCTCCGGCACTCTGGGCTGGACGCTGAGCTCAGGCAGCTGGGAGTTGCAGGATGGGCCGGGAGCTGCCTGTGTAGCAGGGCCAGAGCTGACGTTTTCAGGTCCTGCAAAGACGGGGAAAGGCGCCAGTACCTCGTGGCTCGAAGTGCTGGGGCTGGCAAGCTCGGCGCTGGAACAGGAGGCTGTAAGGAGAGACAGGAAGCTCAGCAGGGTGAACATGCAGCCCCAAGGAAGGACAGGCTGCCATCCCTCATGGGGCAGAGAGAGACTGTGGCGAGGCCACCCTGAGCTCCCGTTGCCAGGCCTCGCCCGGCCCCAGTCCCGCAGCACGCGGCTCTTTGCCTCTTACCGGTGCTCCTGCCAGCGCAGGTGTCGCACTCCCAGCCATTTCTGCCCACGGCCCAGAAGGAGCAGCACCAGTGCGTGCCTTCTGAGCCGCAGGAGCTGCAGATGAACAGCTGCCAGAGCCTGCGGAAGCAAACGGGTTGTGGCTGTGAGGACAAAGCGAGCCAGGGCACGGAGCAGCCGGCATGGCTCCGGTGCTCAGTCCTTGCTGCAAGGCTGAGATCCCACGCAGAGCCCCAGAGGACTGCGGAGGTCACTCACCCCTTCTCCTGTGCCCTCTCCCTGCCTCCCAGGTAGATGCACGGGTTGGCGTCGCAGCGCCTGTGGCTTTCTCGCAGCGGCTGGTATGCTGCATCGTCCCACCAAGATGGTCGTCTGCCGGAGAAGAGAGGGAATCTGGTGAGTCTCGGGTGCCCCAGGCATAAGGCAGACTCGGGGCATCCCTGCTCATCCTCCTTGAGCTCATTCCCTGCCTCTCCAGGAAGCTGAGACCAGTGCTCACAGGATGACCTGCCAGGGCCAGGGGCAGTTCCTGGGCAGGCACAGCAACACCAGTGCCTGAGTGTCTGCAGAGCCGGGCAGAAGGACACCAACCTGACTGGGATTCGGATGCCCAGGGTGGTCATCTGGGAGCGGAATCTTGTTTTTCCTCCGCAGACGGGGCAGAAGAATCGCATGGTGGCAGCATGCAGGGCATGTTTCTGTAGGAGAAGCACAAGCGTGAGAGCGTGAGCGTGAGCGTGAGCGTGAGCGTGAGCGTGAGCGTGAGCGTGAGTGGGGGGAGCAGACTGCTGTAGAGCACCAGTCGTGCCCACGGGGCGAGGGGAGGACTCCTACCCTGATGCAGCCCCGGTGGAACCAGGCCTGCTTGCACACCGGGCACACCATGGTGTGGTAGGACGTGCTGTCCCCCACGGGCTCCAGGCAGATGACGCAGATGGTGTTCTGCGATGGAGCTGCCTCCGCCGCCTGCCGAGGGCGATGCTCCCAGCAGAAGGACCTGGGCGGGAGGACAGAAGGCGTGGGCATGGTGAGAAGTGCCGTGAGGAGGGCAGAGGACCAGGAAAGAGCGCCAGGCCTGGGCTCTGGCTCTGGCAGGATGCTGGAGGTGTCGCTGCGGGTTCCTCCCTGGAGCAACAGCGAGGGACGGCAGCTTGGCTGCTGCTGGCAGCCCTTACCTGTGCGGCCCAAAGTGCTGCGTGACGCATTGCCCGTCCTCGGCGCAGGGCAGGTGGAAGCTGCGCTCGCAGCCTGTCTCCGCGCAGCTGATGGCAGCTCCCCTCTCGCCGCAGACAAAGCAGTTCTGGAAAGAGCAGAGCAGCCCCCGTTAGCGGTGGGCTCGGGGCCTCGGCGGCCGGCCCCACTTCTCCGGGCAGGGCGCAGGGTGTGGGCACCGCTGCCTCACGCTCTGCACAGCTGCCTGGCAGACGAGGCTCGTCTGCTGTGGTGGGACTTTGTCCCGGAGCCGGTTGGAAGGGCCGCAATGGCTTTCTTTGGGTCCAGGGAAGCCGGTGCGAGCCTCTGCCGGCACCAAGCTCCCCGTTCCGTTCAGCTCCTCACCTTCTGGCCTGCCAGCTGGAGCGTGTGCTGGATGGCGCTAACGGGGAAGCCAAAAATTTGCCCCGCTGGGCATCTCCACTCCAGAAGCCCGTTGGCAAAGACCTGCAGGAGAGAAAAGAGCGGGATCTCGTGAGGCCGGAAAGGAGGGGAGCATCCCTGGCAGGAGCCCTGGCCCGTGAGGGAACTCACCAAGCAGAATTCGTGGGCACAGAGCCCACCGCTGGCAAATGCCTGCCCGCAGATGTCCGGGTTCACCTGTGCGCGGCCGCACAGCACACACACTGCAGAGGAAGGAGAGAGCAGCCTGGTGAGCACCTGGCAGGGCCGGGTGTTCCTGGGGGCCGTCCGTCCCCAGGGCCTGCTCCGAGCCTGCCGTGCTGCTGCCTGAGGGGCAGGGCTGGAGGGGGTGGAGGGGAAGGGGGCATCGCAGGCCCAGCAGCTGCAGCGGGCAGCCGCAGCCCGAGCCGGGGCTCTCACCTGGCTCCCCGGAGTCGGGGGCCTCCTCCTTCTTCTCCGCCATGTTCGGCATCGACAGTGAGAAACAAGAGAGTCAAGGAAGTCCGTCCTCTCTCCACGCCTCACCAGGCCGAAGTGAGCAGGGCCCCGGCCGGCAGCCTTTGCTCTGCTCCCGGCCCCGCGGGTCACAATGGCCACCACTGTGACATCACGGTCACCACCTCACCACCAGGCTGAGGGCGCGGCAGGGCGGCGGCTCCTGTGGGCAGCGCAGGGTGAGGGGCCCGGTGCTGCCAGCAGCAGGGGGCAAGGACGGCCTCCCTCAGGCCTTTTGCACCGCGCCCGTGCTGGGACGTCGCAGCACGGAGTCTAATAAAGGGCTGCGGGTCAACTGCACAGCCGGCATTTCTCGCGTGTGTGTGTGCTGTGTGCTGGCCGACTTTGCACGGCCTGCTGGTGACGGGACAAGGTGTTGACCTGAGAAAAGAGGAGGTCTGGTGACCTGCGAGGGGGAATTCCTCACTCGGAGGGCGGTGAGGCCCTGGCGCAGCTGCGCAGAGAAGCTGTGGGTGCAGGCGCTCCAGGCCTTGTTGCACAGGGCCCTCTTCGAAGCTGACCTGCTGGGTGGCAGAGGTCCCGCGGCAGGCACCTGGGGCTGGGTGGGCTGTACGATCCTTTCGTGTCCAAGCCTTCACACATCAAAGCTTCAGGCCTCGTACAGTTCCCGGAGGCAAAGTGGCACGGGCCGGGCACGATTCCCTTCCAGCCTGCGTGTGAAATGAGTCAGGAAAACTTCTGAGGTGTGCTTGCTTTGGCTGCTGGCAATGGTCACCGTGCCAGAGACGGGAGAGGAGCTGTGCCTTGCCCAGGGCTGCAGTCCTGGAGTCCCACTGGAGCATCCCTGCTCCTGCAGCCTGACCATGCAAGTCAGCTTCTGCATGAAAGTCAGGCCAACGCTGATGGGAGAGCCGCCACGCCTGGAGAGCCGCCCTCTGTGGAGATGTTCAAGGCCTCTCTGGATGGGGCTCCTGGCAGCCTGATCTAGTCTGTGGCAACCAACACACTGCAGGAGTTTGGAACTTTAGATAGGCTTTAATGTCCCTTCCAACGCAAGCCACCCAGGATCCTGTGATTCAAAGGTGTCTATCACCTCTGTACTGGTGAGCACCAGGTCCAGTAGGGCTTCACCTTGGGTTGGTCCGCTTTGTACCTTGGGTTTCGTCCGCCTGGGACGAGGATGTAATCCTCAGCAGACTCCAGGAATCTCCTGGCTTGTCTGCCACCCGCCGTGCTGCTCTCCCAGCAGAGATCTGGGTGGTTGAATTTCCCCCATCAGGACAGGAGCCCGCGAATGCGACACCTCCTGCAGCTGAAGCAAGAAGGCCTCGTCAGCAGGCTCCCCCTGATCAGGTGGCCTGTAGCACACCCCAACCACTAGATGCCCTTTACTGCACTGATCCCTGATTTTCACCCACAAGCTCTTGTTGTGGTTTTGTGACTTTTCTTGATGGTATTCCACATCGTGGAAAGCAGTGGGAGTTCAAGAGTTAATGTTCTGGTTCTGTGGACTGTGTTTTTGGGCATTTTGATTCTCGGAGGGAAGGGGAGCAGTGACATTCCCCAGAGGTAAGAAGTCCTCTTGCTCTTGCCCAGAGCAAGAAAGGTGGAGCACCTGGCAGGACACCGGCCTCTCTCCCTCTCACACATTCTTTTGGTTTCAATGCGCAGAAGCACGTGGTTCCCTCTGCAGTCTACAGCGTGAAACACTTCGGACACTCTCATTGTGTTTGATTTTACTGCATTTAGTATACTGACGTTCCTCCTCAGATCGTTGCCATTGCTCTGCTCTGTTTTGTCTTCCCTGTTAGACCCATCTACTATCTCCCTACCTTTGCCTCAAGTCTGCTGCCAAATTCGTCACGGGGCTGGGCCAACTGGCCGTAAACCTTCAACACTTTTCTTTCCCTCCCACAAACTTTCGTTTGTGGTTTTTGTTTGTTTGTTTGTTTGTTCTGTTTTGTTTGTTTTTGTGTGCGTGTGCGTGTTTTGTATTTGGGGCCTGCAGCCCCTGTCAGGAACACAGATCTAAAGAGAACTCCATGTCAGCTCTCAACCTGGTCTGAGCTGTTACTCAGACACACAGCTCTTCGCAATCTGTCCACTTCCTAACATAGAGGGCAACAGCCCTTCCCCTCCTACCCTGTCTATCCCTTTGAAGAGCCCGCAGCCCTCAATCAGCGTACGCCCGTCGTGAGATTTGTCCCACCACGTTTCCCCGGTAGCAACCAGATCGTTATTTTCCAAGCACACCATGGCTTCCAACTCCACCTGCTTATTTTGCATGCGCCGTGCATTAGTGGAGAGGCACTTCAGCTGGGCCTTCTGGTGCATTACCTTGCTAGAGGGGCCCTTCCTGAGACCTCCAAAAGAAATCTGAAGTTTTCCCCCATTGCTTCCTAGAGGGACAGGAGAAGGTTTTGGACAGGGAGTCAGCAAAATTACCTCCTCTGTGGACTTCCCACAAGATCCTACAGGACAGCTTGGAGGTTTTTCCCCACAGTCTCCTGGCGTGACAGCAACCCTAAGTGTTTCTCTGTCCCACTACACTGGAGTCTCTCCCTCATCGGATCAAGTACAAAACCCCAGACTACTTGCTCTACCCTAGCGAGCCTCGTTGCATCCCCTAGCCCCTTCCTACCAACCTCCAAGCCCTCTCAATGAGCCCCGCTAGCTCTGGGGCAGGGATCCGTTTCTCTCTTAGAAATAAGGACACCGGCCTGCAGCCATTAGACCGGGTGCGGAGTAAATCGAAAAGCCCAAAGTTCCTGTGGCGGCACCAGCCTCTCAGCCACTTATCCATTACCTGGGTTTTCCTAGCCCACTCCGCGTCCCTCACCGGCCCAGGAAGGATAGAAGCAAATATCAGTTGTGCTCCCACTCCCTCAACCAACCACCCTAAAGCCCTGAAGTCTTTTTTGATAGTCTGCAGGCTGCTCTGAGCTCCTTCATCCCTGCCTGCCTGAACTATCCGTAATGGGTAGTAGTCAGAGGGATGAACCGGATCCGGGTTCTAGTTTTTCTAGCTGTGTCCTTGACCTGGGCCCCAGGGAGGCAGCCCACCTCCGTGTGAGTCGGGTCCGGTCTGCATATGGGGCCCTCAGTTCCCGTGAGGAGGGAATCACCTACAACAACAACCCTTCGGCCTGTCTTAGCAGAGGCAGCCTGCAGACGCAGAGTCGGCCGCCTCGCCCTTGGCACTGTCTTAGGCAAAGCTTCCCGTGCCTCCTCGCTCACCTCCCCTTCAATCCACAGTGCCTCTCATGTGTCACTTAGGGGCACCTGGGCAAGTAACGTTGCCAAGGAAGGGGTTCACCCTCGATGCCGAGCTGGGACTGTCTTCCAGTTCTCCCCATCTCTCAGAACCCCGGTCTCCGCCCGACGGTGACAGGACGTGGGGTCCCTCACTTTCTGGGGGCTGTCTCCCTGGCGCCTTCCTCTCTGGCACGCCTGGGAGTTACTCCACGGTCAATCTCTTGCTCTCACTCCCTGATGCTCCGTAACCTCTCCACCTCCTCCTTGAGCTCTGCCACCATGCCGAGCAGATCTTCCACCCGCTCACACCCTCACACAGTTCCCGCCTCCCTCACCGGGCAGCAGCAGGCTCAGGCACTGCGTGCAGCCGGAGACCTGAACAGCCACGTTCTTGGGCAGGGCCTCCATCTGGGTCAGGATGGAGTCCTTGCGGGGCAAGCTCGTTGCCTGGAGGGAGGACCCCATGGTAGATCTGTGGTCTTGGAGACTGCCAGTGGGCAAACTGGTCTCCAAAGTGAGGAGGGACGGTACTTCTGTGCCGTCCGGCACAAGCTCCCACACCTGCCGCTGCAGTATGCGGTGGGTGCTGCGCACATGCTGCCTGTGGGCCTGTGGGCCCGCTGTCCCCCTTCAGGGACACAGGTAGATCTAAAGATAACGCCACGACAACCATCTGGGAAGGTGCTGGGGAGAAGACGACCCCGTGGTCTCAGCTCCTAACACTGCCTACCGCAGGACAAACAGAGACGAGTGACGCCAACATGTGGGGAGGGTGTTGAAGGTGTATTTTTTGGGAAAGATGGAATCACAACCGTCACGTGGGGATGGACACGGCTGCTGGAAGCCGACTTTGGGACTGGTTGTGGGGATGTCTTCTCCGATGCTGGACCCGGGAGCGGCTTTGTGCCCGGGCTGGTCCACCGAAGGATGAAGGTGGAACGTGTGGACTCTCTTCAAGGTTGATCTTCTGTGCCGCTTGGGACCACAGCCCACGTCACGTGGGGATGGGACACGGCTGCATCAGCGCCGTCTTCGGGACTGGCCGTGGGGCCATCTTCTCGGGTGGTTTGCCCGGGAGCGGCTTCGTGCCCGGGCTGGTCCCCGCTGCCTGGACCGGCTCCCACGGCCTCGTCGGGGCCGGCTGCGGGAAGTGGAAGCGCGACGCCCCACTGGGGATCGGCTTCGAGTGGGGGCCCGCCCTCGTCCTTGCCTGGGCCGTCCTCTGCGTGCAGGCGGAGGGGAAGCCCTCGAGGACGTCGGTGGTGCTGGTGTGGCCGAGGTGAGGGTGCCGCTCTGAGTGCCTCGGGCTGTGGTACGGCTCCCAGCACGTTGTCTTCGGGGCCGACTCTGGGAGCCCGAGGCCCGGCCTCGCAATGGGGAGCGGCTTCTTGTGCGGCCGGTCTCCCGCTGCCTGGGACGATTTGTGGCGTCAGACGCCTGGGTTGTTCTGGAGGACCGTGTGGTCCTCCGTCTTCTGGGGCTCTCGGAGGAGGTCTCAGCGCCTGCAGCTGGTGCCCGTCTTCCTGCACCGCGTCGTTGGTGCTGCTGAGATGCGTCCCGCTCCTCAGAGAGGTGTGAGCGGGTGGCGGTCTGCTCAGCCTCCGGCACTCTGGGCTGGACGCTGAGCTCAGGCAGCTGGGAGTTGCAGGATGGGCCGGGAGCTGCCTGTGTAGCAGGGCCAGAGCTGACGTTTTCAGGTCCTGCAAAGACGGGGGAAGGCGCCGGTACCTCGTGGCTCGAAGTGCTGGGGCTGGCAAGCTCGGCGCTGGAGCAGGAGGCTGTAAGGAGAGACAGGAAGCTCAGCAGGGTGAACATGCAGCCCCAAGGAAGGACAGGCTGCCATCCCTCATGGGGCAGAGAGAGACTGTGGCGAGGCCACCCTGAGCTCCCGTTGCCAGGCCTCGCCCGGCCCCAGTCCCGCGGCACGCGGCTCTTTGCCTCTTACCGGTGCTCCTGCCAGCGCAGGTGTCGCACTCCCAGCCATTTCTGCCCACGGCCCAGAAGGAGCAGCACCAGTGCGTGCCTTCTGAGCCGCAGGAGCTGCAGATGAACAGCTGCCAGAGCCTGCGGAAGCAAACGGGTTGTGGCTGTGAGGACAAAGCGAGCCAGGGCACGGAGCAGCCGGCATGGCTCCGGTGCTCAGTCCTTGCTGCAAGGCTGAGATCCCACGCAGAGCCCCAGAGGACTGCGGAGGTCACTCACCCCTTCTCCTGTGCCCTCTCCCTGCCTCCCAGGTAGATGCACGGGTTGGCGTCGCAGCGCCTGTGGCTTTCTCGCAGCGGCTGGTATGCTGCATCGTCCCACCAAGATGGTCGTCTGCCGGAGAAGAGAGGGAATCTGGTGAGTCTCGGGTGCCCCAGGCATAAGGCAGACTCGGGGCATCCCTGCTCATCCTCCTTGAGCTCATTCCCTGCCTCTCCAGGAAGCTGAGACCAGTGCTCACAGGATGACCTGCCAGGGCCAGGGGCAGTTCCTGGGCAGGCACAGCAACACCAGTGCCTGAGTGTCTGCAGAGCCGGGCAGAAGGACACCAACCTGACTGGGATTCGGATGCCCAGGGTGGTCATCTGGGAGCGGAATCTTGTTTTTCCTCCGCAGACGGGGCAGAAGAATCGCATGGTGGCAGCATGCAGGGCATGTTTCTGTAGGAGAAGCACAAGCGTGAGAGCGTGAGCGTGAGCGTGAGCGTGAGCGTGAGCGTGAGCGTGAGCGTGAGTGGGGGGAGCAGACTGCTGTAGAGCACCAGTCGTGCCCACGGGGCGAGGGGAGGACTCCTACCCTGATGCAGCCCCGGTGGAACCAGGCCTGCTTGCACACCGGGCACACCATGGTGTGGTAGGACGTGCTGTCCCCCACGGGCTCCAGGCAGATGACGCAGATGGTGTTCTGCGATGGAGCTGCCTCCGCCGCCTGCCGAGGGCGATGCTCCCAGCAGAAGGACCTGGGCGGGAGGACAGAAGGCGTGGGCATGGTGAGAAGTGCCGTGAGGAGGGCAGAGGACCAGGAAAGAGCGCCAGGCCTGGGCTCTGGCTCTGGCAGGATGCTGGAGGTGTCGCTGCGGGTTCCTCCCTGGAGCAACAGCGAGGGACGGCAGCTTGGCTGCTGCTGGCAGCCCTTACCTGTGCGGCCCAAAGTGCTGCGTGACGCATTGCCCGTCCTCGGCGCAGGGCAGGTGGAAGCTGCGCTCGCAGCCTGTCTCCGCGCAGCTGATGGCAGCTCCCCTCTCGCCGCAGACAAAGCAGTTCTGGAAAGAGCAGAGCAGCCCCCGTTAGCGGTGGGCTCGGGGCCTCGGCGGCCGGCCCCACTTCTCCGGGCAGGGCGCAGGGTGTGGGCACCGCTGCCTCACGCTCTGCACAGCTGCCTGGCAGACGAGGCTCGTCTGCTGTGGTGGGACTTTGTCCCGGAGCCGGTTGGAAGGGCCGCAATGGCTTTCTTTGGGTCCAGGGAAGCCGGTGCGAGCCTCTGCCGGCACCAAGCTCCCCGTTCCGTTCAGCTCCTCACCTTCTGGCCTGCCAGCTGGAGCGTGTGCTGGATGGCGCTAACGGGGAAGCCAAAAATTTGCCCCGCTGGGCATCTCCACTCCAGAAGCCCGTTGGCAAAGACCTGCAGGAGAGAAAAGAGCGGGATCTCGTGAGGCCGGAAAGGAGGGGAGCATCCCTGGCAGGAGCCCTGGCCCGTGAGGGAACTCACCAAGCAGAATTCGTGGGCACAGAGCCCACCGCTGGCAAATGCCTGCCCGCAGATGTCCGGGTTCACCTGTGCGCGGCCGCACAGCACACACACTGCAGAGGAAGGAGAGAGCAGCCTGGTGAGCACCTGGCAGGGCCGGGTGTTCCTGGGGGCCGTCCGTCCCCAGGGCCTGCTCCGAGCCTGCCGTGCTGCTGCCTGAGGGGCAGGGCTGGAGGGGGTGGAGGGGAAGGGGGCATCGCAGGCCCAGCAGCTGCAGCGGGCAGCCGCAGCCCGAGCCGGGGCTCTCACCTGGCTCCCCGGAGTCGGGGGCCTCCTCCTTCTTCTCCGCCATGTTCGGCATCGACAGTGAGAAACAAGAGAGTCAAGGAAGTCCGTCCTCTCTCCACGCCTCACCAGGCCGAAGTGAGCAGGGCCCCGGCCGGCAGCCTTTGCTCTGCTCCCGGCCCCGCGGGTCACAATGGCCACCACTGTGACATCACGGTCACCACCTCACCACCAGGCTGAGGGCGCGGCAGGGCGGCGGCTCCTGTGGGCAGCGCAGGGTGAGGGGCCCGGTGCTGCCAGCAGCAGGGGGCAAGGACGGCCTCCCTCAGGCCTTTTGCACCGCGCCCGTGCTGGGACGTCGCAGCACGGAGTCTAATAAAGGGCTGCGGGTCAACTGCACAGCCGGCATTTCTCGCGTGTGTGTGTGCTGTGTGCTGGCCGACTTTGCACGGCCTGCTGGTGACGGGACAAGGTGTTGACCTGAGAAAAGAGGAGGTCTGGTGACCTGCGAGGGGGAATTCCTCACTCGGAGGGCGGTGAGGCCCTGGCGCAGCTGCGCAGAGAAGCTGTGGGTGCAGGCGCTCCAGGCCTTGTTGCACAGGGCCCTCTTCGAAGCTGACCTGCTGGGTGGCAGAGGTCCCGCGGCAGGCACCTGGGGCTGGGTGGGCTGTACGATCCTTTCGTGTCCAAGCCTTCACACATCAAAGCTTCAGGCCTCGTACAGTTCCCGGAGGCAAAGTGGCACGGGCCGGGCACGATTCCCTTCCAGCCTGCGTGTGAAATGAGTCAGGAAAACTTCTGAGGTGTGCTTGCTTTGGCTGCTGGCAATGGTCACCGTGCCAGAGACAGGAGAGGAGCTGTGCCTTGCCCAGGGCTGCAGTCCTGGAGTCCCACTGGAGCATCCCTGCTCCTGCAGCCTGACCATGCAAGTCAGCTTCTGCATGAAAGTCAGGCCAACGCTGATGGGAGAGCCACCACGCCTGGAGAGCGTGTGTGTCTTCATGTTGTTGTCTTCATCTTGTTGTATCTTCATCTTGGTTACACAAGTCTGCTTTCTTAAATTGCTGGGCTGCTGCTTACTTGGAAAACTCCAAAGAAAACGTACTCCAACTCATGACAGCCTAATAACTTATGATTTATAAGAGTTTCAAATGGATGAAAAATCCACTATTTTGATTTGATAACTATTCTGAATGCTTTCTGATAAAAACAAGACAAAGCCCTAGTGCTGAATTCTGTTAATCATTCTTGGAGCAAGGCTTATCTATACTTCTTGAGCTATATATGAAAGACAAAACAGAATTAGGCATTGATCAAACCACGCACTTTGTAAGTAATCATCTAGCAGAGGGTTATAATGAGAGCCAAGATTTGTGAAAATAAGACTAATAAAAAAATTTAGAACCGAGGAAAAAAATGTTTAAACCTCCAATTCAGGCAAAACTTAAAGAGATTTCTCAACTTTGCTAGACTCAGACACTGTGTAATGCTAATAATCTAAATGTAAGAAAGTCTTAAAGGACGATTTTCCCTTTATTTGTAATGCTAAAAAACTTAGAATATTGCTCTGCTTTTTTCCCCAGTTGACACTTTCAAAATATCAGTAAGTATAGTTCTGTTTTTATCTTACTGGAAGGCTGATGAAAAGTGTTGTTAAATATGTTTAATCTGAGCAATGACATTTGAATACGAAAGGACACAGAGTTGCAAAAAGAATGTTAATTTTATTGTTGAACTCTTGATGAATAGGGAACAGACTTTATTAGAACAATTAAGCAATTCAACTGAAAACCACTTTCTCCCTTGCATTGTGTTAATTTTGACTTCCCTGAGTTTGCATTTCCAATATTTCTCCCATTCAGGAGAAGCTGCCCCTAAAGATTGTCTAAAGTTCTGCCCCGGTCTACAAGTACAAAGACAGTGGCAAAGACTGATTTCATGTTATCACCTAATTTGAGTAGCAAAATCCACTAAATAATGAAGGACAACTTGCTAAACCCCCTCATAACTGACATGTGCAATTTGTCATTTTGTCTTCATATTTAAAAATGGCAGATCTGTGGGGATGAGCTGCAGGGAGGTTGTCAGATTTAGCAGTAAACTATGCAAATGGCAAACATACCAAAGAAACTATCTGCTTTGGAAAACAGCAGATACACTTTAACATGTGACAGGCAAATAGGTTTATACAGAAGGTAAGAAGATAAGTAAGACTATACAGAATGGAAATGTCACATTCAGAAGAAAAAGGAGGATGATGAACCAAACAGCCGTGTTTTTTTATCTCATGTTTTCAGTCAAAGGCCTAACAACATCTCTGCCACTGGGTAGATTTTTAATTGCACATGTGGCGCTATTAGGTTTGTAATGACCATAAGCAGTTGCTGGATCTAGGTTGTGTTTTAGCATAATCAAGCTAGTGACTTACAAGCTTTGCTTTTGACACAGCAATGAATAAAATGACTAGCAGCATCACTGAAGTCTGCAGTGATTCTCCAGGTCATGCTTGCTCTGTATTTTCATGCCTTCATGGACTTAAGAGAGTAACAAGTTTCAATTAGATGAAACTGGGAGAGGATTTCCCTCCTTCTTCTCCTATCCAAAACAGGACATAGGCTGTTGGTGATGGAAGAGGTGAGATGAATGAGTAATGTGAGAGACAGAGCATGACACTGGACCTGCAGTCTTACTTTCTAAGTGGCATTCTGCAATGTCCCTAAATACCAGCCTGTTACAACCTCTTTTGGTTGCATGTGGAAAACAAGGATACCCTTGTCTCACTGATTTGGCCTACAAAAATCCTAGCTCCAAAGCACTGGTAGAGCAGGAAGTAGTCATGCCCATTACTTATGGGTGAGATGCATCTTTACCCATGCTGTGCTTCCCATTGCTTCTGTGCCTTACATCCCAATACCAGGCTGATGGCTGGGGCAGAAATGTATGGCCCCTGTAAAACCCACTCTGTATGTCGTATGTGGGGAAATGGGTATATGTGTGCATTTCCATGCACATAAATGCTTCCTTTCCTCCAAGAATACTGGATATACCATGCATTTCTACAATATCATGCTTTAAAGGAGCCACAGAGGGCTGAGGTGCAGCTGGTTGTTGACTTAGTACTCCCTGTACTGAGTGGGAATCAGAAAACCTCACAGTTTTATTGGATTTTGGTGTTGATTTGCACTGCTAGACTAGCAAAGACCAGAGTTTCTCAGTGTTCAGCAGAGAGGAATTAGGCAGTTCAATGTCACTTAAAGTTTTTGCTATGAATTTTATTTTCATGAAAACTGTGTACCAAACTTCAGTGCACATCCAAGCTCTAAAAAACATCTGAGCATCACTGGGTGCATAATATCCACAAAAGAATGAAAACTGATGCCATGGGTACCAAAGAGGGAAGAAAGTATGTACAGGAAGCAAATTCATTTGGTGCTCTAATACAGCCAGTGTGCAACAAAAATTCCCAGTTATGACCTACCTTAACTTCAGTGTTTATTTTGCTATATTTACTGAAGAATATCCCCTCCTCGAACCTTGAGTAAAGGGTTTGTACACGCTAATCTGATTTCTCAGGTAATTTCCAAGAACTAGCAGCAAAGCTCTATGCAAATATTTCTTTGCTCTGTGAAGTTCAGGGACTGAAATTATAGCTACTTCATTATTTTCAGGGCAGACACTCAGAAATATGCTGGAAATTCAATTCTGTGTTAAATAACTTTAAAGGTCTTTCCGGCTCTTTCCACTTCCATGCAGTAATTCATTAAATCATTTCTCTTAGGATAAGATTGAATGTGGTCAGAAACTTGAATTCTGTGTTTAAATTAACCCTGACCTCCTTCTCCTTACCAGCGTTCCTGGTTGACTGGAGAGGTTCCAGAGGATTGGAGGCTTGCTGATGTGACTCCCATCTACAAGAAGGGCCATAAGGAGGATCGGGGAACTACAGGCCTGTCAGCCTAACATCAGTGCCAGGGAAGGTCATGGAACAAATCCTCCTGGGAGAGATCACACAGCTCGTGCGCGACGTCCACGGGATCAGGCCCAGCCAGCGTGGGTTCATGAAAGGCAGGTCGCGTTTGACCAACCTCATCTCCTTCTACGACTGGGTGACCAGACTGGTAGATGAGGGAAAGGCAGTTGATGTAGTCTACCTAGACTTCAGCAAAGCCTTTGACATGATCTCTCACAGTATCCTTCTGTGGAAACTGGCTGCCCATGGCTTGGACGGTTTTACCCTCCATTGGATAAGGAACTGGCTGGAGGGCCGTGCTCAACGGGTGGTGGTCAATGGAATGAAGTCTAGCTGGAGGCCTGTTACAAGTGGTGTCCCCCAGGGGTCGGTGCTGGGGCCCATCCTGTTTAATATCTTCATTGACGACTTAGATGAAGGGATTGAGTGTATCCTGAGTAAGTTTGCAGATGACACCAAGTTGGGAGGTTGTGTCGATCTGCCTGAGGGCAGGGAGGCCCTGCAGAGGGATCTAGATAAGCTGGATTGCTGGGCTGAGGTGAATGGGATGAGGTTCAACAAGGCCAAGTGTCGGGTTCTGCACTTTGGCCACAACAACCCCATGCAGCGTTACAGGCTTAGGGCTAAATGGCTGGATGACTGTGAAAAGGAAAGGGACCTGGGGGTGCTGGTTGATGCTCGGCTGAACATGAGCCGACAGTGTGCCCAGGTGGCCAAGAGGGCCAACGGCATCCTGGCCTGCATTAGAAATAGTGTGGCCAGCAGGAGCGGGGAGGTGATCATCCCCCTGTACTCAGCACTGGTGAGGCAGCACCTTGAGTATTGTGTTCCGTTTTGGGCCCCTCACTACAAGAAAGACATTGAGGCCCTGGAGCGTGTCCAGAGAAGGGCAACGAAACTGGTGAGGGGTCTGTAGCACAAGTCTTATGAGGGGCGGCTGAGGGAGCTGGGATTGTTCAGTGTGGAGAAGAGGAGGCTCAGGGCAGACCTCACTGCACTTTACAACTTCCTGAAGGGAGGTTGTGGTGCAAAAGGGTCTGGCCTCTTCTCCCAGGCAAATAGTAGGACCCGAGGAAACGGCCAGAAGTTATACCAGAGGAGGTTTAGGTTGGATATTAGGAGAAACTTTTTCTCTCAAAGTGTGGTCAGGCACTGGAATGGCTGCCCAGGGAGGTGGTGGAGTCGCCGTCCCTGGCAGTGTTCAAGAGGAGTGTGGATGAGGAGCTGCGAGATATGGTTTAGTAGCTCGGACTAGGTATCTTGCAGGTCGTTTCCAACCATGTGATTCTGTGATTCTGTGATTCCTTTTGCCTTCAAAAAGTATGCCACATTCTTGGGACTGTCATACACTTAAGTGTCCCTTCATCATCTGGACAAAGTGACATAACAATGAATTTTTACTTCTTTTTTCTACTCCTTTAAAAGAAACAAGGAAATATACCAGTGCCGACAAGAATGTGCACACAACACAAGAAGAAAAAAAAAAAAGCTTGCTATCTATATAAAACTACAAAGAAAAAACTCTCATCACAACAGATTGGAAGCCCTTATGTCAACTGAAGGTGCCAAAACTTTTTTTTAGCATTTTTTAACTTTTTTTTTAAGATTAGCCCATTTTCGTTCCCATAAGCCTAAGAATATATTTTTTTAACGCTGTGCTTATTCGTATTTTTTCTTAAGTCCTATTAGGGAGGAATTATCTGAGGTTTTGATGAAACACTCCTAGAAATCTCAGACATGCTTGGTATGAGATTTTACAGTTTTTTGTAGGAAGTGATAGCTTAAATATTCAACAACAGCTTCCATTCACCCGAATGTTCTCTGTACACTGGAAGTAGAGAGCAACACCAACAGATTAAGAAATAAACTGCTAAAAATATAATCAAAAGCCTTCTTTTTCTGTATTCCTTAGCTTCTGCTCTCATATTTTCAACTGTTCACCACTGAAGTGAAGAAAGAACACAAAACCCAGCCCTTTCCTTGTTCTCATAAATGGATTTATAGAAAACTCTACTTTCATATAAAGTATGGAAAGTGAAACTTTGAGATAATTCATGTGTTTATTAAACATCTCCAGCAGAAATACATATCCTTTATTCCTGTGTTAAGGTCTAACAATCTTTATCAACCTTAGCTTCCTGATCAACACTCTCCTCTTAGGCATAAAAAGAAGAAAACACAGAATTTACTGTGCTCACCAGAAGAAAAAAAGAAGTCCAACAGCTAAAAATTACACATAAAAAGTTGCTGCTTTAGGACTGAAGAACAATTTGCCATCTAATTTAGGAGATCAATCACAGTATATGTAAAAGAAACTAAGACATGCATCTCAGTGGGACAGTGGAGTTTGTATCTAGAGCATTCTTAAAGCTTAATGCAATGGGAGGATACTAAAAATGCACATCTTGAGTTGTAGGAGATAAGTTTCACATTTACATGTTTAATGGTGAAAAGCTGAACACGTCTGTGGCAGCAGCAGTGACAAAGCTTTCTACATTAAGTTGCAGTCTTGTATTTGTTTTAAATAGGAGGTTCAAATCTTTCATCTGAAAAAAAGGAAAAAGGAAACTGCAGATTTTAGAACTTCAATGCTTAAAATCTGAGGAAAAAATAATAATTTTACTCAGCACATTTTCCTTTGCAAGGCAGCTGTTTGAGGCTCTGGTGGCTGATCAATAAACTAAATGAAATCCAGGAGTAACAAAAGGAAAATATTTGACCCTTATTTCTGCTACTCTAGATAATTCAGTGCCTGCTGCGAAAATAATGCCTCCTGATGGGAGCAATAGGTGAACATGGTATAGTTCTGATAAATTATGTATAACATTTAGAAAAAAACTTGTTCTTCAAGCCACTCTGCCTGCCACTATTATCCATATGCCAATCAAAAGGTGTGTTTAAAAGGCTGCAAGACATTCAGAAATATACACAAGAGTGCAATAGCATCGAAAGCCAGCACAGAAAACCTGCATGTGGCAGAACTGGGGAGGAGCTGGTGCAATTGGTTATTAGAAGGTATGTGCACCACATATCACATTAACAAACAAACAAACAAACAAACAAACAAAAACAGTGTAAGCCACCTCCTTTTCACTCTGCCTCATATCTATTTTAAACCTAACAAGCCACTTCAAATACCCACAGACCTCCAAAGGGAAATATTCCAACCCCATCTCTCAGTATGGAAAATATAAATCACTTAAGGGGTAAACCTTCAGAAATCTATTCCTGTCTTCAGACAGATTCTGTCTGTAACTTAACATTGCTACGGAAATATGTACCTCCTGGGACCACAGTGGGAAAATCCCACATGCCATCGCCTCTCTCAATTCCCATCCATTTCTGTCTCCTCTTTCTTATGGAAGAAAGCTCGAGCCTTCGTCTTAGTCAGGAAGATAAAGTGATTTCATTAAAATAAGGTAGAGTCAACATTCCCCCATAGCCAATCCCAAATCGGGGATCACCCCAACTGTCATAGGGCAAACTGGGAGGGGGCTGAGCTCAGATGCTTCTGAAAGCCTTCTTTTCCCCTTCTTTTTTAAGAAAATATTTATAATTATTTTATTTTCCCATGAACAGTGTCTTATTTTCCATGAACAGCTCCTCATCAAGACAGTAAAATATATTCTCCACCATTTGCATATATTCAAAGATTGAAAGGATATAAAATAGACCAGTTTCCCCCCAGTGTCCAAGGTTGAAGTTATTTCTTACTGAGAATTTTATTCATAATGATATTGATCTTTATGGAAAAGCAAGAAGAGAGAAAAGAGCAAAGGATCAAAAGCCAGTCTGAGCCAGTCTGTCTGTGACGTTGCTTAAGTAAAAACTAAACTACACAAAAAACAAAACAAGAAACAACACAGATTGCCATTTTCTGACTGTTTTATAAGAACAGCATTTAAATCTCAATATTTTCTCTTTGGATATGAAATCTATTTTCTGACCCTCCCTAGAAGAGAGATCTTCTGCAGCTCTAAGCCCTCATGTAGCACAAATCAGAATAAAGACTCCTTGTCAAAACAGATGAGGAAAGTGCCCTTCAGAGGGAACCTGAACAGCTGCAATCACAAGAAAGACAAACACCTTGACAACAGGGACAGGAAGATTGAGAAGCAAATGCATAGATACTGCAGCAATACAATGGGATAGAGAGAACTCGCAGGCATCCTCCTGGGGATGCACTCCAGAGCTGCACCTTGTCTCAGATGAAAGAAGTGTGGTTGCTATCACTTTCCCACCCACTGCTGGGCTCATCATCAAGTGATGATTTGTCACGTGTGAGCGCAGTGCAAATAATGTCTCAGCGTCACATCCACCATGTCCTCAGAGAAGCCAGCAGAGCTGGTCCCAGTCTGTAGAGGAATCAACACACGTTCCTGCTTTTATGGCATGGCCAAGTGCTTTTCTCTGAGCACAGCTGGTAGTTTTATTTCTGTTCTTGGTGATATCAAGGAAGACCCAAAGTCCTTTTGCAGAAGAATTTGTGTCCTTCAGAATTCACTCTTGTGCCTTTTGTATGGCAAAGGCACAAAGCACATGAAATAAGGTACAAGTGAATTATTAATCAGCAAGCGAAGAGTGGCCGAGTGAAAACAGAAAAACCATGATTTATGAAGTTATTTGTCTCACAATACTTTCCATATGCTTATGCTCAAGGACAGATTTACAGTGTTGTGTACAGTCTTACCATTACTTAAGAACTGATCCTGAAACAAGTAACATAACTCTGAAATGACTGTTGTCCTTTGGTTTGCTTTTTCTCTTTTTCCCCAACCACTCCTCAGCAGCTGCATTCCTCCTCAAATCTCCACTGCACCTACAGCCTGGAACTACACAAGAAGCACAGAGCCCACATGTCCCAGGTAGTGACGGTGGTGGGTTCCAGTCCTATGCTGAGGTGCTGTGTGGTGAAGGTAACCGGGGCCAAGAAAGAAGAGCAGCTTAGCTGGGACAGTGAGATGAGAATCACATATCTGCTCCCTCCCTCATCAGTGGAACTGGGGTGGAAAGAATCAGGTCCACTTACAGGCAGGCAAGTGGTAGAATCATATAATCATTTGAGTTAGAAGGGATCCTAAAGGCCATCTAGTCCAACTCCCCTGCAGTGAACAGGGACACCTACAGCTCCATGAGATGCTCAGAGCCTGGTCCAGCTTGACCTTAGGTACCTCCAAGGATGGGCATCCACCACCTCTCTGGGCAACCCATGCCAGTATCACAATGGCAATAAACGGAATATTGGTGCTTTCCATCTTCCAGAAACTGGGAAGAAGATGGGCAGGTAAAAAAGGTCTCCCAGGCCTCTGTGATCCTGACACCATTTGAAGGAAAATTACACAGCAACAGAGAGATACCTGAAACTGTCAGCTCAGATTCGAGAGCACTGCTTCACAGTCCTGCCTTTGATCACAGCCCAACAGACATGCAGAGGAAATTTAAGGTGGAAGGTACATGAAAATTGGCCACTCTGTCTATGACCTTTCAGTTCCAAAGGCCCTGAGGGTTTTATTTGACTTCCAGAATAGAAGTTAACAAGAATATTGTTGTTAGCAAGCCAGGATATTTCTGCTGCGCATGCAAGAAAGCACTAACGCTAAATTCATGGGCACAGTGACACCCAGTGGTAGTGACTTCCACAGCCTGGCTGTACATGCTATGCTGTACATGCCTTCCCTTATCCTCCCTATACTGCTCTGCCTCATTACGTTCCTAGAGACCACTGCAGCAGCCAGCAGCAGAAGGAGGATCCTCTGTTCCCAAAATAAATTTTTCCCTGTATGCCCACAAGCTGCAAATGCTGGGAAGCCAAGAGTTTTCTTGGCTGAGCTAAGGCTCCATGTGAGGATGCATAACAAGCCTCACTGCTGCAGGGTGGTGAGCCTTCCAAATTGCATGGTGCACTTTACTCTCATGGTATCCCTGGGAAATAAGAATGCAGAACCATTTCTGCTCTGGAAATGGAAATTGAATTTCCTCTGCATCTTGCTTACCAGAAGCACTGTTTTCTCTGTGTTAGTAAATAGTTTTATCTCAACCCAAAAGTTCTTTTTTTTTTTTTTTTCCCCCAGTTCTCTCTCTTCCATCCCACTGAGAAGGGGAGAAGTGAGGGAACAACTGTGTGATGCTCTGCCATCTTCTGGGTTAAACCACAGCATCCTCCCGTCAACTCTGTTCCCCCACACCGGAGCAAAATCACCTGCATTTAGTTACACCCAGCTCTGTGCCAAGCCAATCCTGTGCTGATCACTCCAGTGGCATCTATGTGGGAAGCCCAAATCACCCCTGACATGTCTGGCAAGCTGGACCAAGCACTCTGTGCTGATCACCATGGAAACATGATGTGGGAAAGGGAAAGATGCCAGACCCATGAGCAGAGCATCTTGGCTTGCCTCACTGAGTTGGGGATATCCTCCTCCACCCCATGGACTGCTACGGTGGTGCTTGCTGTTCCCCTCTCCTTTGTAGCTCCTGAGCCTTAGTATTTTATTTATTTGTTCCTCTCTCGTGGTTTCAGACTCTTCTATGCAGGCTGCAGGTAGTGTACCTGAAGGATGCTTCAGTGCTGCTTCCGAGCAGAAATGGAAGCGCCTGCGAAATGCTCTTGTTTGGAAAATGCAGCTACACTCCTGGCCCAGTTTTCTGCTGTGGGTACATATATCAGATGTCAGGCACAAACCCTAGCAGTGTGGAAACAGAGAAGAAGAAGCCAAGAACACGATATTGCACTATGTGTGCACCGTGTCTCCAGGGCTGTATGAAAAAAACAACACAGGTGCTGTATTATTGGCAACCAGCTTTTAAATGCTGCATTACAGCTGTTATTTCAGTTTATTAATCTTAAATCATGCAATGTATAAACTCTCACTTTTCTTGAAGACTGGCTTAACCTCATGAGCTGTGAGGTCTGGGTGTGCCCTCTGGATGACCACACCATGTCCCAGCAAGGGATGAAAAGAAGGCAGACAGACTCTTCAGCAGGGTCTTTTTGTGAAAGGACAAGAGGAAACTAATTTGAACTAAAAGAGGGGAGATTTAGGTTAGATATAAAGAAGCAGGTTTTTTTATAGTAACAGTGCTGAGGCAGTTACTATACTGTGCAACAGGCGGTTGCACAGAGAGGTGGTGGATGCCTAGTCCTTGGAGACACTCAAGGTCACGCTGGATGGGGCTCTGAGCACCTGATGGAGCTATGGATATCTTTGTTTACTGCAGGGGAGTTGAGCAAGATGGTCTTTAAAGGTCTGATCCAACTCCAAAGATTCTATGATTCTAAGGTGGAGAACCTGATGAGAAGGAAGAGGAAATCCAAGTTCCCACAATTAAGGCCAAAATTCAGTTAATGCTCTTTGAAATCTGCATATGGCATGATTCCTCTCACCACTCAAGAAAGAGAGAAAACGTCAGAGCTCCCCAGCCTGTCTCTATGATAGGAAAAAATGTGCGGCTTATGAGGAAGAAAGAGGTATTCTTCCCATCTCACCTGATGCCAGTGTGTCATTAGAACATGAAACTTCAACAAACGATCTGCAATCGTTTCCTCCAGGTGCTACAATCCAGGGGCAATTTTTGATTTTAACTTGTGGGTTATCACTGAAGCACACCTGTTCTGCTGATGCAGACTCAGGTGTTACCATGGGAAAATGTACCATCTATGATATTTTTATCACAACAAAATGAAAAATAAGTTTGAACACCATGCAAAAAGTGATTAGGCCCACTATTAATAACGCAGGCTACATGAAGGATTTCAAGCATTTATATGTTTATTTCTGCCCAGAATCCAAAATTAAGCTGAACTAAAACATTCACTTCTCCAAGTAACACTGAGTATATCTCTCCAAAGCACAGACTTGCCTGAGCTTTCACAATCCACTACAGTACTAAAAATGATCCTGATCAATAATAATTAGTATATATATCCAATTGACAGAAAATGATTGTTTAATCCTTGTAATAGTGGTCATTATGTAAGTGATTAACATTACTTTGGTGCATTTCAAGTATTTAACATTCTTTCTGTGTTAAGTCCCTAGAGGGAAAAAAGCAAGGATATTTCTCCATTTGATTAAACACTGCAAAAAAAACATAAAATCACCTTTCTCAGCCAAAAGATTTGGGACAGACAAAGCTGCCAAATAATCCCAGCCTAATCGGCTTCCTCAAGTGGCAGAAGCTGCTATGACGATGCTCCCTCTGACACTGGCTCTTTGCAGTCTCCAGAAGGCAGGAATGGGCATTTTCAGATGTCTGTCCATGTCACTCACACGCTCTCTTTCAGAAAACTTGGGAAAGTCTGTGCTCTTAGCTCGTCCTGGCTATCCAGGGGGGTGGAGTGTAGAGAGTGCAGATTTCTTCTTGTCAGGAGTGGTGCACAACAGCATTTTCATGAGGGTTAATTGTAATTAACTTTAATTAAATGTATCCTACCTTTGAATAACTTCAATAATTACCTTTCTACAGTGCTTTACAACTCTTTTTTTTTTTTTTTAATATTCATTTTTGCCATCTTGGAAACTCCTTTGGCATATTGGAAAGGGTAAGAGGATACAGATTTGAAAGGTGAGCAACCATGGGAGGGACAAAATAAGAGCAGCTTTCTAAAGGCATTCTTTCAGACCTTGACTTCCCAGCAGCTCCTCAGATCTGCGGGCAGGAAAGCAGAGCAGGGTGTGTGTTCCATCACATTTCAAAGTGACATTCCAAAGTCTCGAGAATTTAGGCCTCCTCTTGCTGAATCTTGATGAACTCTCATCTCATTTTCCTCATTTGCCATTTTCAAACTACTTTGAAACACAGGTTTTTTTAAAATTCTTCATTACAAACAACATCTGCACTCTACCGCTCTCTTCTTCTGTTTCAAAATCAGTTTAAAGAGGTGACAGACAAAAAATACCTAAGTGAAAGATGCAACATGGGAATATATCATAGAATCATAGAATGTCTTTGGTTGGAAGGGACCTCAAGGATCATCGAGTTCCAACCTCCCTGCCACAGGCAGTTTTGCCAAGATCTAGTGTTTACCACTAGATCAAGTAGATGGAATCATAGAATGGCTTGGGTTGGAAGGGAACATATGTATATTTACACACATTTATGTGTATTGTTTACATACACACAAACATATATACTGATTTGTTTATTTAAGTAACAGCAATATGCTCTAACCTGTCTCTGTCTTACAGAAGTTTCACATCCTATCTCTACATGTTCGTTTTGGCAGTGATTTGTTCCACTTGTGTATCAGGAAATCTTGCCCATGTATGTTTTGGAGCAGACCTGAACTAATTGCATGATGTCTGTTTGTTTGGTGCCAAGTGAAAGTGCTGGGTTAGTCTTTGGGAATGTCAAAGGAGTAAGACAGATGGTCGGCTGATATGGATGGCCATCACATCACCAATCAAACCTGTTGAGCTCAGCCATATATATTTAGAAGCACAAGCAGATGTTAAGTCATTTTCAAACACACTTGAGTTTTTTTCTGAGGGTTCAATTAATCACCTAGGAAACAGTTTTTGCTGGGTATAGGATGGAGAGAAGGCACTGGTCTCAAAGGAAAGGAGGAACCATGGTTGGAGCGTCACTGCATGAGCAGAAGTGATCCCAGATTTTTGCATACTGCCTTCTGCCCCTTATTCAGGGTAAGAGGCAGGGCCTTCATCCGAGACAGCAAGGACCTCTGTAATTTAGAATGGAGCTTCTGGAGGCCATGGTACTGGAAGTGATGATCCCTATTGCTATTAGCAGAGATCAGTAGTGAGCAAGTTTTCAGAGCAGGTCCCCCTGCACATAGCTCCGTGATTTCTGAGATGTGCTTTTCAAGCCTGTCTGTATGTCCTTCCACAAACCACTTCACCTCTCCATGCCTCAGTTTCCCCAGATAAGAAATGAATGACATGACCCAGAATTAGTTGACTACATAAATCCTTTGCCATGTGGACGATGCTACAATCCCTTGCAATGTGACAGTTGCACCGCTGAACGCTGGAACTCTTACCCAACTATAGGAGAATAGAGACAATAAAAAGTCTCCAGCCGTGTCAGGGATTAAGGTAACAAAGAATAGTTTTTGGATCTGAGAGGTCTGTAAGGAGCAATCACAAAGCTCTTCCTACCTCATTTTCTGTGGACATACATCTTTAAACCTTCTCTGAGCCTGCAGCCACCTATCAGCAGACAGAATGCTGCGTGCAGTGAATGACAGCAGAGACCAAAGATCAGCAGCTCCAAGGAGGCCGAGGGAATGATTTTCTCTCTGCACAACACAGAAGTGTCAAACGCCTGTTTTGCTTAATGACATTTTCTTTGGCGACGGTCTGGAGACTAAACGTGCAGCTCATCACAAAGCAGGACTGTGGCTGCTTGCACACACTGCTATGCACCAGAGAAATAAATATGGATTAGGAAGGAGAGGTGCAACATAAAAGCACAGCATTTCTGCTTTGGGGGCTCATGGATGGATCTTGGAGGTTAGCAGCACTGTTCTTTTGCTCCAGGACAGCTGGCTGAGTGGACCTCAGGCATTATACCTTTAACTCGTTCTTAACTGCACCAGTACATGGGTGCCTGCATATTCCATGTTTAAAATCAGAAACCAGCTCATAACAGAAAGCATATTGGCACAGAGGTAAGGAAAACAGCAAAGTTTTTTCGCAAAAAACTTGGAATGAAATTATGGCCTTAACCATCAATTTCAGCAAGCTGCATTCTAAGATGGAGCCAAAGATTTACAGGCAAATCCTGTCACTGTGAGTCCTTCCATGGATATTACCAGGCCTGTAAGAGGATATATTCATAACAATTTCTATCAATTACCATAAATCTGAAACATTTTATATTGAAATTCATTTCACAGTGTTGAGCATAACACGGACGTCAAACTCTAGTGCAATTTGGGGAAATACTGTTCCTGGCATTGCAGGAGCTGTTTCCATGTCATGTTCCACAGAACTTCTCAAACACTTTTCAACAGGCCAAGAATGCTCTCATTTTAGGTTGATCTTTCCTAAAGACCAGCAGTATCAACAACCTTGCCTTCTTTCTGACAGAAGTACACTCAAATACGTTCACACCAGCTCAGTGCTTGATTGAGCACAGAAAAATTCTGACAGTACTTGTGACTTCACATTGCAAAGAAAGTTGTTTCTGTGATTT
This sequence comes from Tetrao urogallus, assembly GCF_951394365.1. Taxonomy (NCBI): domain Eukaryota; kingdom Metazoa; phylum Chordata; class Aves; order Galliformes; family Phasianidae; genus Tetrao; species Tetrao urogallus. Next base: position 3,795,345 of record NC_136816.1, on the reverse strand, counting down.
TCCAGCCTTACACACCGCCATTGAAATCCCACAGTGCCCACATTTCCCAGGAGCAACTATGTCTGATATTTCTCCACCTTTGTTGCTGAAATTGCTAAAGGAAGCCCCAGTCTGCATACCGTATCATGGAAAAAATGACATGAGCACATGGTATCTCCCTGCCCATTCTGTCTGCAGGATGTTTGCATCCAGTGACCATCAGCGAAGAACTTTCCCAATGATATTCAGCATGTTTTGTACCTATGGCATGTACGGGACACATGAGGTATGTTCTTGTGTTAGAATGCATGTCAGCTGTCTCAGCTGACTTTCTCCCTGTGCTGTGAATGGCCTTCTTTTGTGTGATGATGCAGTATGAAATCTGCTCTCAAAACAGTAAATTACATTCATCGTTGCAGACTGTGATCAGTAGAGCATGACTGCACAGGCTTGACTTCAAAACTGAGCATGTGCCTTAAAAACCAGCAACTTACAGCTATGCAGGTTGCTACAGTTTCTGAAATGTAGCTCAAAAGTAGTTAGTTGCTTTTCCAAACAAAGCAAGCTTTACCTTCCCTGATTCCTTCCTTCCTTCCTTCCTTCCTTCCTTCCTTCCTTCCTTCCTTCCTTCCTTCCTTCCTTCCTTCCTTCCTTCCTTCCTTCCTTCCTTCCTTCCTTCCTTCCTTCCTTCCTTCCTTCCTTCCTTCCTTCCTTCCTTCCTTCCTTCCTTCCTTCCTTCCTTCCTTCCTTCCTTCCTTCCTTCCTTCCTTCCTTCCTTCCTTCCTTCCTTCCTTCCTTCCTTCCTTCCTTCCTTCCTTCCTTCCTTCCTTCCTTCCTTCCTTCCTTCCTTCCTTCCTTCCTTCCTTCCTTCCTCCCTTCCTCCCTTCCTTCCTTCCTCCCTTCCTCCCTTCCTCCCTTCCTCCCTTCCTCCCTTCCTCCCTTCCTCCCTTCCTCCCTTCCTCCCTTCCTCCCTTCCTCCCTTCCTCCCTTCCTCCCTTCCTCCCTTCCTCCCTTCCTCCCTTCCTCCCTTCCTTCTCTTCCTCCCTTCCTCCCTTCCTCCCTTCCTCCCTTCCTCCCTTCCTCCCTTCCTCCCTTCCTCCCTTCCTTCTCTTCCTTCTCTTCCTCCCTTCCTCCCTTCCTCCCTTCCTCCCTTCCTCCCTTCCTCCCTTCCTCCCTTCCTTTCTCTCTTTCTCTCTCTCTTTCTCTCTCTTTCTCTCTTTCTCTCTTTTTTGCTTGCTTGCTTGCTTTCACAGTATAATGCAAAAAACTTTTTTTTTTTTTATAAGGCTAAAAAACATTTTTTTTTTTTTATTGTTAAAGCCAGAATCCCCCAAAACATCTCCTAGTAAGACAAAGCTTTTGCACCTCACTCTGTCTTCTGATAAAGATTTGGGAGCATTGTTGAAGTAATTGTGTACAATGATCTGTGAACAGGGAAGTCAATGGGATAGCACCTAAAGAGAAGATGGTAGGATTAACTAATTGCTGAAGAAGTTTTAAGGGGATAGATCCTAAAGTAAACTGGATGAAAATATCCTGGTGATGCATTCTGTGAATGTGTAACCAACGACTTTTTTTTTTCATATTGTGTGCATTTGACTGAAAAAAATACTTCCTTTTCCAAACTTCATTAAAGACACCTGTAAAAACGCCAAGGTAGAGGGAAAATAGACCCTAAATAAATTGGAAATGTGGCAGGGCTGCCATGGATGAATGGTTTTAAGCCTAAATTTGGAAAAAAAAAAAAAAATGTCTATCAGCCAGAACTCACAGCAGGTCTCACTAGTGTTATCAGATTTGGAATTGCTTCAGAAAAAATCCCTTCTCCTCCTACCGAAGTGCAAATAATCTGTTTCAGTTCTGTGATTAGATGGGCACTGTGTGATATGCAAGACACCAGGCCACTCACTGCACAGTGAGAATAAAAATAAATGTCAGACAATTCCAATTTTGTGAAAGAAAACATATCACAGCGTGTTGGGTTTTTTTTTTCAGAGATTTTTTTTTTTTCAAATTTGTCATCAATATTGTTTATTTACTCAATAAGAAATTCCTTTTTCTGAGCATAATATGGTAAGTAATGAAATTAAAATTTCAGAAAGGTAAATACTGAGAAAACATTCAAAATTCTGAGTAGTTTCTATAAAATTTTGTTAGAAATCAATTTTCTTCCCAGTGAGCCTGCTAATTAAAGATATAATCCGTCCTAGCTTAAGATGCACATATAAGAAAAGCATATCTCTGGTCCTCAAGTAGTTAAGGGAACAATGTTGGAAATGAAACATAAGCATGGCTGCATTAACATAAAGCTCTTTCTTTTTGAGGTTACCCATCACCAGTTCCTCCCCTGTCCCCAAAGCTGAACCTTTGAGGAGCTCTTGAGAGTCAGCCTGGTGTTGAGGGGTGAATTTTTCAGTTTCAGTATGTGAATATTCTTTAGTTATTCCCATTTTTCATGAATATTGACTCTGCAGAAAGGTTGCACTGAGAAAACAGACCTGCCTCAGCAGCACAGACTTGTCTTCACCATGACATCAGGGCCATCACTGGGGATTGGTGCTGTGCAAGGCTGTGGACCAACGCAGCACCTTGCATATGAGCTGGTTGCAGTGGGAGGAGGGGGCTTTTGGACACCTTTTTTGACACCTTTGTCACCACGGTTTCTTGCCCAGCTCTTGATGGGAAGTAAGATTCTACCTTAACATTGTGTTTTCCACCATTGAGGCAGAACAATGGCACAAGGATTACTGAAAGGCAATATTGACATATGGAGCACAGACTGTTGAAAAACATGGCTCTAGATACCAACAGAAAAACATTTCCCTGTTGATAAGCATTTTCAACAGCAAGGTTTCAAGCCTCTATTTATCCTTTGACCTGCTTCAAGTCTGTCTGTGCTGAAGTTAATGTAGAGGTGTTTTTTACATTCAGAGGATCTGAAGAACCAGATCAGGAGCTGCTGAGGTTGGCCTACAGCACTGGGATTGCCTTCTCCTGGGGCTGTACAGCCAAGGGGGTTTTGCACATGGAGGTGCTGACTTATGGCGAGACACTAATGACACAATGGTGTTTTTTCTCCAAAGTCATTTTGGGTCATGGACTACACAGACCCACTGACATCAGCAGTACGGAGTTCATCCTCTTTAGGGAGGTGGTGTGGGCCAGATACCTTTCATTGCACTACCAGCAGGAGCAGACCAAAGGATCTTTCCAGTTTGATTTCGGTTTTTATTGTTTTATTATTTTTCGTAAGAAATATGTTTCTTTGTACATTTTGACAAGAGTATTAACAAATGCTTTTTTAACTGTGATTTTTATAAAAACCAGACCATACTGCTTGAGTGAGTTCAGGCAGATACAGACAGAAAAAATTGAGCAATTCTGTGCTCACTTCAGCACAGAAGGCTAATTGGAGATTTCTGTACCTCACAGGCAGTCATTGCAAGTTCTCCTTTTCCAGTGCTTGGGCCAAAGGAGGCAGAAGAGGTAAAGAAAAGTTTAAGATAAAACTGCACACGTAATTTTGCTTTCAGTAAAATGTCTAAATATATCTCCTGCTCAGCACATCCATCAGTGGCTTTGGTGGTGTTTTGGTAGAGTTTTCCTGTATGCTGTTCAAAAGTAAACTCTGTTGACCCAGCAGAACTAACGTGGCTACAACATGGCTACAACAAAAACTGTTGTCTCCCATAAGAAAAGAAGCTAACTTAAGATATTGGTGTAAATGTATAATTTTACTGTGTTAAGATTTGGAGATAGTAGATTTGTAAAAGCATAGTTGGGGCATGAACTGACAGAGGAAATTTAAATCTTCCAAAAGCAAAGCGCTATGCCTTGTGTACCAGAATCTCTGGGGAAAAAAAAAAAAGAAGAAAATTGCTTCTGTAGGAATGTCAACATTTCTGGCCTGGTTCATCCTGTAGAGGATGCAGAAATCCTTACTGATGTTAGAATGAGTGACCACTTCTGTAGAGATATTTTTCAAAAAGATGAGGCCAGACATCAAATACAGCACCTTGTTAATTGTGTAGCATTGCCCTCTTTTTGCATTCTGCACACTCTTCTGCGTTACCATACAATTTAAAAAGACCATCCAACGGTATCCTTTCACATTTGGATTTGGCTGCCTTACCAAAATGATCCACTTTTCTAACAGCCAGGGCCAACAAGTGTTTTCGTGAGCTTGATAGCTCTTTCAGAAATGTATCTTTAATTTCACCTATCACTGAGCTCTTATATGTCACACTGGTTACCAGACATGTAGAATGGGTGGGCCAAGAAAGGAGCTCTTACCCTCACAGATCTGAAGTATTTGAGGTTACCATTTTATTTAACGTTTTTCTGAATGTTGAATCATAGTTGCCTCATAAGCCGATCCCGTGTGGGCTTGTAGTGGCTACTTGTAGTAGCAAACTTTCATTCTGAGGTTGCTCCTTGAGTGCCCCAAAAGTCCAGTTAAACAAGAATGATTTCAAGTTCCACTAAGGGCATCAATCAAGATTTGGAGAGGGCAAAGACAAATACCAAGGCTGTTAGTTTTCATGTATCCATTCACCAAATTAGGAAAAGATTAAAGAAAATAACAAAATACTCCTGTTTCAGTGCTTGTTCTTCAAGTTATGCTACAGGGAGCCAAGTCATTCACATTTAAAACACAAACGTAGGTCAGCCACTGGTTGGGTTTAGCCTAGCAGCTGGAATGCCATTGCCTTTCCTGTTAATTAAATCTAAATGTCTCCTACCAATGCTTTGCCTTGTTGCACTCCACTTCCCTGTGCTCCAGGGAGACTCTTAAATTGTAGCTAAATTTTCTTCTTCTTTTAACTTCAGTATTGGCTTTTGATAACAAGAACATTCTTCTACAGCAAAACTATGCTGGTTTTGCTTGTAGGTTAGAATTTTCTGTGTTCATGTCTTAACTTTCTTAATAAACATGCAGTCATTTGCTATTCGTAGGTGAATTATTTGTCCTTGAATCTGTATAACATTTTTGTTTTTCTTTTTTAATTACCAGATTTCTTAAGACTTGATAGACAGTAATTAACCTCACTTAAAAATATTAAAATAAAAAAAAAATATTAAAAATATAAAGTTTTATTTCTGCTTTGAATATGCCTTCATTTTTGTTCCCTGTGCAAGCAGTTGCACATGGTGGTGTAGACATTTTCCTGCAACAAGTAGATTAACCTCCCCTAGCTTTCAGTGACATGTCTTCCAAATAGCTGTTCTCACAGACCTATGGTGGCATTAGCCTATTTTTGGACATCCCTTTTAAATTATGACTGCAAGATGTGGACACAACTTTGCAACAGAAAAAGATTATAGTGTCAGAAGAGGAAATACCATCTCTCCTCTCCCACCCAACGGCTTACTGTCCAAACCTGCAAAGATTTGGTGCCTCAGTGATGACAATACTGCCACTTTTAGGTGATTCTCCTTCCTTAAGTAGCATTATACTGCTAGTCGTGTCTCTGCAGTGTTAGGAGTTCATATTCCCTGTAGGCAAGTGTTAGGATATCAGCCACAAAGTGTCCCATCTAATCAACTGTTAGTAACTCATCTCTTTGGAAAGAACTTTGCCTGATGTGGATTCAGTGACAATGGGTGAGCTAAAGCAGGATTCTCAGACATCTCAACACATATTGCAGCAAACTTCCCAGGCCTAACTGGAAGGGGAGAGGAGGGGAGAAAGAGGAGAGGAGAGGAGAGGAGAGGAGAGGAGAGGAGAGGAGAGGAGAGGAGAGGAGAGGAGAGGAGAGGAGAGGAGAGGAGAGGAGAGGAGAGGAGAGGAGAGGAGAGGAGAGGAGAGGAGAGGAGAGGAGAGGAGAGGAGAGGAGAGGAGAGGAGAGGAGAGGAGAGGAGAGGAGAGGAGAGGAGAGGAGAGGAGAGGAGAGGAGAGGAGAGGAGAGGAGAGGAGAGGAGAGGAGAGGAGAGGAGAGGAGAGGAGAGGAGAGGAGAGGAGAGGAGAGGAGAGGAGAGGAGAGGAGAGCAAAAAGAGCACAACAAGAGAAAAAAATCTTATTTGAATATACAACAGCGGTTCTATGATGACCTCAAATTAATTTCGTTCATTTGTTGTCCTTTTAAGCAACGTGGTTTTTTGTACGCTTCACTAGTGATATTCCCTAAAACAGTATTCATTGGAGTGAATACACTGGAGCTGATTTTTAACTTTATACAGCTAAAGAAGATTAGATTGCCTAATAAATGACATTTTGTGACAGAACAGCGTTATTCTAAACTGAGACAGACAAAATATCTCTGTCCTTCAAAGCTTAAAGTACATCACACCATGTTCTAGAACAAGAGTGATTTTCTTCTGATGCAGTTTCAGTAAATCCAGAGCTAGTCACTAAAATATGTAGTATTTATTTTTGTAAAAAGGATGTTGTATTAAAATAACATTTATATTGTTATGACATCATCATATCAATTCTTTCAAACATAGTATGCAGTCTGTAGTTAAAGAGTTGCAAACACCCCCTGGTTATCAAGGTTTTTCACATGTTTGATATATGTATCTCATAATGATCCTGTAAGATAGGAAAAGGGAGGGTTGTGGGGCCTGCTTCATGGCCATGGGACAATGTGACACAAAAATTTACCAGAAGTCGTGTAAGTAATCTGTGACAGAGTACTAGGTTTAACTCACATCTCTTAGAACAGCAAGACCTGTTTCCTTCTTATTGATTTCAATAAAGACTAGTGGGTGATAGATCAAGGATAAATGTTTGCCACTTCAGGATGGTACCTGTAAAGAAAGCAAGTCACGATTCTGAAGTTTCTCCTTGATAACCTGCTTCTTCCTGGTATCTTCCTTCTGGAACAGGTATCTGTGGTGAAACTTCTGAGGTCTATGCATGTGGTGAAAACTTTCCATGGATTTCAGTGTGCTTATTTAAAGTCAGGGTCTTCTCTTACTATCCCTCTCTTCATTTTATTTTTCCACAGTTCTGGTTTAATAGCTAATGAAGTACATATGCCGAATTAAATACACAAAAGTGCACATATTCAGAAGTGTAATTGAAGACTAAACTAGACATAAAGCATGTGGGGATTAAAAGTGGTTTTAGCACTCTGAGTGAAAAACGCTGTGAGTCATTCTTGCAGTGTTGGCAACACAGACTTTAAAAACTTTAAAAGAGCCACTGTTCATAGCTTGTGTGAGAAGGAACACTGAAAGTTCCTTGCAAAGACTGATAGAGGAGGGGAAAAAAGAGGAAAATTATCTGGATGTGAGAGGAAGGAGCACAGATTAAAACAAGGACTCTTGGTGAGAGTGTAGGAAACCAGCTTGCAGTATGCCTGCCAGCTTTTGCTCAGTAGAACCAGCACGATTGCCATCCAGTCAGCTGCATCCTACCTACTGTTGTCAGTGTAGCATGCCTACACCAGTGTGAAAGGTAGGAAGCCTTCTTTATGGACTCATACTGCCATAGGATGCTGTAAAGAAGTTACTGTCTCAGTTAAGAACTAATACAGGTGTTCAGTTCTTCACTATGTATCTGAAGATGTCCGTTCATCTCAGGTTCTTTCTTTTACGTCCAGAGAATGCAGTTCAGTGGGTCTTCCTGCACTAATGGACACTGCTTTACCCGGTATCACTTTCTTACTGCTGATGAAAGGAAAACGTCCAATTTTATTTATTTATTTATCTATTTATTTATTCATTTATTTATTTCCTGAAGAATAAGATCGCTAAAAAAAGAAAAGAGAAGAAAGTGATTCCTCATGAAGCTCAGTACTGCCTTTTCTGTTGCTGCCGTTCATTCACCTTAGCCCAGCTCATGTACTGGTGAGCCGAACAGAAGAGAACCCCAGCCCTCATCTGTGGGAAAGCCAATAGCAGTCCTGTGCTCTCATGAGGAGAGAGATTGGAAGAAGGAATAATATTGCAGAACACTGCAAAAACAGTGTGATCAGCACAGGAAACTTATGCAGTGTTCTGAAGGGTTCTTTTGAGACACAACACCACCTCAAAATTAGGATTCACATATGTACATTAGGATTCAAGCAAGTTAAAGCTAGCAAATCATTAGTAGAGTTGGACAGACGTGCAGCTCTTGGGAAATGCAATGAAGTGTAACTGCAGAGTTCAACTCAGTGCAGGTATTCAATCAATGTGTGCATTCAAATTATTAAAGGTTTATTGAAAAATTGCTCAACCAGGGAGAAGATCACATTTGGTTTTCCCATAGAGTTGCACTAAATACAAAGCAATCTGCATCAATGCATTTCATTTATTACCTGCTTCTGGATCTATTTTTAATGTAACTCTGTGGTATTTTGATGGCATTTAAACTTATGGTCTGAATTTTCAGATTTTCTTCATAGAAAGGAACTGAGGAAGACCCTGTTGAAGTTTGGCAATGACAGAGTTGAGTTATCCATTATCAACATAATATGTGAGTAATCTAAGGTTTTCTGTTTCTGAATTGCCTTGTGAACAAATCTAAGTTGCATTAGACTGTGCATTAAGCACAGCTCCACATGCAACGTGTGGACCAATTTCAGTCTATGATTTGTTTGCTCCCATTGACCATTCTGACTGAAAGCATTGAAATGAATGAGAGATTTTCATTCATTGTTTGCTCTCTGTGACGTGATTGTCCTCCTGATGAGGGGATGCAATTGTTACTGCTAGCTGAAATATTTTTAAAATGGATTCAAAAAAGTGACTGAAGAACACACTTGTCTGTACATGAATACTCTTATTTACATGCAAATAAAGGTAGTTGTTTGCAAAAAATAGAAAAAAATAGCTATTCTGAGTCATTATGTAAACAAAACCCCATTCCAACCAATGACCAAGAAGAAAAACAGAATGGCAGTCATGGATGCACTGGTGCAGAAGAACCTTCTGTAAAGTTCTTATTAGCTAACCCAACAGAGAAGGCTGTCCCAAAACCACCCAGAAACACACATTTGCAGAATTAACATGGAAATACAATACAGCACAGCCCAGTACTCCAAAGTTACCATGAGAACCGCTGTCTGTATCTGTACTTTTCATCTCACTGCACCTGAGTCAGAGTCATTGCCAAACACTTCAGCTTAACACAGCATTGTTTTTCTTCATTGTTGAAATGGGCTTTAAAATGATACACAAGTAGTTTCCATGTGGGAGCACAAACTAAGTCCAGACACAAACTATCAAAAGCTTAATGTCTCACACACTTGCCCAGTTACAGCATTTGGGCGATGCCTACTCTATTTTCACTGGATTATTTTCCATTTTCATGGCTAGTTTTGTTCTCTTACTAAATGTTCAGCACCAGGCTGGGAAGCAGCACTGTAACAGATGATGCAGATGTTACTTAGGATTAGAAAATCAACAGCAAGGCTATTTTCATAGAATCATAGAATCATTAATGTTGGAAAAGACCTCTAAGATCATCCAGTCCAACCACCAACCCATCCCCAGCATGCCCACTGACCACATCCCTCACTGCTACATCTACAAGTCTCTTGAGCATCTCTGGGGGCTGCGACTCCACCACCTCCCTGTGCTAATGTATCACCATTCTTTTGGGGAATAAGTTTTCTTAATATTCAACCTGAATTTTCAGCCAATTCTGCTCTGGTATCCAGCATGCTGAGTGCAATAAATGGAAGTAAGTGAGGACAGGATTTCACTTGAGCATTTTCAAGTGAGGTTTTCAGAATCACTCGCCAGAGACATTTACAACAAATGGCAAAATGCTCATTTCACTGCTGTTTTCCAGAGATACAAATCTAGATCTTTACTGTATGCACTTGAAAACATTCTCTCTAACTTCTGCTGCTATCACTGTGTATTTAAGATTGATAGCAATAGAGGCAAACACGTAAGTAGGATCAGGAAATTCAGAGACACTATTGTTTGCTTTGGAGTAGCTATAATGAATCAAGGAAACAAAAGAAAAATCTCCTGCCCTCACTTGTAACTTACGTGAAACTTTGAAGTTATGCAATTGTTTTGAAGCAGGAAGCATCTCATGCACATCTGTAAGTGGCTGCAAAATTTGGTTTGTTTTTCACATCTTTGAGTAAGGCATCTCAGAACAGCAAACCATCTCTCTGGCTCCCTTTGTACGCATAAGTATACAGATGGGAAATAAAACATATACCTTTTTTCCAGATCTGTAAAAAGAAGTCTGCAGGAAAAAAAAAATATAGGCCAGGATGGAAGGGAAAAAACATCAGCACCAGGCTTTGTATGTTTGATGTGATTTGTAAAAGTATTAATGCACTCATATGCCATTAACGTGGGAGGTGTCACAGTAAGCATCACTGCAAAGAAACTGTCCTATCATAATTGTGTTCTATCATGCAAAGGAGGAGGCTGAACCCTGCTGGCAGAGTTTGGATCCCACTCAGATTTCTGTAAGAGTTTACAGAATACTCCGCTCTTTTTCAGTAGAAGCTGTGGAAAACCTTATGTCTCACTGTAAAGTTACCGGGATGTAGTTCTTCTATCTGTTACTCCTCTGTGAATCGGTAGGGGATTTACACTAATGCAAGAAGAAAAGTTTGATAACTGTGCCAGGTAGTGTCAAATAGACCTAACTCTTGTACTACAGGATTCCTTCCAACACATGTTCAAACCAGAGCTGCGGGAAGAGCACATGCTTCTATGTAAAATACAAATATGGGTCAAATACTGCAGTCATGATCTCATGCTTTGCAGCAGGAGATCAGAATGTGTTCAGGTACTGAGAAAATATATTCTCTTACTTCTCTTGGTTTGGACCTAATTCCAAACCACCCAAAAGCCATGAAGATGGAAAGAGATTTTCCAGTGCAGAACTGCAAGTCCTTCCAGGTGTTCCATACTTCCTTTCATTTTCATTGAAGAAGAAAGTGGAAGGAGAGAATCAGAGAAGGGAATATCTCAGTTCAGCTCCTCATCATTCACTCCTCTTTCTGCTTCTCCCAGCTGTGCCACAGAGATGACTGAAAGGCAGCCCCATGCCTATCTCCCATCCTGGGATTTTGGAATGCAAACCCACCCATCATTGAAGGGGAAAGGTGTTGACTGCCATTCAGGCCAAGTACTGAGTATTATGACATTAAATCACCACTCTTGGAGGGAAGGAAAGTAGGTTTTATTTCGACCCAATTAAAAATGCCAGCCAGCCACACTTCATAGCTATAAATATATCGCTGAATTCTAGACATCTAAGAAGTATAAAAAAGGACTTGCAAAATAATTTCCATTCATAGAGTTTTAGGATATGTAATCATATTTTCAGCAAAACAGGCTTTCTATTCCCAATTTTCCTAAAGATATCAGTTTTGCTCTGAAACCCATCTAAGATGTTTGCACTTTCTGCTACACAATGCAATCAGAGGGGGGGCCGAGGGATGATGGAAAGAGAGAGTAAGAGATTAAACCACGTGCTCTTTTGCTGAAAGCTGTATTTGGACTTGTGAGCTTATAAACACTGTGTGTCCAAGTGCTTAGGCTTAGGCTGTGTTCCACATTAGCTTCACCATTCAGCAGGATGCCAAGTGGCTGAGACCAGTGTAAGGTTTCATGGCCTATGGCTCATCACCAGGAACAGCAGGGAGTGCAATGGCATGGTGTCAGCAGGGGAACCCCAACAGCCACGGAGATCCCATCCTGTGTGCTCCCAGGGCTGTCACTGCAGGCTGACTGTCCCCATGGGCTGCAGGTGGCACTCAAGAGGGTCAGAAGGAGAGGATTCCAGTTCTCCCTGCAGAGCAAGGGACTTACTGCCTGTGGGAGGTGGGATTCAACATGTGGTGCCAGGAAACATGCCTTAGGATTGTGAAGGATTGTTGAGGGATGTCAGAGGTAGTGTCCCTTTCTTCCCATGCAGCCATGAGATGCACCATGCTCAAAAAGCAATAGTCACAGAGCACATCTGCAAGAAGACAGTAAGGTACAATGCAAAGTGTAAAGAAGTCAAGATCCACCATCCTCTCCATGCAGACAACTGCTTATTGGAGCAGGCTGAAAAAGGAATAAAAAACTGACTGGGATTCACCGTTAGATTTTCACTATGAACACCTCTGCATTTCATCCTGTCTTGTGCCACGAAGAGCATCTCACTTTCCCAGCAAAGTCTCATGCCTAAGAAATCTGGTTTTGAAACAAAAGGAAACTCATTTCAAATATTGCTGAATGGAAGAAGAAAGCATTTGAAAGTAAGATCTTAAGCCATTTCTCAGTCTTCTGTAGAACAACTGCTTACAGAGAAGTGGCATCAGGGAGCAGCACTAACTGCCAATTTCAGCACCTTTTCTGACCTCTGCCAGCCTACAACTTAGAGGAAGAACCACTCTGAGGGTCCGTGTCCTTGTCACATCCAGCCTGGACTTTTAACATAATCGCCTCCACATTCTTTTCTCTAACTTGGAGAGATAAAGATTTAATGGGTGGATAAATGAATGTAATGGGTGGAGTTTGGTCATGAGTAGTGTCCCCCAGTAATCCATCTTGGGACTGATACTCTTCATTTTTCTTATCAATGACATCACAGCAGGATAGAGTGTACCCTCAGCAAGTTTGTTGATGACACAAAGGTGAGTGGTGTAGCTGACACAACAGAAGCAAAGGATGCCTGGATAGGCTTGAGAAGTGGGTCAATGTGAACCTAATGAGGTTCAGCAAAGCCAAGAGCGAGGTGTTGTATTTGAGTCAGGGCAATCCTAGACATAAGTAAGGACTCCGAGAACTCACTGAGAGCAATTCTGCAGGACTTGGGGTCTTCATGGACAAAAAGCTGGACAAGAGCCAGCTGTATGCTATTGCAGCCAGGAAGGCCAGCAGTATTTTGGGTTGCATCAACACAGAGGTGGCCAGCATGGCAAGGAGGGGATTTGTCTCACTCTACTATGCCCTTGTGAGACCCCATATGGAGTACTGTGTCTAGGTCTGGGAATCCCAGCACAAGAACGATGCAGAGCTGTTGGAGCAGGTCAAGAAAACACTATGAAGATGATCAGAGGATGAGAGCAGCCCTTCTCTGAAAACAGGCTGAGAGAGTTGGGCTTGTTCAGCTTGGAGGAAACAAGGCTCCAGGGAGTCCTCATTGCACTTTGCCAGAATTGGAATGGGACTTACAAAAAGAGGAGGAGTGAGTCTTTACATGGTCTGATAGCTATAGGGGAAACAGTTTTGACTGAGAAAAGAGGAGGTCAGGTGAACTGTGAGAGGGAATTCCTCACTCAGAGGGCAGTGAAGCCCTGGCACAGCTGTCCAGAGAAGCTTTGGGTGCCCATCCCTGCAGGCACTCCAGGACCTGTTCTATCCTGACATGCTGAGTGGCAGTGCAGGTAGTTGGGGCTAGGTGGGCTTTGAGGTCCCTTTCAACCCAACCATTTTGTAGTTCTATGAATTACTGAGGCTTGTTCTATCAGGGGTTTGCTTTAACATAATCCTGCAGCAGAAAAAACTAGAGCATCCTTTCCTCCAATTGCTGTTTTAATGGCAAATAGCTCATTCTGCTGTCCATTTCTGGAGGCAGGTCAAGGTGTTAATTGCTCTTAGCCAAGAGCTCCATTATCTGAGCTATTTCTTCTCTGTATTCATCCTTCTGGAACAGAGCAGCTGAATTCTGCTGGCTGTTCTTTCCAGCAGCTAGAATTAAATGCTGCAGGCTCTGAGGAAAAAAAAAAAAAAAAAAAGTAATAATAATTTCAACGCTAGAAACTGCCTAGAAATGGAGCTATTGCTTCAAACTCCATCTTACACAACCTGCTCCTTACATTAAGAGGAAATGAAGGTTATTCTTTTCAGTAGAGGCCTGAGGAGGTTGTCTTCATTTAATGCAGTGGAAAGAGAATTTGGGTAAAAGTGCTGTTGGGAGGTTTTTGATATGGGCAAGAACTGAGTATGGCACTCTTCGTGGCACCTGTTCAGTGAAACCTTCAATCGAAAAGCACTGTATTTAAACACAGCGGCTTAAAGGACTAAACATGCACCAGAATTTTCCTGTGCTTTTTCATTGGAAATACTTTGTATTGACTTTGGAATTCAGTTTTAAAAGCCATTGTTTATTTTTGGTCACGGGGGAAATATCAAATGAAAATCTGATCCACAGATCAATGCGACATATATTTCCCTGAATTTGTTAACTGTATCCATGCAGGTTTTTTTTCTAATCAATGAGAGGAATAATACACAATTCTCTTATCTGACTTGTTTGGATTTGTGACCAGATCGTGGGCAGTGTTTCAGCATCACTCTTCTTCCCCCATTTAAAAGAAGCAGCATCCGTGATGACACTCTGAGTGTTGTGTTTTACACTGCTCACTCATTAGTTTCTGTGGAAATTCCAGGGGATCAAAAAAGAGTAGCTCAGCTTTAGGTATGCAGATGAAAAAGCCCACAGAGAGAAACAGAAGGGCTTCCACCAAGAAAGGTGAAGCTCCTGCAGAGAAAGTCTGGCAACTGAGAATCAGGCTCCTGCCAAAAGCCATTTGTCTAGGCTCCATTGTCCAGAAACCTTTCAGAGTTACTAAATTTCATTTCTTTTCTAGCAGGACGAACAGCACAGGATCTTCTGACCCAATATTTTTTCTATTGAGCAATGCTGAAGAATTTGGTCTGTGGAAGGGAAAGAAGGTTTAATTTGTCTTTAACTTGATTTGCTGGTTATTATTGTAAGATATTACAGTCCCAAACAGATGTAAATTTGGTAATATCACTATGGATAAACTTCTGTTTCTAGTACCTCACCATTACGTAATTTTGGAATGGGAATGCACTCCAATTTACAATGCACACAAAAGAAAATAATTTCTAGAGTTCCTCCAAATTAATTATGATTGGATTAGGAAATAATAGCAATCTGTTTCATTGCTAAGTTCTCGAGGCCTGTCTGTCTGTTGGTGCATCTACAAGATACGTCATAAAACAAAAGAGTCAACATCAAGCTGTATATTTTCACTTTCCCAGCAGGACCTGTATTTTCTACCATGTCCTAGATTTCTTCAACTGCCTTTTAATTACCTATGATTTCCAGAGAATTGTGGTAGGGTGTTTTTGTTCCTGCATGCTGGCAATCTGACTGCATACAAGGTTCAATTGAACGAGTGTCATCTCTGATTTATTAACAAGATTCAAGAGCAGCCCATTACTCAGGATGCAAGCAAAAGCCAAGGAATTTGCACAATCTGTATGCAGAGCACATCCTGAGCAGCAATTTGAAAAGGCTGTAATTCATTTCATCATTCGGCTGGAAAGATGCAGAGCGCCCAGGCTCCAGAGATTGCCATAGAAAATGGCAGCAAGGCTCCTGTGGGATGCTGATGATAAATGGGAATGTTTTTCCTCCTCTTTCTGATGGCCACCCACAGGTCAAAAGTCTTTGAAGCCAAAGTGTGTTTGTTTAATGTGTGAGAGATTCCACTACTGTCCTTTCTGGTA
Source organism: Tetrao urogallus (assembly GCF_951394365.1). Lineage (NCBI taxonomy): Eukaryota > Metazoa > Chordata > Aves > Galliformes > Phasianidae > Tetrao > Tetrao urogallus. The sequence continues at coordinate 3,779,987 of NC_136816.1, read as the reverse complement.
GTGTTTTGCATTGATGTTTTGCTGTGAAAAGCCCTGGAGCAAATTGCCTTAAGATCCTTAGGTTTCCATTGAGGAGAATCATCAGCCAGGCACATTCAGCAATAAATTACTCCCTGTTTGGGGAATTTCTTGACTCAAAAACTTTCAGTTTATGCTCTGGGGACTTAACAGTTTGCTGCGCTGATTCTAAACCACCAAAACACCACAGGAGAGTTTACAAATGCAAAGCATTGATATGCATTTTTAGGACAGATGATGATCTGATTGCACTTCAGTTATGTGAGCGGCACACAGCTGTGGTATGCTGGTGTCTATCTTCCTTTTGGTTCCATAAGCAGAATTGAACACTTTCCAGTTTGGGACAAAATGCAACAGGAGGCTGGTTTTACAGAGGTTGCCTAAGGCATACAGATTCTCATTTCTGTCTTCAAACCCAATTGGTTTTGCCTTGCAGCAGTAACTGCAATTGCTGTTAAGTTTCCCAGGTTCATAAAATATCTCTTTCATTGTCTGTATTGTCTGGTTACACTGTCTTTCAGCAGCAGAGCTGTCATTTGAGCATCTCAAGCATAGCAGAAATGTTCCAGTCCAGCTCCATCATTCCCAAGTGCCAGTGGTCTCAATTCAGAGTATTAACACTCTATGAGTGCCTAATGAAATGCATCCTTCATTTTGCTGAGAAACAGCTCATTGCTGCAGTCCCTGTCTCATCTTCCAAAGAGTGGATATGGCATACAGGCCTGTTTGTTGTCTCAGTGCTTAACTATTCAATTCCTTTGCTCCACTTAACCATGATTTTCACTCTCCTCTGCCACCAAGAAAATCTCATTTGCTCACCTTTGCTCCTGTTATCCTGCAGTCCTCAGATCTGTATCTTCACATCTGTAGGTTGGAGACATCACCTTCTCACATTGTGCTGTGAGCCAGACAAGGGCACCTCACAGGCAAAAAAGGGGTCCACCTACTCAGAAGACTTTCACCCAGGTGGTGTTCAAGAAAGATGTAGGCATGACACCAAGGGACATGGTTAGTATGGAATGGTGAGATGGGTTGACGTTTGCACTGGGTGGACCTTTCCAACCTTAATGATTAGACGATTCCACAATTCTATGATAGGTTCTATCCAAACCAACAACTGTTTTAAACATATAGTTAAACTAAAGCTCAAAGTGCAAATCAAAGACAAAAGGCCTGTGCAGAGGAGGTTTCATAGTAAGTATACAAGATTAGGGATCTTTCATCTGTGTACAAGCAACATAAACCATAATTCATTCTTTTTGTGAAGATAGATGGCAAAGGGTTCTAAGGCCTAGCTGTCTATTTTTCATAAAGTTGTGGAAAAAAAAAACAAACGTAGAATTCCCAAACTTTTCCCATGGCTGCTCTCCTGTCATCCAGTTTCACCACTTGAAGGAATTTCCAGGCTGCGGTGCAGCATCACTGCATAGCGCTCATGTAATGGAAATTCAAAGGCAGCCACTGCCAAGCCATACTGTAAGTGTAAAGGATCTGTTTAAAAAATTGCGTGCTGTAAAGTGATGTAGCAGAAACAGCTTTTTTTTTTTTTTTTTTTTTTTCCATGGGATGAAATCCAACAGCGAAGAAATAATAAATGTGATTGTTTCGGTGTTTATATTTTTTTTTCCCCTGGTGTTTCCATAGTTACCCTCTGGACTAAATCAGAAAGGAAAATTAGTGCCTGGAAGGAAATTCATTGTGAAATCCTTTTTTTTTTCAGTCTAAGCTGATAATTTAACACGACCATTTCTGTAATGAAACAGGTGACAAATTTTGGTCAAATTTTTTTCTCTGGATTAAAACTATCTCAGATTTCAGTGGTCAGCTCTGAGGTCTCGTGGGAAGCTTCATCCAAGTCTGGTTGTAGTTACCTGCTCCGGATGAATTCCCAGCCTCATGGCACTGGTTGATTTGATGATTCTTTGCTGGAAAGATCACACACCCTAATCTGGCACACTGAGTACTTTGTGGACTGCATGTACAGCTCTCTGACACATAAGAGGTAGATATCCATTATACATTATTAAGCTTTAGTATGAACACGGGCAAAGTGTAGCGGTGACTGAAGAACAAAACAAAGCCCTCACATTATGGGGAAGCACAAGGCAAGAGCCACTACAAATAACACTTGAGGCAGAGCTGACATGTTAAATAAAGATTTTACCACTTCAGTTTTCCCTTTTCCTCAGCTCCTTCTCTTTTCCACCCTTAAGACTCTCAGGGTTTTGAATAATCAGACTTTTGCCTAAGGGACCTGGAACCACCCAAGCAGTTTCCACGTTTCAGGATTTAGCCTCAAATCATCTTAAATTATAGTCTAGAAGAAAACCACGCACAAGTGGTTCAGTAATGAAATTTGGCCCTGCTCCCCATCGTATGAAGATACAATAAGAACTGTCAAATATGTATGTGCGTAAAGTAAAGGTGATGCAAAAATGGCCCCCATGCCTCACTCATCCTCAGTGCATCCAACAAACATCCTACTATTCTGTCTGGATCACAGGAAATTTATGTTTGCTCGTTGCGGAGGAAACAGTACGTGAGCTTCAGTGATGGCAAATGCTGCAGTGTTTCTGCACTCCTGTATTTGTTTGCTGTCACCTTGAGCTTCACAGCTGCTCTCTTGCAGTAGGTCAGGTTACATTAATTAATTCAAAACGCCAAAAATGCTAATAGGAATTGTCTTAAAAATTAGAAGATTAAAGTATACATAAAATTCAATAGGATGATGTATTTTATACAGTAGCTATTTTTGCTCCAAGAGCAGAGTAATGGAAATCTGGAGAAACAGATTTCACCGTCGCAGCAAGATAATCCAAGAGCAGTACTTGAAAGGGGTGGTGTTCTGCAGAAGGGCAGGATCAGTGGCACATAAACCACTTGCAAGAGACATTTGCCATCTTGAAAGTCACTAGTGGAGAAGCTTCTTTGTCCCTTACAAGCAACCTATTCTTAAGTGTATTATTTTCACAGCAGATTTAGCAGCAGCAGCTGGAGCCCATAGAAGGTTATTCCCTCTGTCTTTGCTGGAGGTTTCTGCTCTGGGGAAGGGCCACAGAAAGAGCTGCCCAGACCCATGTGCAGGTGGATGCACCACCAGCCTGCCTGGCTGGGCTGCATTTTTCATGCTGGTATTATGACTGCCTGTTTCTCAGCCTCTATGGACCCCCTGCTCTTTTCTGTAGAACAAGTCTCCAGCCAATTTCCTGTGCTTTATTTGTACAACTCATCTTTCCTAGTAAATGCATTACTTTGCATTACTCCGTATTAAATTATGCCTTACTTTTGAGATCCTCTTTGCTGTTTGTCAAGGTCATTTTAAGTGTCAGGTCTCATTACTTTTCCTGCTATGGTAAAAGTCCTGCATCAGCATAATGAATAACTCCTGCCATCAAGTAACTCCTTCCCCCTGAAAGCTCCCTGCAATGCCGTGTCTGCCTAGTAACAATTCAAACTGAACTGGGAAAAAAAAAGTAATGAATGCAAAAAGCTTTTGTCTTTGGTTCAGAATCTAATGTCAGTATCCTGTCTCCAACAGCATATACTTGAAGAATAGAGAAGTAACACAAGCATGCTGTAATGCTTTCCTAAATGCTATGCCAGCAAACCAAGGTCAATTTTAGGCTCAGAATCTTCATGTTAGAAATAGATTTTGTATTTAACAAACTTTGGATTTATTTTCATTGAAGTTTGCTCCTGGGGTTGATCATTCCAGTGCTTTCCTAAACCCAACTCAAGAGATGGTTGTTGCAGCCTTGAAACCCATCTAAATAAACTCTTCCCTATCTTTTCTTTTCCCTGTAACTTGTTTTTCTAGCTCATTTCTTCTTCCCCCAATTACTTGCTCATTACTTATTCCCCCAAATACTGAAAAGAGTAACTGACCAAGTCCAAAAATAATCTATTTTGGAAGCATGCTGTGAATTTACATGCTAATGAAATCGCAGAGGAAAGATAAATGACAAATTTGAGAAGAAACTGAAGTCATTTACAAGAGATTTTATCTTTAGAGAAAATTATTTTCTCCCTATTAGTGGAATAATATAGAATGCTTGCTATAGGAAAAAAATGAAAGGCAAAACTGGAAAACGCATTATGGGATATAACCATCTGTAATTTCAACTGTAGACATTTTGGAGCCACCATTTTTTTTTTTTTTTTTTTTTTTAATTCTGTAGTTTCCTAGGGGGTTTTCCTACCATCTTTTAAGCATTTCTAAGAAGCTTTTTATAAAACCACAGCCTGCACATACATTGAATTGCTGTCCTAAAGCAATGTCCAATGAAATTGTGTTGAGAGAAGATGGAAGAGCTCAAGGCAGCACAACTGCCAAACTGTCAGCAGTGTAGAAGGCACAAAGAAACCCTGTAGATTAGGTCTATGAAATATGCTTTTGGTAAAGGAGAGATCCTTCTACTTGTCTCAGTAGTTGCAGGATCATCAAACCTTTGAGACCTGCCCAGATAGAGAATGTTTTCTCTGTACTTTGTCCCTGGTAGGTATTAGCCTTCATCTTACTTTTTTTTTTTACCTCCTCTTCACACACGTAACTAAGTGCCTCATATTATTTGTGACATATCCCAGAAAATACGATTGGCCTTTCCAGCTCTTCCACCAGGCTTTGGATAGCAGCTGATCAGAGCCTGAATCCCCCTTCTACTTTCATAAATGTCACCTCAGTGTTCTTACTATTTTCTTTTCCTTGTTTGTAGAGAACCAGTATTTGTAACAGAATCACACTCTTTAGGCTTAGATTTTCACAGGTACGTTTTTCAACACCCCAGAAAACCACTCTTCTACTGAACCCAAAACACTGATAAAAGAACGGCTTTACTGTTTTTATATGTCAGCTGGGTTTATTATTATTATTATTGCAGGGCTAGGAATGTTTTGGAATGAGAGGTCAGAAGAAAGGCAATACAACGTAAAGGAGCTTTGCAAAGGCCACTTCAAGTTGTGAAAAGAAGGCTGTATTCCATGTAACAAGAGATATGATCAACATTCATCTAGTGGAGGCCTGAGGAGATGCATTGTGTTTTAAAAATAAGTAAATCATATTATCCATGAGAACACACTCCCCTTCACCTGCCCTTTTCAGCATCATCTTGACAGGGTAACTAAGGAAAATGGAAAAAGCCGTTGCTGTTTTCTTCATACATCCCCTCTAGAACCCCTCCTTGGCCCAGTGAGAGACCCCAGTTACATGCAGGATCAAGAGCACATGAACCAAATCATATCACATATGTGATTTGGTATATCTGCATATATATACTTATATCACACATAGAATACAACCCAATTTTCTGTTGGGTGCTGACAGAGTCTGTAACATTTCCTTAGGTATGTGAAAGTAACCTTGGGATGTATACCAAAGTTTTATCAATACTTCTAGATCTTAAATGTTTCCCATTACATGATTCATTCAAAGCAATTAGCAGCTCTTCAAGTCAATGCTGATAGTTAGATTAGAAGGAAAAGTCCTCAAGGAGTAAGCTGGGAAAATGTACAAATAAAAAACACATCTGTCTTGTTTTAACTTCTGCCCTGGGACCCAGATTTTCTAATTCTTCTTATTTTCTTATTTTCTGGGAAGGAAGAGGAAGAGAAAGAGATAAATGTTCTGCAGAAGCATATGTCTTCTTAAGAACAGAAGATTTTGCCCACTTGTGAATATGTCTATTTGTCAGTGTCCAGGTATAAAGGTGATAAAAGGCAAGAAAACAATCCACAGGCATTTCTTCATATTATCTGTGACATGATGTCTGGCTTAGGCCACATTTCGCAGGGCTGGAAAAAGGCCAAAAGCATGCCACAGGAAAATATATTAAAATTCAAAGTATTTTTATAGACAGAGCTAAACTCAGCATATCTTCCTCGCATAACTCTGACCAGATGTAGGAGTAGACAAAAAAAACGCAAACCGTTTTGATTTTACCTGACCCCTTTATTTTTCATTTATAATAAATACTGCATTTAGATGAGTCCCAGATTGCCTCTGAGGTAATGTCACACAAATGGCGTGCATGGAGGGAAATGATCCTCACCAACTGCTAAAGATAAACATGGAAAAGGTCCTACCACAGCTTCAGTGTGTGCTCCTCCAGGCTGAAGGCCTGGGGATGTGAAACGGCAATCACAGGAACAGAGAATTTCGGTGTTCATGGAGCTGCTGAGCGCTTGACAAATTCATAATAAAGGAAAATAATATTTTGAGATCCTGATGCAACACCACACAACAGAGTCGGCCCTGGTGATGGCCCCATGTGTTTTCTTCAGCACTGCCACTGGACCGGTTGTACTGAGGGCACTGTGAGCCCGCACCTTGCTTATTCCGTGCTTTTGCTCCATTAAAGTGGCTGGAAGTATGGACTTCATCATGTTTTTCCTCATTCATCAGAATAATTCACATCTACTCCTTCTTGTTATTTTTTTCTTTCTATTTGCAGAATAACCTGGCTAGGAAACGATGTGCAGAAGGAAGAAACAAGTCATCACCCTGTAGCAGATATCACTTGAATAAGTATCTAAAGTGTCAGAAAGCCTAACTCTCACGCAGTCATGTCATCGGCCAGAAAGTAGATTAATAAGGGATTAATTTGAGTTAAAAAATAAGGAATTTGGTGACTGATTTTGATAACTGACTTTGTGTTTTAATGAACTCATTAAGATTTTTCTCAATTAACTCAATTAAGATTTTTCTCCACAAAAAGCCAGCTTTTATACAATTTCTATTTAAAAATAATGATCAGGATTTGAGACTGTGAATTATATTGCTCAGACATTTTTGAACACAACCCTTTTCTTTAAAGATCTCATCACAGATCTGTCAAGTGAATCTGTAGAAAGGTGTATGAAGGCTTATTTATAATTAGTTTCCACTGGGCTAAGTCCATTCGTTCATATTTTCTGCTCATTAGTTCTTACTCATATTTTAACTTCTGTTGGTGATTTTGGAAGGGAATATTTTTTGAGATGAAGATATTGTTCTAGATCACAGAATCTCATTTTTGTCATTTTTTTTCATAGTATTACTTTTATCAGAACTAGCAGTTGTGTGAAATAAGGCCTCGGCTAATGTGCTGGCTAGCGTACCACGCTATGAAGATGGACCTTTCACTTCATTACCAAAATCTCTTCTCATAAAAAACTTTTATATAATTTCTCTATTTTGAGAATAGTGTAAACAGGAACTTTTATTTCAGTACGAGAAATGGAAAACTTTCCAGTGAAGGTGGCTGTCATTTTGGCACTATCTGTAAACAGCTTAACTTATTTACTAAGCTCAGGTATACTTACTGCACTGCCTCTGCACAGAAGAACTGTGATCAACTTGTAAATATAAGTTTCCTAATCAGGGAGAAACAAGGAAATCTTAACAACGTTGTGTAAATTAAAAAATAATTGAAGAATTAAAATCCATTACGAGGAATCCTTCTTCAGTGTCAGGTCAGTCATGTTATTATCATTAAAATACCATTCATGACTAAGTGCTACAACTATAAATATTGCCTGTGGCTCGAATTTGCAATGCAATTTTGCACATCTATTCAATTTCAAATATTTGATTTTGCCACCCATTTTCATAGGTTCTACATGGTATGGTGGAAGAACGTTCTGTCATTAATAAATAGATCCCTTTTCAGTTTTCTGGGGGGGGTCACGTTAACTCAGCACTGGGCCTTGTGCTTCCCTCTGTGTGCAACTGAGAGAAAAGCATGCAGTTTCTTCAGTTAACTCTGAGATGTTATTATTGGCCCTGTTATGGGCCTGGAGGTGTAACTTACTATTATTAACACTATTCATAGGGATAATCTTATAAAAAGATCCTTTTTTGTTGAGTTAGGCATTTTGTACTTTTTTTTTATAGTATATTTACTTGTCACAATCACATAATATTCCCAGCTTAATTTAAAAAAATGTATTCTATGCTATTGTTAGAATTTTTCTGTTTCCCTTTCTCCCCTTTTACTCACAATACAATTTTGATGACTGATAATTTTTTCATGGAAAAACTCTTCAGCTGCAGTTTTTTCCAGAAAGCTTTGAGGTTTATCTGGGAGATCAGAACTGCAGTATGGCAAACAGCAATTCCAGTTCTCACTTTTTCCTCTGTACAGCTGATGGTGACTTAGGCTGTGATGTTTTGGCAAAGGCACCCACCATGAGTTGGAAGTGACTTGGGAAGGAATTAGGAGTATGGAAACAGTGACACTCTGTAGCCTGGAAACAGGGCTTGATTTATGTTGCTGCTCTGTTATGCCAGTGCTTTCTGAGTTTATGCCCTTGTTATGACTGCTGTTCTAGAGAGAAGATGTTGGTTTTGGCTGAGGTGGAAGAAATTGAAGAAGTGTCCCAAGGAGCAGAGTATTTTTAGATTCACAGTTTGGTCTCTGTTTTCTTGGTGAGTCCTCAAGCCTCACAGAATTACCACTGCCTACCAAGCAGCTTTTTACTACTGGTTGTACTACTCTGCCTCTGTGTCCAGGCTCCTGCCAGTTCACCCCGCTGTCCCACACCTCTGCAAAGATGGACAGATCTCCACAGATGATATTCTTCAGGGTATCTGAGCACAGTGTATTTACCTGTGTGTTCCAGCCTGCAGGAAAGCACTCTGCTTGCTCAGCCTGAGATGGATGTAAGGATAATTAGCACTAATTACCACAGCTGACTGCTGTTACTGGCACTCCGGGCAGCTAACCAAAGTTCTTCCTTGAAATCAGCCTCACGGAATTAATTTCTAAATACATGTGCACTGTTAGTTTTGATTCACAGAAAACGTATGCACAAGAAAAAGCTCTACCCAGTTCTTCCGTGGGTGATGCTGCAAGTGGCTGCTGTGAACGTGGCACATGGTGGGGAAGGATCTGGGGTTCATTATAAAAACATTCCTAAATCATGCTCCAGGAAGCCAGAAAATAATCTAAAAAATAATCTAATGATCATCACTTCTCTCTCCCAAATTCCTGACCTGCACTTGGGATGGCACTGGAAACATTCTCAAAGTGTCAGAATTGAGTTTGGCTTCACACGAGGGTTTCCTTCCCCAACACTCTTTGTCAGCATCCTGCAGCAAGCATCCTGTGGGCTCACAGCTGAGAAGCTCACAGCACTTGTATGTGTTACTGATGACTTTAAAACCATTTGAGGGAACAAATATGTGGAAAGCAGTGCATCCAACAATTCCCTGGCTGACAAAGTAAAATGAAGGATCCTGTGGAAGAGGATCTGGCCTTCAGGTCTTGCCTGTGGTAAATACAATCATTTCTGTATTTGTGAAAACACAGAAGAAAGAGGGTGAATTTTATTTGTGAATAGAGGACAACGTTAAGAAAGCCCTTCAGCTGTAGATAGCAATCCATTTCTTTTGCTTGTAGGTCATGCAAGACTCTTGTATACCAAAACATCCGAGTGACACAGCCAGAAAATGGGCACAGCATTTCCCCCGTGGATAAGCCTGGGATGATTTCTGTTTGCAGACACACCTTGTGTTTTTGTCTGTAGCTTTTAAATCACTCCCCAGAAGGAAACAGAGACACATCCAGATGGTGAAGGATCCTTTGTCACATATCTGCATTCAAAATGTTATTTTGTGGGAGAGGAATTATCAGACATCTACAACAAAGCGCGCTGCCATGATTGCTGCTGCAGTACAACACACCAGCTGTTGAAACTACCAGCAGAAATATTAGCTCTCTGCACCCTCTTGTGAAAGTTCTTTAAAATTACACTTTCACAAATCCACAGCACATCTGCAGTAGCAAAATGGCCGCGATATTTGCTTCTCTCATAGATAAAAAGGCCAGACATGAATGCTAAAGAGCTGGTACTGTCAGCAGCTGTTGAATATGAGAAGAATTAGGGATGGGGAAACACAATGAGTTACTCAATCCTCTCCTTGTTAGGTCATTCTTTCCCACATCTGGATGCTTCACCACTGCACTATTTGACTGAGACTGAGCCTTACAGCTATGTACACCCCACCTGCACAGGCACACACACACACCTCCAGCAAGAGAAACAGCTTTCCAGGTTGGAGAATGCCTTTTGTCACATTCTGTGGGATGCAGAGACAAGTGCTGGATGCTGCAGGATGATTTTAATCGTAAATGCTCTTACTGGCAGTAACAGAATTGAAGCTCAGCAGAATTTTTTATCAATCTATCTGAATTTATTTTTTCAGGATTCTATCCACTTTCTCTTCCTTATGTTACTATCAACTTCTTTTCATGTTTCTTCCCTACCTTTGATGTTTCTGTCTCACCCTTTCTTCGTACATTCCCCTCCTTGGCACCAGCTGAGCTACTTTCAGATTTTTTTGCCTGGTATCAGATCTGCCAACACAATAATATTTCCCATTATTTTTTCCTTGACTTCCTTCTTTTCAGGCCAAATTCCTAGCTGATAAAGCTGCAGTTAGGCTATTGGATCTTTCAGCTGTAATTTTCCAATAGAAAGGTGAGTAAGACCTGAACCAGATGATTTCCTAAGTACTGGAGTGCAGTGATGTATCACAAGTCAAAGCTTTTGTCTCTCAGGTGAAGGTGCTTTGAGAGAGCTGGTGAATTTCCTGTCACAGAGGTCAACTCCTCCACCTCACAGAGGTCCCTGCAGTGGGGGACCCCTCATTGGTGATGTCAAGCTGATGACACACAGTGGTATGCAGGGCACTGAGGATGCTCCACAAGGCCAGGCAGTGCCCAGGGTGCTTGATTAACCACAGTATTGGAAAGTAACTCCATAGACACAGCAGTGAAGGACACTCACAACTCCTCTACATAAATGTCGATCAGTGCCTTAAGTGATCTATACATAATTTGTGTACTCAGATTTTTCTAGATGACAGAAAAGCTTGCATATGTGTTTATCTACTTTCTTTTAAAATTCTTTAAAGAAGAAAAGAAGAAGGAGGGAGGAAGGAAGGAAAAAGAAATGAAAGAAAAAAAAAAGAAAAAGAAAGAAGGGGAGGAATGGTGGAAGAAAAAGAGGAAGGGAGAGAAGGTGGGAGGGAGGGAGGGAGGAAGGAAGGAAGAGAAGGAGGGAGGGTGGGAGGGAGGAAGGAAGGAAGGAAGGAAGGAAGGAAGGAAGGAAGGAAGGAAGGAAGGAAGGAAGGAAGGAAGGAAGGAAGGAAGGAAGGAAGGAAGGAAGGAAGGAAGGAAGGAAGGAAGGAAGGAAGGAAGGAAGGAAGGAAGGAAGGAAGGAAGGAAGGAAGGAAGGAAGGAAGGAAGGAAGGAAGGAAGGAAGGAAGGAAGGAAGGAAGGAAGGAAGGAAGGAAGGAAAAGTATGCTGAAGTTATATTCTTTTCATTTCTTTGTTTTACTATTTGTGAGCTATCAGTCTTTAATCCGTCCTGGAAAAGACAAGGGTGAAATAATTCCTGCACCAAAGTTCTAACTACGTTTTATCTAATTCACTATTAAAATATAACAATATGTAAAACATAAATTACTGCTTTTTCACTGAGGGGATGATAGTTCTCTCAAATGCTTCATAACGAACTGTAAGAAACAAAGAGTATTTGCTGCATAGGAAGAGAAGTAATAGATAAACATACTGAATAGCAAGTTTAATGCTTTCTTTCCTGGTAGCAGAGGAGGAGATTATTTGCTCTTGAGATAACTGTTTTCTGGGGAGGAGTATCCTTCATTTTCCTTTGTTTACTCTACATGCTCTGTGTATCTGAAAGAAAATAAAAGAAAATAAAAAAAAAGGAAGGAAGGAAGGAAGGAAGGAAGGAAGGAAGGAAGGAAGGAAGGAAGGAAGGAAGGAAGGAAGGAAGGAAGGAAGGAAGGAAGGAAGGAAGGAAGGAAGGAAGGAAGGAAGGAAGGAAGGAAGGAAGGAAGGAAGGAAGGAAGGAAGGAAGGAAGGAAGGAAGGAAGGAAGGAAGGAAGGAAGGAAGGAAGGAAGGAAGGAAGGAAGGAAGGAAGGAAGGAAGGAAGGAAGGAAGGAAGGAAGGAAGGAAGGAAGGAAGGAAGGAAGGAAGGAAGGAAGGAAGGAAGGAAGGGTAGTTGGTGGACAAGTAGTGGGATACTCATCTTGCACTTCACAGGTCTTCCCTCACATGGGTGCAGGTTGGCCTCTGGAGGCTGCTGCCTGTGTTCCAGTGCAGGGAATTGCCCCCAGACCCCATCACAGGCCCACAGCTCAATCAGCAAATAGCAGCCGTAATTCAAACCAATATCCACTCTCCTTAACATTGGCATATCTATAATTAGGAATTCAGTGACAATAACCCCAAGGGAAATTAGAAGAAACATTTTCTAATGGTAGACAGAGGCCAGAAGAACTGTGGGCTCTGAGGGAACAAGTAAAGAATATAATAACTGCTAGATGCTGTGACCTGTGAAATATACTCTGCCTGACATGAAACTGACCTTTAATCAAAGTGATATAAACTCAGAATAGCTCTGCAGCTCTCACTGTCTTCAAAAGATGTAAGATGCTCAGCTGCCTGCCAGCTCTGTATGTCCCTTACACTTGGAATCAAAGATGCGTAAGACATTAAAGGCCACATTTACTATCATACCACCCCTGATTTTCACTAAAACAATTTTCCTACCAATTTGAAAATTTAAAGGGTGGAAAATAAGGGTATATCTCATCACTTTTACACATCTCTGGGCTGAGACCTTTGTCAGTCTCACCTCGTTAAGTGGAGGAACTTCCACACTCTTGAAAATTCCATCTCAGAGATACAGTTGCAATATTATAAACGCACTAGAAAATAAATTTTCTAGTAAATTCTGTTTGTGTCAGTCAAATATTGCAATTTAATTTCTGTTATAAAAAATAATACATTGTGGCACAACATACAGGAACATACCTAAAACAATATGTTCAAATTGTTTTATTTTACTTTCTAAAAGCACCTTTCTACAGAATAGTATGCTTACATGCAAGAATACTGAAATAAACTCTTATAAATTATGTGGCAAAACACCAGTATTTGAAAGTTGATTCTGTAAGCAGGTAGGAAAAGCCCTCTTCCAGCTTCCTGGAAGCCCTTTATGCTCTCATAGAGTTTGACACTGGATATCTCTATCCTTTCCATAACACCCTCTAATTATACACGATTGCTGTAAAACTGGATTGGTTCTGAGCACTTGCCTCTGTGCAATGCTTTTACTGATGCATTTGTATAGAGAAGAAGATGCAGGAAGAAGTATTCTGAATGCATCAAGAAGTAGGACAAATGCACATATCTGCATGTGTACATCAGTACAGGTTCATGAGTGCCAAAACAGAAACATTTTCTCCTACCTTCTGTACATCTCTGTAACGCTCAACTTCATTGGTGTAAATCCTAACACCAGAGCTTGATGAAAAAACCAAATCAATCAAAAAAGTTTCAGTAAGTGGTGAAATTCATAGAGGCAATGGTTCATTTGAGGAGGATAACTGATGCAGAGTAGTGAGTGTTAATGAATACTCTGCTAATACATATTGTATTATACCGCTTAATGAAATCCAGTGGTAATGCTGGCAACAGGCAGAAACTGCATCAGGGCGTATTCAGAAAGGTTGAAACTGGGGTGTCTCTCAATAATGTCAGAATTTCTACAGCCTAAAATCACAGCCAGAACTGAATTTCTCCCTATAGCTTATGTTTTCTGAAAAACTAAACACTGAATTGTAGTAAGAAGATCCTTAATTGGCAAATAACAGCTGCTGTTTGCCACACTCTCTGGTTATTTATACAGGGAAACACCAGAAAACCTTTTGCCGTATTGAAATATCAGTAATGATAAAACCCTCCCGTGACTCTGATAAAACTGCAGTTCAGGTGACTCACCAGCAGAGGACTCTGGATTTTGAAAACAGAAAACACGCAAAAACAGGTAGACTTCAGTTATCATGTCCTTTTCTTTAAGTGCTATAACTGTAATGAAATGCGCATCCCGTGAACAAAGATTTTGGATACCTGAGAGAAGAGCAGGATGTTAGTCCCTAGTAATTTGCCTCAGCAGTAGACAGCAATCTGTTTCCTAGAGATATCCTTGTGTGTATTTGGTTTGCATCTGTTTAGTTTGGCTGTTCTGCATCTGCCAGTTACACTTTCTCCATGGCAAAGACCATTCCAGCATTTCTCCAGCAGCATCTCACCAGGATCCAGTCTCTCCAATGTTGTAGAACAGGCCTGCTAACAATGGAAGTATTTTAGCTCAAACAGGATAATTGGAAATTGGATTTTTCTTGTGTGTCCTTAGGGACCTTCTACAATTGAGCTGTTGGATGTTTTGACAGATAATTGTGATAGTAGTGCAGCTGGTGTAATACTAATAATAACAATCATGGTGTTTATACCTATTTCTTTGCAATTGATTAGCCTGAGAAAATTCTTTCAGATTTTTTCTTTTTTTGAAGGACAAGGCAAGGGCAAGGGTAACCCAGGAAAAGAAAGGGAAGGGAAGGGAAGGGAAGGGAAGGGAAGGGAAGGGAAGGGAAGGGAAGGGAAGGGAAGGGAAGGGAAGGGAAGGGAAGGGAAGGGAAGGGAAGGGAAGGGAAGGGAAGGGAAGGGAAGGGAAGGGAAGGGAAGGGAAGGGAAGGGAAGGGAAGGGAAGGGAAGGGAAGGGAAGGGAAGGGAAGGGAAGGGAAGGGAAGGGAAGGGAAGGGAAGGGAAAGGCTATCATATGCTCAGAACAAAACATTTTTGGTTGTATTGATAATGTTACAGTGAAAAGTGCATTTTACAGAATCACAGAATCACAGAATCACAAGGTTGGAAACGACCTGCAAGATCATCTAGTCCAACCACCCTCCCATTCCTATTTATTTATTCACACCCATTAAAGTTACTAATGTCTGGCAAGTGTAGAATTATTTTGGGCTGATTTTGTAATTTTTAACATCTGAAAAAGTTTGCAAAAAATAAAATGATTTCTAATGTATTTTTAATTAGCTCTTCAACATGCATTTGAATAGTGTTTCTGCTATTCTGATCGTATGGGGGCAATATACAAATAATAACCACCTAAACAAACAGGGGCTAAGTTGTTAATCTATGCTTGCTACAGGCAGATTTACAGAAGACATTCACTATACCTACATTTATTCACTTTTTCTCAGAATTTGTAAGTTTGCCAAATTATATATTGAATGGGCACTTTTTTCTTAAGTTATATGTTTTACTGTAAAATCTAAAGCGCAGATAAAAGTAAACCTACATATATTTTAAAACCTGCATATATTTTAAAACATCAGATTTAATATATATTTCAAAATTAGGCATGATTTCAAAATGTTCAACCTGGCTTTACAGACTTAAAAAGGGTAGTAACTATAAAATCACCAAAAAGACACAAATCAAATGTAGAATAATTGAGTGTTATCTACTGATAACAAGTGGAACACAGAGTGTGCAGCATGGGAAATTTATACATGCAATTCTTGGAAAGGTAAGAATGACCACAACATCTGGGATGTCTGCACCTCAGCACAGAAAAATGACCACAACAGTTGCAGTGTCCACAGACAACATGTTAATTTTTTTTTACAGCTATGGAATAAAAAGTGCAAAAATATATAGAATGATTTTTGCTCATTATGCTGTTATAATTAGATTTGCAGTGTTGCTAGTATGTAAGAGTAAATGATTCACAGATTTAACACTTTTGGTGGATTTGACCACTCATTTAATGTGTGTTAAATGTTTTAAATGCGTGCTCTTCAAGATGAAAATCAACTTATCTGTGCAGTGTTTAAAACTATAGCAGCGGTCAAAATGAAACTTAAATTATGGCAACATCAAGTGAATGCAAATAATTGCATTTTGATACATCAGCTGAACACAGTTCCATGAACAGTGAAAAATACAGTGCAGTGCTTTCCATTGTGATAAAGGAATTTGAGAGTATGTTTCAAGATTGCTGAAATATTTATCTCTCTCTTGGTATATTTATGGCCGTGTTATTTATTTGTGTATCTATTTTCCATTGACATCAACAGATTATCTGCGAATTTTAAAATGGAATGCATAGAGTTGCAATCAGACATTCAACTCAAAACTTTGATCATGTTTCCGCTGGACTTCTACAAGCTCTCCCTTATCAGAGATTTTGTTTTTTTCACAGGCACACCTTATTCAAGTCATTGCTTTTGGCAGTATGTACATCTGTGAACAGCTGTTTTCAAGGGTGAAGCACACGAGGAGTAAAATTTCATAAAAAATCTCTGATGAACACCTTGAAAACTCACTGAGATTGTAACCGCTGCACTGAAACAGATTAGTGCATTAGCTTCACAAAAACATGGTCACCTATCCTGCTTGTTTTTTGTTAGTTTTAAAATTTATGCTTTAATAAGATAAATAAACAAAGAAAAAGTATTGTTACTTATATGCCTTACTTGGTAGTATTATTCCTCTCCACTTGATGTGGCCCAGAAATCAAAAGATTGGACTTCCACACCAGTGAAGAAAATGCCACAATCACAAGAAGAAGCCAATTGTGTTCCCAGTGCCAGAGCTCAGGAATCACTATTGCCACATGCATTACTGTATCACCAAAATTCCAAACAAGTTCAGTCTAGAAACAGTTCTGAAGTCGTAGAATCATAGAATCATAGAATCATAGAATCACCAAGGTTGGAAAAGACCTAAGAGATCATCCAGTCCAACCGTTCACCTACTCCCAATAGCTCCCACTAAACCATGTCCCTCAACACAACATCCAGCCTTTCCCTGAAAGTCACATCAGAAAACCCAGGAGATGGTAGCCAGCCTTGTACTTATGTCATGTAGATGTGCCTCCTTTTTAGGCTCTCATTTTTTTAAGAGTATCTATGCTTTCCGTGGCACATAGAGCCATCTGTTTCCATTGAAATCATAGGAACATAGCTCCAGAAAACATCTATTTCCTGGATCCTAAATTAACACCCTCTAGGCAGAGGCCAATAGGAAAAAAACCTTAAGCAGGCTTGAGACAAAGGTCAATGACAGGTGATAAAGAGGAAACAATCAATCCTGAAAGACTCAGAGCCATCATACTTCCAAAATTCAGCACTTGGGTAACTTAGGCACCATACTTCAATATCAGACCCTAGACAGCTCTGCACATGGATTTGCTCCTTCATTTTTCCTTTGAGGGACTGTGTTCGGATCATTCATTTCTCCTCCCTCATTTGCCTACTTTTATCTTTAAGGTTGTCGTCTTCTGAAACTCTAAGAATGTGATTTCTTGGACTGACCTCTCTATCGTTTTGTAGTGAAACCAAGGGAAGTCTATAGCAGGCACTGTTTCTTCTCTTACTCTGTCCAAAAAGTAAAGACAATGCAGACAGAAGCCTAGATACCAACAATGCATCTAAAAAATCACACAGGCAGGTTACAAGAAGAAAGATAGATTTTACATGACATTGCAGCTGTGTGGGTTGATGCTACAGTGTTGATGCTATGGTGTTGAACAGAGTTCAGAAAACAGATGGTGGTACCAAATGCATTTGAACAGGTCATTAATTTCCACACTCTAAACATCACCTACTTTTGCATGTTTTTGAAGCTAGGAAGATAATTTTTCCCATTTTATAGACAAGATGGTGAAACACAAGTAGGCAAATCATTTTGTCTCAAGTCTTTGTGAGGTGTGAAAGTGCATCCAAGCCAATACCTGACTCAGGCTACAAAGTAAAACTGTCTCAAGTTCACCTTGACCTCCAGATCCCAGCGCAGCAATGCAAACACCATACCTGACATTTAGACACCAACAGTCCTTCATTTTTTTCCTGTTTATGCTTTCAGTCCACACAGTTCTGCATAGCAGGCATAACAGATTAAACCACGTGTTTCACTTTGAAGTGCACTTCAACAGTTCTGTCTTCCATTCAGCACATAACCACAGCTTGCACAGCTGAAAATGCACTCAGATAGCACTGCAGCTACATGAATCACAGAGACACAGAATTGCAGGGGTTGGAAAGAACCTCTGGAGATCATCCGGTCCAACTCCCCGCTAAAGCAGGTTCTCTGCTGTGGGTTGCAGTGTTCCTGAACTGATTTACTCAATTTTTACCTACATTCTGCATCACAGCGGGCCTTCTTCTTATTATAATGTTAATCCTATTTAACATTTAACTCTAAATTTCATGTTTGCTGCTTTGCTTTCAGATAGATCAGATGACCAGAGTGTGAATGCATCAAGGAGCATCTTAAATATTCATGTGTGTGAAAGGAGATTCAAAGAGGTTGAGGGAGAAGGGGAGGAGGGGATGGAGGGGTTTTCTTCCCAAAGTTTCACTCTGTGTGTGTGGGGGATGCAGAAGAACTATTGGACATGAGTGCCTTCCCCTCTGCTAAGCCTAAATGACCCTCATCTAAATAAGAAACAGGAAAAGATCCTTAAAATCTGCTTCTAAGCCACTATTTTTTACATGAGTAGCTAATACATTGGCATACAGATGGTAAAAGACAAAGTTTGTGTTCAGTGGTACAGAAAAAAACCACAACCATCTTTGCTGGTATTTCACCCCTCTGCACTCTTGATCTCACAGGCACTGGGCAGGAGGTACGAATTGCAGGACGTGCATTTCTTCTGCTCCTTCCCTCAGCGTGTGCTGTGCTGCAGGACTACAGAACCATTCCATCGGTCAGCTGAGTTAGATGTGCTGCCTCTTAGATGTACTCGTGAACTTTTCATCTTTGTCTGTAGCTTACACTCTCACTGCCTGCACAAGGTACAGCGTGGTAGAACTGCCCATCTATCGTGTGAACACAGCTCACAGAACAGTCTTATCACTGCAGGATGTGCAGGAGTGAACCGACTGACGGCACACATTGCAGCAGGCGGCCTGTGATTGGTGTCTCACTGTGTTTTAGACCAAAAGCTGTGTGCCATTTCCAGCTGAACCTAGGTGGGTTGTTTAAACTTAAGAGGTCAAAACTGCATTACTCATTCCAAGATAGTTTAGTAAAGAAGCAGTTTAAGATGAGACAGTTTTTTATGTATAAATATGCATAAATTCACACACATTCCACTGAGGGAATAGAAAAAGTAAATACACTTCTGCAAATGCTGGAGATTCTTTCTTTGGTCACATAGACTTTTTGCCATCAGATGTGTGTTTCATGTGATCCAGCTGTGCACTCATACGTCTCCGTTAGCAGAGGGCTTTGAGACCTTTCCATCAGTAATCCCAATGGTTGCCATGAAGACATGCATCCAGGCTTTAGAGCCATTTATATTTCCCTCAAATCATTAATCACACCCCCTGTGGCTCAAAGATTGCCCGAAAGAAAGCGTAAGTGACTTCCACTTATGGAGGTGAGGAAAAGAAAAGGGAGAAAATAAAGAAGCAAACAAGCAGGAGGGAAGGAGGACGGGGAGAAGATAAGCTGATGGTTACACAATTACTACAAAAGATTTCTTGGTCTTGGCTACAAATGTTGCCTTGATTGTTGGACTTGTCCATCAGTACATTCATACAAATGAAATACAAATTGACTGCCTTAAAAGTATAACATATTAAATGCTAATATTTTAGGAACAAACAAAGCACTGTCACAGAAAAGGAGGGAGTTGCTCTTTTACCTATCAAGCCTTCCACATCTTTGAGTGTCTGCTAACAACCAGAATGTATGAAGGCACCTTCAATAAATGGAGGGCAATGATGGCAGCATGCTTACCTTCATCCTTGGTGAAATAGGTACAGTACTGATGGAAACCTTCCAACAGTATATACCGACCTGAAATTCTGTGGCAACTCTTTGCAAAAGGTGCTTCATGCTGAGTGTCTGTATGTCATTACTTGCTTGCTGGTATCACCTGTGGTAAGCTAGCTGGATAACCCTAGATTGGCAGCTCCTCAGATGTGTCATTAGCTGATTTCTCACTGGTCATTAGAAACAGAAAGCTAATCCTGCTGGGAATTCAGCCATCTTCTGCATCTCTTTCTTCTCCTGATCTCTGTCCCACCTCCGTTTGACACAGACTCACATTCGGGCTAATTAGCGAAATTCACTTTGACTCAGCACGAAAAGGAGAGCACAAAGAAGGGCAAAATGATTACATTACAGATACAAGTTACCCAGCTGTTTTGCTTAAAAGACTGTTTTTGAGCCCAAAGCACTGCAGAAAAAATGAACGGATGGAGACTGCCTTTCTGCACCTGGACACAGAGCAGGATCCCCTCTGACACTCGGCACAGGGATGGATGGTGCTAAAAGCAAGTTTGAGTTTGCCTGCAGAGCCTATTTCTTTATTTGTTCCACTGTCAAGAGAGCCTGTGGGAAGTATCAGAGTCATTGCACGGTTTGTGCTTGTAGGTTCAGTGTTTTGGAGTGTTTACCTTCTGAGCAGGTGAAACCGAGATCTGTAATTCAAACCCTGGAAATAATATGCAAATAATAATAAGTTTTCCTTAATTGAGAAATGTAATAGATAAACATTTCACACCTGGTGTTCAGCTGCCATCACAGGCCGTGACATGACTGTCCATGCATTCAATTTTGTGTTGGTAGCATCGTCAGTGTCTCTGTTCCAGAGATGGATCTAAGCTGAAATGTGACCACGGGTCGAGTTTCCAGCTTAGCAGCTCCTCTGCTGCTGCTGCCACAGCTGCATTGTCCACCTGAACTGTGGGCTTGGATGGGACTTGTGAACAGCAGTCTGTTGGCAGGCTTGTGAACACTTTCCAGCATGTAGTTATTATCCCTGGTCAGCAGAAGAAGGAGAGAATTAATACATGTATGCACATATCATAAATACATTAATTGTATAATGATATAAATCACATAATTATATATAATTATATATTACAAATACGTGAAATAGACATGAATATGACAAAAAATTAAAGATCCATAAATATTTTGGTGCATATTTACATATGGGAATGCATTCTGTCAGAGGCATTGATAAGCAGGCATTTAAGTGCACCTTGCTTTGGCTGTTTAAGCAGCTCTGCATCAGAATCCTGACTGTAAGTGACACCTGTGAAGGTCTGGAAAAGGACAGCTCAGATCTTACATCATGCACCAGCCTGGAGAAGCTGATTTCCTCTTGACTAATTCTTGATTTTCAGTGTATAGGAGTCAGATGGAAGACAAAATGGAGTCAAATGTCCTGATTTGAGAAAACAGCTGTTCTGGGTACCAGGAAACGGAGAGAAAATGAAGAAATGGACACTGCCAGAACTCTTTTGTGAGCACCTGTGTCGGGAAGGATAGATCATAGCAAGCCCAAAACTAATGGAAGAAGAAGTAGGCTTTCCAGCTGTGTCTTCAGCTTTGGCATAACTAATTCTGTCTGTAGACATGTTTTTGGAACATTGACACATTTTACCAACAGATAAGTAGATAAGTGACCAAAATGTTGAGTGTAAATGAAAAAAAGTCATGTCAAAAAAAAAAAAAAAAAAAAAAAAAAAAGAAAAGAAAAGAAAAGAAAAGAAAAGAAAAAAAAAAAGAATAACGGAAGTGTTTCAAAAGGTTAAAGATGTGGGTTGAAAAAGTCTCAGCCAAAAATATTTCTGAGGAATTTTGAGATTTATTTCTGCATTTCTTTCACTTGCCAAGAAAGCACGATCTCACTTCTCCAGCAAAATTGATGTGTCCTTGTCTTACTAGAGAAAGGGCCTCTCACCATGGCACAAAGCTGCTGGAGTTTCCCAGGGTACATGAACAAGATTCCTCCACTCTTTCCACTTCAGCACTTTGCAGTTAGTGCTTTGGGGTTTGGCACAACTCATGGGCTCCCTCAAGTAGGATACTGGCTTCTGTGTTATCAAGAAACCTCTTGGTAATTTTGGTGGCCCAGATTTGAGCTGTGTTGAGGATGAAAAAAAGAGGCTTAATTTCCCACTGTCAGTCCCACAGATTCCTTGTCTCCAATCTGAAATGTCTGGGACATCACTGAGAAAACACCGCCATGTTTTGTTCAGCAGTTGGCAAAGACAATGCTCCTTGCATTCCTTGTATGCTGCTTTTCCATGAATGTTTCATTGCTGTGCACACGTGCACAGGTTGCTCCAAAAGTAGTGCCTGCTATTGATTTCGATGGAAACTGCAGCTCTGCTGCCATCTGCTGGCACGCCAACAAAATGCAATGGAATATTTGTAGGAAGGTTCAGCCTCACCTGCCATATCACCAACAGTCACTTCTGATAGCATGGGCCTACATCATCAATAGGAGGCGTAACTTTTGGAGCAGCCCTCATATATATTGGCTTATATGGTTAAATGTTGATGGAGGAGTAAAACACCTGGTAAAAACATTGCTCTTGCATTTGGCAGAGTTCCTGTAATCACAAAACACAGACACTTTATCTGGCTCGTGACTGAAAATGCATGTCTTCTGAAATCCACTGCTTCAATTTATACCTACAACAATACTCTGAAGCTCACGGAATTTGTTTTGGACATTGAGGGCAGCCAAGAAAGGGCCTACAAAAGCATTCTGTTCCCTACCAATAACTCTTTTTCTTCTGAAGGAATTGGCATAGTAATCCATCCGACCTGAAACAAAAGCTGAACGTAAATAGATCAGATGTTCCACATCTGAATGTAAATATTTCCATATCATTCAGGTGTAACTGAGAAGCTGAGCCAGATGCTGCTACTATTTACCAGTATCTAGAAAATACATGCAGCTGAGGAGGGTTTGTTGCTCTGTGATTGCTTCTTCTCATGCTTGTCAAAACCTGTGTGAAGAAATACTGATGAAACCTCAATAGATTTGCAGTGCAGAAATTCCTCTGCAGCTCTTTTTAATCTCTCCCTATGTCCATCAAGTCACCAGTGCCTGTGTGACAGTGGCAACTGTCAACATTGTACCTGCTGTGCCATGCCCGTGGCATCACCAAGGCAGATGCCAGCAGCTGATGCCCACAAGTACAGCCAGCCTGGACTGATTTTGGTTACATATCTTGGTCATGATGTCCTTGGAGAAGGTGGGACATCTCTCCAACTGAACAGCAGAGGACAGGAAAGGTCCACCAACTGGACAGGTTCTCCTGTATGCCTCTGGCGCTCAAAGGCAAAGAGAGAATGAAAACCAGGTGTGTTTCCCTGCCAACGGCAAACCCCAGCCTTTCCCTTCCTCATCATTCTTACCGCCAGGAGCAGCAACTGAAACAACATCCCACTCACCTTGGCCTCATCCGGCACAGGGCTGCAGCTCTTTCTATCCTCTCACTATGACCTTCAAGTCACCAGTGCCTGTGTGGCACAGGGAAATGCTACATTCTAACTGCTCTGCCATTGCCATGGCAGGAGAGAAACAGTTGCCAGTAGCTGCTGCCCTCAAGTACAGCCAGACTGGACTTGTTCTCATTACATATCTGTATCAGTGGCCTAGAGCAGGGTGGAGCATGTCTCCAGCTGAGCAGCAGACTCAGCAGGGTTTCATGGTCTGGGCCCGTTCTCCTCTGGCCCTCTGGACCTCAAAGACAGAAGAGGAGGCCGCACAGTCTGTGGCCTCACAGCCACCCCTGCTTCCCTGCCCAGCACTCAGGCCTTTCTTTCTTTGCCTGCTTTCCTCCCCTCTCCTCTGCTCACTCTTTGCTCTCCTTTGCCCTGGGCTGGCTGAGCAGTGCAGCCCTTGTTTTTGCTCCCTGGCCCAACGACGTCGCAGTTCCCCTGTGGCTCTGCCAGCTGCTCTGACACAGCGACTACACCATCAGCGTGGGTTCCAGAATGCGACAGACACCCTGTTCTTCCATGTTCTTCTCCTCCTTATTGGAGCAGACAGTGATAAATAACTCCCATCGCTCAGGTCCCTTGGGAATTTGTTGACATGCAAACCCTGCTGCCACTCTGTGTGGGCACAGCCTTGCGTACACAGCCGTGGTCACACTGCAGCCCCTGTTTGCACCAAAACCGGGCCAGTCCACCTTCTCTTGGCCTCCTTGCCTTCATGAAGAAGGGCAGATTGGGGTTAAGTCCACAAGCTTTCAGACGACGAAGCGAAGTCTCTGCACCCTGGTGACCCGTTCAGCTGTGCAACCTACTCATCTGGTCTGCTTGGGCTGTCCTAAAAGGCTCGTAGCATGTTGTCCTCATACCCCCAAATAGACACCTGTTCGTGCACTGCAGGTTTCTAAAAGGACATCTGAACAATCTCTGTGAATGTCAGTCAGCATTTAGTTAGTCTGTACACTGAAGAAATTGCATCTAGGTTTTCAGTGGTGATTGGCTGTGTATTTAGTAAGAGGTGCAATGATGCTAAATGTGAAATTCAGAAATTCCCAGTTGTAATCAGGTGGAACATACTTCAGACTGGAATCCTCAAGCAGATTGCAGTCAAGCTTTCTTAATCATTCGTTGTTACTATCAATGCAGACACATCTTTTAATTCCTGCTGGAATGAACATTCTATAATAATGTGCTGGGACAGTGCAAGGCTTGACACTGAGACTGTAGTTTATTGAGCCAGAACTTTTTAGTTGTGTGTACTTTTCTTCTGTTGAGCTTCACTGTCATCTACTTAAAATCTCCGGTCCTTACAGGCACCAATGGATAAGACTCACCTGTTCTGTAGAAGTCTGATTGAACCCCATCCTGATTATTAGATTATTTTTTTTTAATCTCAGATTAACCTCAGATGTTAGTATACATTTATTCACTCGTGCTCAGTCTGCTTCAGAAGCAATACAGATAGCATAAAGGGTGAAGAAGATACTATATTATTCAAGACTTTAAATAGTATTGATAAACTGAAAATTGTGAAACACTGTGATGATTGCAGGATTTCCAGGAGAAATTTCAAGTTATTATCTGAATGCTAAATACCAACTCTGTTGCAAAGGACCACAATGGTCACGTATTTACCACCCCCTGCTGTGTGCAGGGTCACCAGCCACCAGACCAGGCTGCCCAGAGCCACATCCAGCCTGGCCTTGGATGCCTCCAGGGATGGGGCATCCACAACTTCTCTGTGCAACAGTACAATAATGCTGATGCCTTTCTGGACTCCCTCCATCCTCAGTGATGTTCTATTAGTTGTCTTCCCACAGCTCTGCATCTTTGTAAGTATCAGTAGTAATCTAGATGTCTCGCCTCAAAATCACTTCTTCTTAACCACAAAACAGTCTCAACAATCCTAAATCCTTCCATGCAAATAAATTAGAACCTAATCTTAGCTGGTGGGAGGGCCTGGCGCACAGTAAGAGTGCCCTCACTGTGGGTCCTCTTTTGGAGATTGCAGTGGAACCAATTACCACTGAGGGTTTAGAACAATAGAATTCAGTGCTTCAAAGAAGTGTCAAGTAGCCTAAAGCGATGCAGACAGGATGCTTTGTAGTTGTGACATGCACAGGTAAGGACTTGGACAAATTTAACTTCCATTTGGCATACGATCCCTTCCTCAGAAGGGAAAGCATGTTTTCCTCAAAGTCTGTTGGGATTTTGCTTTGTACACGCGTGGAATTCTGTTCATAACAGCAAGGCAAACTGCAGTGGCAGTGCTGAAGCCACGGTAGACACAGATGCTTATCATTCTTTAAACACAGGTACAGATAGATACAGATATGTTGCACAAACTGACAAGAACTTGGTGGCTGTGAAACACAAGCGTGGATGTCTGTTCCCAGAAGCGAAACAGGGTACAGCAGCTCAGGTCCCACTCTTTCCATCTTTATGCTTTATCTGCTACTGCTGAAAATATGTCTGTGCAATGAGAGCAACACCATTGACACTATTAATATAACATCAGAAAGCAGATTTTCTTCTGAATGTGCAGTGAAGCACACGGGATGACACTGTGCACCATTTAACGAAGCACACAGACTGTTCTAGTTGCATAAGTTTCCAAGTATCCTCATAATTCTTTCCCTGAGATACATGAACCTTTACTTTTCTTTCCGATGTAAATTACCTTATCATTAGTAATATGACATTTTACAAGTGAGAGAATATATATATTAAAACTAAAAGAACTTGAGATGCAGAATTTACTGTGCTGAGTTGCAATTAGTTTATGATAAATAGAGGATGCTTTTACCACGTTTATTTACATTGTATTTAGTCTTGAATGTTAATTTCAGAGCTCTGTACTACTCACTCATTAAAAAAAGAGCTATGTAATCCTTTTCTTTGGTACAATCATCCTCACATGAAGTTGTGTCTATTCTTCAGAATTAAAACTTAGAGATTCTTAACAGCAGTCAGATGAGAATCTGATAATGACGGATAAATGACTAGAAGTGAAACACATGCCAGCAGAAACACACAGGGAGAAGTAATAATCTTTGCTGGGAAAAAGGCAGAGTGGAAGTGTCTCTTCTCCTGCAGTTACAGATAACAGTAATAGTAATAATGGTGATGAAGATGATGATGTTTTACACGGAGCCCAAAGTGTGGATGCAAAACTAAGTTTTCACAAGTTAACAATTTCATGTTGCAGAACCATCTGTACTTCTTGCAAATGCGAGGCAGCTGGCCTGGGTGTTTTAAACGCAGAGTGGTGAGCAGTATGCATTTATAATCAAGTGCAGTATGTGAGTAGATAATTGATCTGGAGCAACTGGTATCTAATGAATTCATAGTCCAGCCTGCTATGCAACTTCATCATATGCCCATACCCCAGTGTATTCACTGTTAATATTTTGGAGATGTTAGTAATAGTCACCAAATGCACTCTTATTCTCTGGTGAGTCATTTGGACTTTAGACCTCAGTGTGAAAAGCTGTGGTTGTTCTCATGCTGCTGCTGGGAAATATGCAATTGAAATACAGCAAATGTTGATTGCATTGTCCTGAAAACAAGGCCTCTCCCACAGGTTTTCATAAAGTGTGTAAGCATCGTCCGTCAGTACTGCTTTGCATCATTAGAAATACAGTTCTCTGATATATTCCTTTTACGCAGATGTTTGATTCCCAGCAAAAGCATTGGCTTTAAAAATGTAAATACTGCCACACATATTTACTCAGCATCTTGACAGCTCCCTTTATTTCTGGAAATGAAATTCCTCACATTTTATTTTTCCTCTCCTCCCCTTCCTACTGCATGCACAGTCCAAACTGAGAACACATTTGTTTTTGTTTCTGTATTATTGTACACTGCTGCAGCATACAACAAGCAATTTGTGTTTGCAATCAGTGCCACGCTGTTCTCCAGCTGTGCTGACTTCGGTTGGGCCAACACAGGAACATGAAAAATCTGCTGCTCCAAGTACACGCTGCATCTCACCTATAAAAGCTGTATTTATGTCACAGTCTGTACACCTAATTGAGGAAATGTACAACATGCATTTCCTCGTAATCTCAGTTTTGCCATTCTTTCAAATGTACACAACAAGTGTAGTCACCGCAGCATCCATCTTGTCACTGTAAACTAAACTTTAGAATGACTTGAGGTATTTTGGAAAACTGCTTCTAACACCAAGGCCCACAGACATCATAATTAATACGATCTTCATGAAATAAATAAAAATCCTCAATTATTTGAATGCAAAGCTTGTGTACTATGAAAACTTTACATATTTAAATACTTCCCCAGAATCTCACTTATGTTGTCATGCTTAATACGTTCCAATTTAAAATACCTGATTACTTTAAAAATTGTAGTTCATTAACAGTAAGAGTTGCAATAGAAAACTGGACTTTAAAGTATTTTTCTTCTTTATGTCTCTTTTAGTATAGTAACTTCTAGCTTTTTTTTCTATTAGAGAGTAGGCATTTATAGGTTTGATTCTATACCGATTGTTTGAACAGCAGCTTTTCAAGTATAGCAGTACAACAACATCGGAAATGCCTGAAATCTAATCTTATTGAAAGAAGTAGACTCAACATAATCATTTTTAAAAGGACTCATTATGAAATTCAAGAAGAGGTATGATAATTTAGTGTGAGCTCAGCAGCAATTTGTATTAGCTCGTGACTCTTCCAATGGAACAGGATTTAATCCTTTGCATCCTACATGCTGTATCTGCCACCTGTGACTGCTGTTAGAAGCTGCTACTTATCTGATCAGCAGAAATAATTCATTCTGGAATTATTTTCTGGACAGCCAATTCTGCAAAGCAGGATGGGTCATTCTTTGCCTGCTTCTAAGCCAGGATCTGTTGCATGGATGAGTAATCAACACTCAAAACGTAGGAGCACATTAATTCCTAACTTTACTTGCATGAATATACAGTATTGTCTGGCATCAACTACCTACTCCTAGTGATAAGTGAGGTTCACTAATTCAAACCAGATAATACATTTGAATTTGCCTGTGCAGACTTCAATCTCCAGTTTCTCAGTGTCATTTGCTTCCCTCCACTGGAAACAAAAAATGAAAATTAGGCTTCTTCACAAAGGGGGTGCAATTCTGGGGTATTTTTTGAAGGAACTCACAGAAGACACAACTTCTGACACTTAAACATGCTGAGACACATCCACTCAATACACAGGGCTGCAAAGCAGTGACAGATTAAAGCCTCCAGATGAGCACCACTGGGGTAAAACTGCACAGCATGCATGCAGATGGAGCGAGGAACTAAGGAGCAGACTGGTGGAACTAAGGACAAGTATCCTGGCAGGTAAAAGAAGAAATGGGAAGTGTGTCTTCCCCTGATGTCATATGGGAACTGGAGACTGAGGTTAGGCAGAGGGTCCTCCACATTTATCGATGACCTGACTTACAGAGTTCAGCCTCATTCTGCTCTGTGGGCAGCACTTTGGCAAACTGTAATTTGTCATCATAGGTGTTATCAACAAAGAACGCTGGGCCTTCAACTCTACAGAGCAAACTAAAGGCCACGGTAGCTCAAACAGTTTGTGGAGACACAAGAAGAGTATCACTGCTCTTGTGAATAAATTCTGTCACATAGCTGAGCAGCAAGAAAGCCAGGAAGTACTTTGCCTGGGAAATTTAGATTAGCTTATGCCAGAAAAAAAATTACTTTTTTTTCATAGCATTGCAAGTAGTTGATTTATCATGGCTTCTAGATACTATTTTAAAATCTCTGCTAGCTTATAAGCTTATTTTAAGACAAACTTGTATTGTTTAAACAGTTTAAATATTTTTAGGCTTAAGAGACACCTGAAAAGAAGGTAAGTCTAAGTGCATGAGAGCTCTTCAGAGCATCCAATCAGTTCTAGTTCTGGGCTCCCCAGTACAAAAAAGACAGGGATCTCTTGGAAAGAGTCCAGCAGAGGGCCACCAAGATGGTGAGGGGCCTGGAGCATCTCTGCTATGGAGAAAGGCTGAGTGAACTGGGTCTGTTCAGCCTTGAGAAGAGAAGGCTGAGAGGGGACCTGATCCAGGTCTATAAAATCTAAGGTGTGGGGGGCAGAGAGGCGAGGCCGGACTCTTTTCAGTGGTGAGTGGAGACAGGACAAGGGGAAACGGCCGGAAACTGCAGCATAGGAAGTTCTGCACCAATGTGTGCAAGAACTTCTTTACAGTGAGGTGACGGAGCACTGGAACAGGCTGCCCAGGGAGATGGTGGAGTCTCCTTCTCTGGAGATGTTCAAGACCTGCCTGGATGCTGACCTGTGTGACCTGCTGTAGGGAACCTGCTTTGGCAGGGGGGTTGGACTCGATGATCTCTGGAGGTCCCTTCCAACCCCTACAATTCTGTGATGCTGTGATTCTGTGTGATTCTGTGATTCATTATTTAACGGAGGCTGCACCAAAATGTGGCAAAACCAGATTCTCCCAAGGTAGGAATCTGTCCTATACAGCAGACCTGCAGAAGTGCACGTATTCCATAATAAAACTCCATGGACCCCACCAATTAACTCACCCAGAGTTCTCACCAGTGTCTGATCCAAACAGAAGGGCTACACGTGACATCATTTAAATGTGAAGTCTTCCTAGCAGTTTTCAGCTAAACCATTTGCACTCTGTACAGTACAGTACAGTAGTTTAGCAAATTGTAAGTAATTTGTCATCATACAAATTGTTGAGAAAGTTTCCTTAAGTGCTCAGGTATTGTAACAGGACAAAAGACAATTGTCATGGTTCTATGTTTTTTTGTTTGTTTGTTTGTTTGTTTGTTTTTGTTTTTTGTTTTTGGGTTTCAGTATTCCACATCAAAACATCATGTAGTGTACGGGGCATTAAAGTGTCACTGCCCCAATCCTATCCCTGTACATTACAGCAGTCACGGGATCTGGCCCTTCCGGGTGGGGGGGGCGCTCTCTTGCTGCCTGGCAGTGGGTGCTGGAGGTGCTTTCCTAGCTGTTCCAAGCTTTTCAGGTTTGAATCAGTCCCGGGAACTCTCTCTCTCTCATCTTGTCTGATTTATTAATCTCAATTTCAATTAAATTGTATATATTGTGTTATCTTTTATTCCAATATTATAGTAAAATAAGTTTTCCTCCATAGATTGTTGCCGCTGCTCTTTTCCTCCCTTCCTTCCTTCCCATTTTTGTGGGACTGGGGTGGGGGGGGGAGGGCAGAGGCCTGTCGCCCCTGTCACGGACATAGATTGATCTGGTCAACTCCGTGACAACAATTTAAGAAACACAGCTAAAGGGGAGTATGTTGTACATAAGAAAAAAAAATCAATTATTTTTTCGTGGGGATAGATCTAAAAAATCTCATTTCATAGAAAATATGCACACTTATAGCAAATATTTCAAATATATCTGAGTAAAAAGAAGGCTGCCTCTGGCAGGTGGCAGCACTAAATACCTAACATAATAAACTACAAGGCCATAGTTTTTAATAATAATACCATGCATATTTAATCATCTGTCTTACATTCAAGATTTCAAATTGCTTTCCTATTTCTATTCATGAAAAGGAAAATTTTTTTCTTTTAACAGTTAAAAGTAAAAAAGATAGCAACTATGGGACGTAGGCATGGTATGATTTCCTAGAAAAAAGATCTTTTACACATCTTTTTAATGTTAAAGGTCTATTCCTTAAAAAAAAAAAAAAAAGGCATTAATGAATATCATGATATGACATTATCCTTAGTGGATGAAAGCATTGGTGTGCTTTGAGATAACATCTTTTAATTAGTGTTAGAAAATCTTTGTATTTAGTAAGTCGGGTTTTCTTAGTGTGACATCTCTGATTTCCTTTTACCAAGCCTCAGAACGGTCTTACGTGAATATTCTAATGACAATTAACTAATTAACTAATTTGTGGCTTTATTTTCAATTTCCTGTCTAATTTCCTTTGCATAAATCTTTCTTTGTGAGCTCTGAAAACTGCCTTTGGAATTACTTTGGTGGGTACGGAAACAGAAGTTTTCTCAGAAGCTTTCCCTTATATTCCAAATCAGTCCAAAGGAAAGCCTGGACAATGACACAGTCAAACACAACTTTTCTTTTTTTTCATTTTCTGGGAGCTGATTATTACTTTATTTCTGGTTGAAGTGATACCACTGTGGTCATTTTTATTTGAAAGGAAACACTGCAGTGATGTGCAAGCTGCCTCTTATTGTACAGTTCATAAGACAAAGACACTAAACTGAGAGAGTCACAAAGGAATCCCAGGTTTTATTATGGGCTATACTAAGGGTAATGTTTGAACTACATGAAATGGAGAATAAAAAATTCATAATTGTTGAGTTTTTTGCTCTGTTAATTGCACAGAGTTCTGATGAGGCAGATACTCTGTCACAAATCTTCAGCAGTATTCAAATTCAAAGTAAATCAAGCATTTCAGATCAACAATTTCTACTGTTCCCCAAAATGAACTGTGCTCTGTCATATCTCCTTACAACCAGCCATTTAACTGAAAACAAACCTTGTCTGCTGATCCCATCATGTGGATATGCAAAGATGTGTTCGAATGAGCTGTTGGTTTGTTAAACAGCACTAAAATTAGAATTTCAGATGAAAGTAATTATGCTGGCAATAGAGAACTTAAAGATGTAAAATATTATAATTAAAAATATAATATAATAATATGATTAAAAATAAAATATTATTATTATTATTATTCTGTTTAATTTTAGTCTACATGAACCACAAAAGCAGAAGTACCAAGGTTGTATTTTTTTGCTGCATCTTGGTTGGTACTTTTCATTCCTCCCCATATTCTTTTCTGTATGGCCCAAACAAAATCTGAAATATTAAGTCTGTCTTATTCCTACACCTGCCAATGTTTACTTCGGGTAAGCAGTAAAATCATTTGTGTCACTGTTTGGGGAAGCACCACTGCCTTTATGGCACTGCCAGGTTAAATCACAACAGTGCTGTTGGTACCCACCATGAGGCCCTAAACTTTGAGATAACAACAGATCTGACCAAAATAGTTTGATACTTTCTCTCCTTAGGGAGCCTGGCTACAGGGGAGACAGAAGGAAATGTACAAACCAGTGTGTTCCCAATGCTTTGCCCACTGAACATGTTCCAGGTTTCATTTAAATTTAAACAACTACTTATGAATATCCCCCAGGGATTTGCCCCTGGATTGGAGAGTTATGAGTGGCAAAACCACCCCGCTGTGACTGGGCCAGATGTTCTGTGCACCATTGGCACAGATTACCTCTGAAGATGGTACTTTAAGGAACCACAGCGGTACAGGTGTGCTTCTGCTACAGCTGCCTTGGAGACGGAGGACAAAAAGCAGCTGTCTGTCTTGCCTGGTCTCTCAGAGGACCCTTCTGCTGTGGGTTTGCTAAGAGTAGAACAGCAGGTGACAATCACTAGCACAACAGTGCACTGCCAGCAATGGGACCCCAACCATGACTCCCTGGCTCCCATCTGTACACTGATTATTTACCTGCAGAGACAAGGAGTGATGAACAAGACTTGCACCTGCAATACATTGATGGCATCATCGTGTGGGCAACACAGCAGAAGAAGTTTCTGAGAAAGGGAAGAAAATGGTTCAAATCCCTCTATAAGCCAGTTTTGCCATGAAGCAAAGTAAGATCAAAGATCCTGGACAGAACATCAAGCTCTTAAGGATAAAATGGCAAGATGTACATTGCAGATTCCCAAGAGTCAATAAAAAAACTGTTATGTCTTCGTCGACTAGCAAAAAGGAAACACGAGCTTTCTTGGTGTGACTGTAAACCTTCTCTATCAAGGGACCTAAAAGAAGAACCACTGCACATGGAGCCCTGAGCAGCAACAGCTTTTGAACAAGCTACAAAGGGGACAGTTCATACAGTAGCCCCTGGGACAGTCTGGGCAGGACAAGATATAAGAAACCTGCTCTGCATTGCAGCCAGGGTAAATGGCCCCACTTGGAGCCTCTGTCAAGAAAGCCCCAGAAGACTCCTTCCTCTTTTGTCTTAGTAAATATCTCAACCACAAGTTCTATTTTGTTTCCACTTCTCTCCCTCATCCTCTTGAGAAGGGGGAGTGAGTGAATAGTGGAGTGGTGTTTAGATGCCTGCAAGGTTAAACATCTGTCAAGAAGATGTTTACTAAGCACTGCCAAGAAGATTAGCTGTTACATTTCTCAAAAACATGGCCATTTTTCTTTTGCTTCCACACTAACATACAAAAGCAGCCAGTGTTACTGAAGATGGATAAGGCCGCATGAGCAGGGAAGCATTTTAATTTTGAGAAGAGTTCTTACTAGAAAATTGTGAGGTTAATATTATGTTCTGAAAGACATGCCCCCACTCCTTCATGCTCTATTACTGCACAACGCTGTGATTTAGATGCTGATGTTCTCCACCAGCAAGGAGGTCAGCAAGGAGTTTCTCAAGCATGGAACTGCTGATTTACCTGTTCAGCAGTCTTCTCTGCAAGAAAAGCTCCAAAGATAGTCGGAAGGAGATATAATTTTACATTCTAGTCCATGACTGGAAATCTTCTGTGTGCTCACACTGAAGGCTTTCTTGATCTGTGTCAAGCCTGCAGCGTGGATAGTCAGCAAAGGTGGTTGAGAGCATGTAGGCAATATGAACAGCATCATAGCCAGTCAACTGAGAGAAAGGATTATCCTGCCTCCTTTATCAGTCTGCTCTTCTAAACAGCTTAATTCTATGTTTCTGTGACTAGACTGATCACTCAGTGGATAAGGTATGGCTTAGGTGGCCACAAGTAAAGAGTTGAGGTAAACACTTTAATTTCCAGGTGGAGACCAGTACAAGTTGAGACCAGTACTATTTACTGTATTTGTCAGTGAAATGGACATCTCTTTCATTGTGTTTGCTTGCACAAATCTTATTTTCTGTTTCATAATTTGATTTATGTCATCAAAGGTATTTCTAGTCTGGCTGTGATTCACACAAAGCAAAGATAAACTGTTAGACTGAGACACAGGGGATGCCAACAAAAATGCATCCAATAATCCCTTTCATCTCTTGCACTTTTTCAGAGAGCTGAGAACATTATAGGTTAATCTCTTGTCATAAAGCCTGATCTTCTGTCAACTGTGGGAACAGGATTATAAAGATTTTAACTGGAAGCCAGTGATTCACTGCTATTATGCCTGAAATTACATAGGAAAGAGAGAGCTTTAGGAGATGATTTACTGTGTAGGTTTAGATGCTTGCATACTTCAGTGTGTCCTAGATACCAGAAAAAAAAGTAATCCCTTTCCTCAAGATCAGCTCAGAGACTGAAGTTATACTATGGAAAAATAGACTTTTTCATTGGCCTCATCCAGTTATAAGTTCACAGTGCTGGCACTGATGGGATTGCACGTATGCAGATACTTCTTATGACTTATCCCAGACCAAACCTCAGCAACATGCAGCCCTTCTCCTAGGATGCAGTGTGCACTTACTTTTTCTGTCCATTCAATTTGAAGGCTACATAGTCACATGTCTCCTGTGGGAAAGCGTTCACAAGGTTTACACCAAAAATGTAGATAAAGATTAATGGCTGAGAAGACCTTGACTTCTGACCTTTTGATCCTTAATTACAAAAGCAGAGCTCTCAAGTCATCCTGACATTTTGATACCTGGTTACTGTCGTACAAATGTGAAGCTGAGAAGACTTTTATACTAAATACTAAAAAGAGATAAGCAAGACTTCTTAGTAATATTTTTATATGCATTCGCATGTATTTTCTCCACATCTACATTCTCCATAAGAGAGCATTACTGGAATATTACCAGAGAGGGGAAAGAAAAAAAAAAAGAAGTAGATTTAATCAGAATGTAACTGCTCTAATGTCTCCTCGTGGGATGCCAAAAATCAGTCCTGCACTACTCCAGAATAATCAGTGCAAATAGACTGCAGTTCATTCAATCTAGCCAATTATTCAGTGCACTCTTTTGCCAGCTAGGCTACTTATTCCTCTACAGCTGCTGGTCTCCTGAAAAACATCAGTGTTTTGTTCTTCATCTGGAAACACAGTATTACGTCCCTGTAATCTCTCTAGATTTCTCCATGAAAATATGTAGAAAACTGTAAAGCTCTGATGTCCCTCAGTTCACTGCACAAAATTTAATGGCAGTAAACTGCCTAGATAATGACAGAATGAGAGTGACAATAGAACGGTATGTAATCACAGTACAAAGAAAAAAGTACCCAGGGGGCAGGAAGGAAGGTGTGGAGGGTGCTGTTTTGCAACTACTTATTTGCTCTGGAAAGCTGTATCAGAATGGAAGACTCAAGTAATAGTTTGATTTCTTTTTAATGTGACTGGATGAAAGATCCATCTGGCAAATTGAATAACTCAGTGATAAGGGGGCATAGATACTTCAGTGTTTCATGGAACCTTTCAGTTCAGCATCTGAGCACTGTGTACAGAACTTGGGAATACAAGTATTACAGAGTCATGGAATATCTTGATTTGGAAGGGACCACGAGGATCATGGAGTCTACCTCCTGGTTCCGGGCCTCCTAAAAGTCAAGCCCTGTATCTGAGAGCATTGTCCAAATGCTCTTTGAACTTTGTCAGCTCCATGCCAAACCACTGCCTCGGGGAGCCAGTGCTAAAGTCCATATATCTAGTTCATTCTACTGAATAATGCAGTGTTTTCTATCTCAGTGGAAAGCCTAGTAGTCAAAAAAGGGCTGGATTTTTTTTCCCAGTGCAGACCAAATTTTCTGCCTACCTTTAGGAAAAGCTCATCGTGTGTAGCTACAATTACTCACAGATGCAGCTCCTCTTTTAAAATTTACACAAAATGGCAAAGAGAATGATCTCTAATCTTGAAGTGAGGTATTTATT
Organism: Tetrao urogallus; assembly: GCF_951394365.1. Classification (NCBI taxonomy): domain Eukaryota; kingdom Metazoa; phylum Chordata; class Aves; order Galliformes; family Phasianidae; genus Tetrao; species Tetrao urogallus. The sequence goes on along the minus strand of NC_136816.1, from coordinate 3,744,013 downwards.
AATCTGGTATCATGAATGACCTCCTGATTCTTCACACCTGACAATTTTTAAATAATGAGAAATGAAAGCACATCTTTGTCCAAAGCAGTTAGAGAGATCGACTCACAAACACAATTTTTATCTTGAATCAATCATGCACTCACCATCCAAAGTAAAACCAAAACCAACAAACAGAAAAGCCGCATTCCTACAGAGGCATTTTACAGTATTGTCAGACTTTTGTAGTTCTGTTGTCAAATCAAGATTATCTCATCATGAAATAATGACCAAATTCTCTTTTTATATCCAAACATATAAATATGAAAGGAAACAATACTGTTCAAGAATACACTGCGAGCTCAGACACTGCTTTGGCCATAAAATTGAAGGTAGTAAGGAATTTTATCAAGGAGTTAGAAGAAATTAGGATTCTGTGATTTAAAATTATGTTCTCATAAGGAGGACTTCCAGAAAACCTCTGCAAACAAATTTTAAAACAAACAAACAAATAAATGAAAAAGGTTACAGAAAAAAATGGAATGCTTTATGCCACTATATTGCTTAAATTATACACTCTAGTCATAGTATCCTACACTAACACTGCTGACAGAGCCATATATCTGCATGTCTTGCAGCTCACCATACTGTGGTGCTGAGTAGAAATACCAAGGAAATAACTGTTTAACATAAGCATTGCCCCATATCTGGCAATTCTTTACTGGTGCATCTGAGCTGAAGAAATGGTGTTCCCTGAAATGAATATGTTGCATTACTCAGCCATCTGGTTTTACGGATGTTCATTTTGTCACCAAAATGCATGAATTAAACTTGCCACTCCAAATGACTGGTTAGAAAGCTACATGTCCTTATTGCAGCACTGGGTGCATGGGGGATCGCTGCTCCTAGCATGCACACACAAGAGCCAGAGCACACAGCTTATATACATTCAACATGTGAGCATTCCTGCAATTTCAGAAAGTGTGCACCTGTTCAGTAACTGCTGTACAGATTATAAAAACTGGTTACAGATGAGCTGTTTTGGTATGGGGTTCCTGCAAACCGTCTTAAGTGGTTGTGTGATTCCTCTGGGAGTTGCTATCCAGCCTAAAGGTCATGTGCTAAGCTGACCAGATCCCGTTTTTGTCAAGAAATTATTTACAAAAAAAATCAGCTGCTGATCAAATTTCTAATATCACACTGGCCTTGCTATGGTGTCTGTATTCAGAATCACAGAACCACAGAATTTTGTCATTTGTTTTTGTAAAATTTCGCAACACCAAAAAATTATTCCAGCTTTGGTATCTAGCAAACTTGGTATATAACTAAATAACTGTAATCATAAATTTCTAGAAGCATGGAGGTGGAGAAATTAATTCTCTTCTTGTAATTCTCTGTACTGTACCCCCGTGATTGTCAACATCTAATGCAATATTGAAATTCCAACTGAAAAATTGAAATCTGTCCTTAACTTTTGTCTCTAGATTGTGCTTCACTGAGGCTGAGAAAGGAGGATCTGGGTCTTCAAATATCTTGTTGGTTTGGGTTATTTATGCAGCTGCTGTGTCAGCTCGTGATGATGTAATTGGACCTGTAGTTACCCTTGCTCTCTGTAAATCAAACCTGCCAGATTCCTGCTGTTAGCTCTATCAAGTTAAAAACAGAGCTTATTGAGGAAATTGCTGGGTGTTGAATCCACAAATTACCACGGTGTCTTTAAAGGTTATTTTAGGCAAACTATTTTCAGGCCGCTCATCAAATTCTTAGGAAAAAACAAACAAACAAACAAACTGAAACAGCTACATTTGTTATTTAAATCACATTAAGAACCAATAAATCCAAATAGATTAAAATAGTAAAATAGATTAAAAAAAGAAAAAAAAAAAAGAGGTGTAGAAAAATAGTGAAATGACATCTGCACTTATATAAATGCCTGAGTAAGTGAATGAATGAATGAATAAATCAATCAGTCACATTCAGTGATCTGAAATGATACTGAAATTTGTATGAATAATGTTTTGTAAACACTGCAGTTCATGAGAAACACTTGGATTTAAGATCTAATCAACGAGGAATGCTGGTTAGCATCTTTGCTTTCTTACTAGGTGTCATCTTTCCATGAATGATCTGCACCCAATATGAGGTGGTAACAGTGAGGTCATAGTTAAAGTAGATTAATTAAGGAGAGCAGATTACCATGCCTAGTTTGATAACTCTGGTCAAATTCTTCCCAGTTTTTGTTCCTTCCTAATGCTGTAAGTGCATCCTCAGAGAAGTCATTAGCAGTAACTTAGACTTAAATATCAGTTTAATTCCTCGCACATATATAGATTCTATTTTACTTTCAACGATTTTGTTCCTCACCAGTGTAGCTAAAGCCGAGTCCTAATGGTGATGAAATAAAGAGGCTCCCAGCACTGCATGACCAGGAGGCAGCTGCAGCTGGGCGCTGTGCTGGGCTTAACAGCAGCACTTCCAGTTGCAGCAGGCAGCCACAAGATGGTGTGCTGACACCAGCAACCAGCTGCCATCTGTCAGGCAGGCATCAACTGGGGAAGCGAGAAACGAATCTTTCATGCTGCCTGCGAGAGCAGTGTGTATTGCATTCAAACTTACGCCAGTATCTCCTGGAACATGCATGGCAGATGTCTTGCATGCTGTTACTGTGTCATCCTTAACATCTACTTGCAATGCTGGTTTTGACTTCTGAGTGTGAATCTATAGATGTCACAGATAAACCTTATCACTGATTCCAAGTAGGCAGCAGACTGGTGATAACCAGGGTGTTTTTAATTCTTTTACCTACCTGTGTAGGATATGGCAGCACACAGAAGTGACCAAGCCTGTCGCATTGCTGGTCTTTTGACAGTCCATTAGTGTTTGTTGCAGCAGTGCATGGCAGTTCCAGAGGTTCACTTTTTTACTGTTTCATCAGATCTTGTTCAGACTGTAGGACTGCGTGCAAGATTTCTTAATTCCTGCAAATAAAATTACCATATTAGATATAATTATTCTTGAGGACATCTTCAGAAGATTGGGTTTTAAGGTCATAAAAGTATCATTCTGTCAAGGAAGCCTAAATGCACAGACCTGTTGTTTTCTTGTGTGCATTTGTTGAAAATCTTTAAACAAGCCAAATGGAAGAAGATCCATGCATTCATAGCTGGATAATTCTGAGAAATGCAGGAGTAAATGTTTATCCTAATTTATGCTGTACCTGGTACCCTTCCCATCATGTTTGTAATACTGTATAAAAACAAATTTGTCCAGAACAATTAGATCCTGATTTAGTAAAGCAGCTTTGGCTTTATTTTTAGTTCTTGGGACTCAAAACCATGCACAGTATTGAGATGAGTTTAATACATTTGCTAATATAGGAACTTACAGCTCTTTTAAAATTTATTTCCTCTTCCTGACTGTTTCTGTGGAAATTAAGAAGTATTGGAGTGATATTCACAAAGGCTATTTACAGTTTTTTTAAAAATGTGCAATTATCAATTATGTCAGTAATTCATCCATATGAAATTTGAAATACTGCCCACCTATGTGCTACTTAATCCCTTGCTACACTAATTTTGTAGACAATGATAATGAAAAATTGTTTTATGTGAGCCAAATTTTATTTTCATAGAATCACAGAATCACCAAGGTTAGAAAAGACTTCCAAGATCATCCAGTCCAACCGTCCACCTACCATCAATAGTTCCCACTAAACCATGTCCCTTAGTACAACATCTAAATGTTTCTTGGGCACCTTCAAGGACAGTGACTCCACCACCTTCCTGGGCAGCCCATTCAGTGCCTGACCACTCTTTCAGAAAAGAACTTTTCCTGATACCCAACCTGAACTTCCCCTGCCCTGGGGCAATGCTTCATGCCTGTCTTAGCTAAACCTTGCAGAATTTATCCCAGACACTGAAGCAAAAAAACACCTCATTGCCTGCAGACCTCAGTGGTGATACTTGGAATGGATAGGCAAAGAGAGTGACATCCAGGATGTACTTAGGGAGCAACTCTATTATCAGCCTGCGCTGGGTGTTGCACAGGTAGTAATGGAGTGTTTCCACCATCACAGGCTGTACCACAACTGCCTTTCTGGGAATCAGGTGAAGGATGGTGCCTAAACTTCCTCCAGGACACAGTTGGCATCCACATTCAGCAGCTCTCAGGAGAAAAGAAAAAAGTTTGAGATCATTTCACTCCTCAGAACCATCACAGAAGTTCACATCCCATCAGGTCAATGAGACGTAAGTATCATGCTTGGTGCTTTACAGCCAACATCCATTACAGCAGCCTCAGGTGACTGATGTTGGGCAAGTCAGTTGGCAAGAAATGAAAATATACTGCAAGAACTCCCAAGAAAGAGACTGCCTTTGTAACTGAATGGCTGCAAATGACCCTGCAGTTGTGGCTTTGTGCAGCTGTGCGTGTAGTAGTGGGAGCACGTGGACCTGCTGCTCTCCAAAGTCCACTGCCAAGCAGGAACCGTTTCTCCAGCCAAGCACCCAAGCTACAAGAACCTTCATTGCTGATGTCTGTTACTAAAAAATGAAATACTGCCCTGTGTGATTTGATGGAGAAATTGTACCTGTTATGACCAGTCCCATAAAGTCACTGAATCATGTAATTCCTGAAAATGGAGCCTTATGAGGCCTATTAAGAGTGTCTCAGTAAAGGTGCTGTCTTCTTATAAGTCATTTACCTAGCTCTGTAAATATATGGTGCAGAAGAGTAGGAGTTCTGAGTGGTGTAAGTAAAAAGACCCCTCTCCAGTGGATTTGTGAATAGGTGAGCAAGGGAAATTGAAGACAAGCAGATAGAAAGATCCTGCAGCAAGTGAGTCTCAGACCTTGCAAGGGATGGAGGTGAGGACAACTGGCCTGATCTGCTTCCCAGATCCTTCTTGCCCTTTTTGAAGACTGAAGTAACATTGGCCATCCTCAAGTCTTCAGGTGCCTTTCCCATTTGCTGAGACCTTTCCAAGATGATAGAGAGCAGCTCAGCAATCCTCTCTGCAGCTCTCTCAGCACACATGTATCCCATCGGGGCCCATGGGTTTATGTGCACTGATTTTTGTTAGACCAGATCTTCCTCAACCAACACAAAGTCTTCCTTTCCCCAGGCTCTTTCTCTTACCTCCAAGCTCTGGGACTCCTGGCTTGGTAAAGCTGTCTGCTTTTAAAAAACTGAAAGGCTTGCACAACAAGTTTAAAGAAGCAAATAAATACTGTTTTTGTAGAGGACACCTTGTGATGTTGAGCAGCTGTTAGATATGCTGGTAGTTTCACTTGCACAAAATGAAGAATGAAATGAGGTCTTCTTTCTGCTCTGGCATAAACAGCAGGAGTTCTCTTAGATAGTCTTCTGTGTTAGACTACCTTTGACATAGCAGTAGGAGCTGTGGGCAATCTGTGCAAAAGAAGACAAAGCAACATTAACAACAATTAGGCAATGCAATATTAAGAAAATCAAGAACAAACTGGCTTGAAGTGTTCACAACTTAGAAAATAGTCATACAAAATAACAATCTGAAAATTGTAAAAGCATCATTTATATATTTTTCTTGCACAGTTAAACAGGGATGTCATTTCCATTTGAAGTGTTTAAAGTGAGGGCTATTTTTATCTTTTATCTTTTTCATAATTTTCCCACTGATTTCAGTGGAATGATTCCACACGTTCATTGAAAATAAATGAGTACTTTTGGGAATAAAAATTGCTAGAATTTGAAAATATTACATTATTATAAAAATCCTTTAATCCACATGATAAAAGAGTTTTCCATACCTCCGTAATATATCTTGAAAATGGCCATCACCACTGCCACCACAAGCACTAAACCATATCTTGCAGCTCCTCATCCACAGTCCTCTTGAACACTGACAGGGATGGCAACTCCACCACCTCCCTGGGCAGCCATTCCAGTGCCTGACCATCCTGTGAGAGAAAAAGTTCTTCCTTATGTTCTTCCTAAACCTCCTCTGGTACAACTTGCGGCCATTTCCTCAGGTCCTGTTTGTTGCCTGGGAGAAGAGGCCAAACCCCTTCAGATTCAGACCCCACAAAGAGCTTCATGCAGTTGAAGAGTGCTGTGAGGTCTGCCCTGTGCCTCCTCTTCTCCACACTGAACAATCCCAGCTCCCTCAGCCGCCCCTCATAAGACTTGTGCTCCAGACCCCTCACAATTTTGTTGCCCTTCTCTGGACACGCTCCAGGACCTCAATGTCTTTTTTGTAGTGAGGGCCCAAAACTGAACACAGCACTCGAGGTGCGGCTTCACCAGAGCTGAGTAGAGGGGGATGCTCACCTCCCTGTTCCTGCTATCCACACTATTTCTAATGCAGGCCAGGATGCCGTTGGCCATAACGGTCACCTGGGCACACTGTCAGCTCATGTTCAGCCGAGCACCAGCCAACACCCCCAGGTCCCTTTCCTCTTCACACTCATCCAGCCATTCAGCCCCAAGCCCATAACGCTGCATGGGGTTGTTGCGCCCAAAGTGCAGGATCCGGCACTTGGCCTTGTTGAACCTCATCCCATTCACCTCAGCCCAGCTGTCCAGCCTGTCAAAATCCCTCTGCAGGGCCTCCCTACCCTCAGGCAGATCGACACCACCTCCCAGCTTGGTGTCATCTGCAAACTTACTGAGGGTGCACTCAATGCCCTCATCTAGGTCATCAATAAAGATATTAAACATGATGGGCCCCAGTACCGAGCCCTGGGGGGCACCACTCATAATGGGTCGCCTGCTGGACTTAGCTCCATTCACCACGACCCGCTGGGCACAGCCCTCCAGCCAGTTCCTTACCCAAACAAGCGTAGACCTGTCCAGGCCACAGGCAGCCAGTTTCCCTAGAAGAAGCCTATGAAAGACCGTGTCAAAGGCTTTGCTGAAGTCTAGGTAGACTACTACTACTGTGAGCTAAGCCCCTGCTTGTAAGTCTGCTTGCTTGACAGAACAAAAAGGATATGGACTTCATCAAACAGGATACAAAGACAGCTGAAATTGGGAAAATAACAAACTCTGAATTCAGATTACAAAGTAATCCTGTTTTCAGGAAACGTTAGGGGTCAATTTCTGCCTTAATTTCAAAGAGAAGCACTAAGCACTAAGCAACAGGGCAGGGATAAGATTCTGGCATTTTTTTTAACAGTAAGCTAGAGATTATTGAGTTTAATGACTGAGAGGGCAACTGGCACCTGACCAGTGTGTTTTCTTTCCCTGCACGGTGAAATACATTTCTCAACAAATCAATATTTCTGCTCCAAAATTTTCTAAGTCAGTGAGGCTTGTCTCATCCAACCATCTTGATTATTGTTTTTTATTCATGAATTGCGAAGTTATTCTTTCAATTAGAAAACAGAGGTCAATCAAAGAAAGAACAAAAATATTATCTTGTGATCTGGACATGTGCAGCATGTATAATGCACTTATGGGTGTTTCACTTGCTGGTGATCCACAAACGACTGTGAATTGAAATAATTGTGAAAATTATGATAAGCTAATAGGAAAAAATCACAGTATTATGTAAGTTACAAATAATGCAGCCTGCTCTGCCTGAAGTGCTCTTTCTGGAGCTGCAGGAGATTTCTGCTTCTGCCAAAATTTAAGTTTTATGTTTAAAAACATATATATTAAATGTAGCCACTCTTTTAACAATTAAATTTTTTGAGCACTCCACTTCAGGAAAATGCAGTGAAAAATGTGTTCATGTTGCAGATGAACAACATGAAGTAACCGATCTAAATTAAGCTTTTAGTACTCCAGTAAGTGCTTTTGGGATGAAGCTAATATTCTTCAGAAGAAAATAAGGTGTTTTCTATTACATCACTGTCATGTAACCCTTTAAAACTCAATTCTAAATCTAAACGTTGTTTTATGATGGAAGTGCATCTTAGAAGCAGGAGGAGAGAGTAACGGTGGCTGAGATGCACTGAAAGCAGAGCACCTGCCTCCTGCTTCCACCCTCCAGCATCAGCAAAGAAATCTACCATCATCATCAGGCTGTATTCATGTTTTCTTCTATCCATTTTGTATGAATGCTTTTTTTAACAGCAATCCCAATGAAACCATAATGCATCCTCACATGAAATCTCGTGCCCTTCATGGCATGGTTTATGTGCCATTCACTGTTGAAAATGAGCTAACCCAGGAATCTGATAAGAGAGAACTGTGGCACAGAACTTGGAAACTTTGCTCCATTCTTGCTAGGATAACAGTTGTTGAGTACACTTTAGCAGCATCTTCAGATGGACAACAAAAGCAGTGAAAGGCATCATAAGACAACAGAGCCTTTTGTAAACTTATCTCTGGAAGTATGGCGCATTTACAATTTTCACTCCTTTTGATTCCTGTAGAAAGCATTTAGTAACATTAAAAATAAGGTCTCTGGAGAACAAACAGTTTGGTAGTTCTGTTGCCTTCTCCTTTAGCATAAATCCTTTAACTAGTGCTCTCTATTGTCCCGTGGCTTTGCTGGTGTTTATAAGCTTTCTTCTGTGCATCTGAATGATGTAAATCCTAGAAGCTAAGAGCAAATAACTCGCTAGGTGGAACTGAAACTCTGAAGTCCTTCAGCTTTCCTCTGTGTTGTCACGCAGTAATTACAGTAAATTACAATATTCAAGTGATCATAGGTTTTATAATGAACACTTACAAAAGGAAACAAACTCTAATCCCTCAACAGATACTTCCACAGTTTTGAAATATGCTAGTCTTAAATATTCTACTCATATCAGGGTGAGAAGCCTGACCGTGCAAATAACACCAAACAGACACTTGCAAAATCTTCTGCTGTTTTTTAGACAGCGTAGTCTTGGAATCTTATCTTGGAATATCTTGATTGCCGAGGGACCCGAGAAATGGGAAGAGCTGGAAGACAGCCCCAGTTTGGCATCATGGGCGAACGTCCTTCCTGCCAACCTCACTTCCCCAGGTGCCCCTAAGTAAGAAATTTGAGGCACTGTAAATTGAAGGGGAGGTGAGCGAGAATGCACATGAAGCTTTGCCTGAGACGTTGCCAAGAGTGAGGCAGTCAACTCTGCATCTCCAGATTGCCTCTGCTAAGTCAGGCAGAAAGGTTATCGCTGTTGGTGATTCCCTCCTCGTGGGAACAGAGGGCCCCATATGCACACCGGACCCGACTCGTACAGAGGTGTGCTGCCTCCCTGGGGCCTGGGTCAAGGACATAGCTGGAAGACTGGATCTGGTTCATCCCTCTGATTACTACCCATTACTGATAGTTCAGGCAGGCAGTAATGAAATAGATCAGAGAAGACTGCAGACTATCAAAAAAGACTTCAGGGCTTTAGGGCGGTTGGTGGAGGGAGTGGGAGCACAGTTGAGATGCTGATATTGTCCATTAGTTTCACTTGTATTTTAAGTTGGAATATTAACAAAATAAACCTTTAAAGAATCAACTTTCCCAAATTGTTATGGAACTGCATCCAGAGAAAGTAACGTTCTCAATTTCAGTATTTTCTAGTTGCATAGGTTTAGCTCGAGTAACCAGGGTGCTCAGTTACCAATTTCTGTTTATAGACATTTTGTTACGTGATCTGGAGCTACAGATCAGGGGAGAGACTACAGCTGCAGGGGAGAGAGTCCGTTCTTCAGGAAACTGTCCTTATTTCATTTCATTCCATTCCATTCCATTCCATTCCATTCCATTCCATTCCATTCCATTCCATTCCATTCCATTCCATTCCATTCCATTCCATTTCACTAGGGTAAAACAACTATTATTTAAACACTGAAAGATATCTTGGTTTTAAGAAAGTTTCAGGCAATGGTCGTATGAAACTACTGAAAGGGTTCTGATTCTACAGCAGCAAAGAATTGTGGCAGAGTAGGGAAAATCATATATTTCCTTTTCAGGTGTCCGTGAGGATTGCTGTGCACAGGTGTGTGTGATTTACACACAGCTGAGGGCCTGGCTCGGCTCCAGAGAAGTCCAGCTATGTGAGGACTGAGTGGGGGCCAGATTATGACACTGGCCTTGTTTGGTATTCAGATGTGTTTGCAAAAGGGTAAATCATCCCTGACTGCAGGAGCCAGAATCTGGACGGTAAGATCAGTGTAGAATAAAGTCTCCTGTAATGCTGCTGCTTAAATGCTACTTCAGAAGCTCTTCTGCATCACTGTCCTCACTCTCAAATACACAAAAGTTTCTAAACCTACCTGTCCTGATCAAGGATTTTCTTTATGGAAATACTTGATACTGATAAAAGACTGCTCACAATACCACCTCAGCAATTTTGCTTACAGCTTCCAGGGAAGAAGACCACAATATTAACTGCTGATTCCTTTTATGTAGAAATTAGCTATAAACCATTTACTGGCAATAAATGCTTGTGGAATTGGCTTTAAAAGTCATTTTAATAAGAATAAAGGACCATTAATATGAGATACATTAATGAAAACTGCTATGCTTTTACATTAAGGCTTACATTTTTGTTCATCTTTCTGAATAAGTGACTTCTGTGTTAGTCCTATACCTTTTAATGTATCACTCTTTCCCAATTCCAGGCTTTTTAATACTCAGTTTGCACATTCTGCATTATTTAGGGAAATTAGTCAGTTGAGTTTCTTGCCCTCTGAGGATCTCATTTGTTACTGATCTGGTTATTGGTTCTCTAAGCAGAATCTGGAAATGTTCAGTGCTATGCAGAGCTATGCAGAGAGGTAGGATTTTAAAGGCTTCTAGCAGATTGTGTTCAAATTACATGCAGTAATTATCAAATACCAATTAGAGAAAAAAGTCATTAGTAATGTTCTGTAGGTAATTTGAAATTAACAGAAGAATCTAACTTAAAAAGTGTCCTTGTTTCAGGTGAAGCAGTATTAGCAGACTGATGTTTTGTTGTTGCTGACACCACAAGCACTCCCAAGACCAGGCTGCTCTGCAGGGAAGAGCCCTTGCCTTTATGGTGTGCCAGCAGTGGCTATATGTGTATATATATACAGTTACCATTGCATATTTGTTTCCATTTTTCTCTTCTCTCTTAGTTAATAACTTCTATCTCACATCTCATATTTGCAAGAATACGTATGTAGAGATTTTCATGGGCACAAGAATCTTAGTTTTTAAGTATTCCATTTCCAACACTCCACAAGGACTGGTATTAGAGACTGCATATTTCACTGTGAAATTAAGTATAAGCAAAGTGTAGTATTGATTGGCTGGTTAAATGGGCTAATATCTGTAGTAACACTGACTCCAACAGTTATCTGGCAAGTTGTTCTGTAAAATGGCTTGGGCAGTTTTGGTTGCTACCTGAAGGACTGGTGGCAAGTCCTTATTTCCAGGCATTAGTTGGAACACCTAGGGGAAAAGAAACTGGGATCTGATGAGTTCAGTGAACGACATCAAGTATGTGGAGAATTTTCTAGGCTGTATCAATTCCAAAGGGTTGTAGCAGCCTTGCACACAGGTGCCTTATGCAGATTGTTCTTTACAAGGCTCCACCAGAAGCCCTGCTTGTCTGGGACAACATTCCTTACCTCCACAGGAATATGAGTTCGACAAGCAGAGAGAGGGATCTGAGTTGTCCAAAAAATGCCTCAGATTTTGTTCTGAGTGCTTTGTGCGATTTGTGTACAGAAAAGATTTGAAGATGTTCTACACAAATAGGTGCAGTGTCCAAATGCTTTTGTGATGAAAGGTCCGAAATGGGTGATGATTCTATGATTCTTCTATGATTCATGTTGTTCCATCGTTCTGTGAAATAAAATCACAGAATCACAGAATTGTAGGGGTTGGAAGGGACCTCCAGAGATCATCGAGTTGGATGTATAAGAGTTTAGTTAGCAGAAGGAAAGAGCTAAATAATGATTTGTCTTATTTTGAGAAAACAGATAATTAACACAAATTTTCATCAGGTAATTAGAATCTCGTTTAGCTAATGTAAGAACTAATCACTAGATGTCCTGTTAAGAAGATTCCAGTTTTCTCAGTATGTCATAATCCAATCAGCCCCCTTTTTTAAAAGTTGTGCTTTGTCTCATTTTTATTCAAGGCCAGCCTGGATGTGGCTCTGGGCAGCCTGGTCTGCTGCTTGGCGACCTGCACACAGCAGGGAGTTGGAACTGGATGAGCACTGTGGGCCTTTTCTACCCAGGCCATTCTAGGATTCTGTGATTCTATATTCTGTATTGATCCTTTTCAGTTTCCAGGTGAGTACTGTCATTTTAGCCCACTGGATCAATCTGTGCATTAAACATATTGTTATTTTAAACATTGCAAAAGTATTGTTAATAGCTTGTAATCCCTTTCCACTTCATCACAGATGAAATAAGATCTCTTTCAAAGGTAAAAAAAAACCACAAACAACAACAACAACAACAAAAAAAACATAAAAAGTCAGAAAAATAGTCATTAAAATGGAGGCTGTACAAAGGAAAAAATAAAGTACCTGCTTGACCCATGGTCCCCCTGGCAGCCAGGAAAATAAATCCAATTCCCAAACATTTCATGTTCAGATAGGTCACACATAATCACAGAATGGCCAGGGTTGGAAGGGACCTCAAGGATCACAAAGCTCCAACCCCTTGCCACATGCAGGGCCACCAACCCCCACATTTAATACCAGCCCATGTTGCCCAGGGTCACATTCAGTCTGGCCTTCAACACCTCCAGGGATGGATGGGGCATCCACAGCCTCTCTGGGCAGCTGTTCCTTATGATTTTCAACACAACTTGTAATCCTTTTATCCTATTCCAGTTACAAAGAGGTTCTCTAGCACCTTCTACCAATACTTCAGGATTCCAAACAGCTGGTCCATAGTATGATGTGATTATTTCAGGTAGCCGTCGTTCATCCTTTTCCCATGTTTGAGCACCTTCCCCAACCAAAGAGGTGTCAACTGATCATTTTCCTTTAATCAACTCACCATACAGTTTAATTCCCAACTTATTTCCCTCTACTTATGGTAACAAGAAGAACACTGGTCCAATACATCCTATGTAACATCTCCCTGACTGTTTGGGAGATAACCTTTTGGTAGGTATGTTGTCCACTAATCCAGCAACGGCTTTTTAGGACTTCTGTGTTATTAGGAAAAGGACCTTTTCCTATTGTGTGAGGCTGGTTCTTCATACTATAAAGTATTTCTGAGTCCTGTGGGTCTGCTTACTGCTGCCAGAGGCCCATTAAGACAGTAAGCATAACTCCAGGCTCCTACATCTGGCCACCATGTATCGCTACATCCTCTACTGATATCCCTGAACATTACTTGGTGAGATCCAGACCAGAATCTTCAGAAACATGTCCTAGTCCCATTCTGATTTTGCCATGCCCTCTGAAATTTGCCTACTCCTGGGAATGGCAAATCACCCTTACTGAGCCCTTGAGATAAAGTCCATTCACATGCACCTTTTCCCACTTGGACCCCTTTTGAGTCAGTTCAATTTAGACAATAAATGCCTTTTCTGTGAGCAGTTGTGAAGTCCTGTTGAGTTTCCAGAGGAGTGCCATAAGCTGAATTGTTCCTCTATGAAGCTATTTTGCTTTAGAATTCTGCACTTCCTTGCTAGGTTTATTTAACCCTCTCTGTCTGTACGTTCTCCGTAATTCAGCAATTGGAACATCATCAATCTTATCACAAGCCATCTCTTAATAGAGCTGTAAATATTTTCTCAAAATCCTGTTTTCGCTGCCCTTAGAACCATCTGGAGTATCTTGGTTTCCTGCCTTCCCCCCATGGGGGGCCACTCTCCAAGGTCACCTAACTGCTGTATTTTTTCAGTTACCTCAGTGAAGGGGCTTCCCTGTCTTGTTAACTGAGAGAGTCATAATCACGTTTCTGTCTACTAGTGGAGCAGTTTTAATCAGCCTTTTTCTCATAGAACAGATGTTCTGCATCATACTATTAGCACCTCTTATCAGAATAGGCGACCGTGCCTACAGCAGGGGATTGGAACTGTATGATCTTAAAGGTCCCTTCCAACCCAAACCATTCTGTGATTCCATGATTTTATGACTCCATGAATCCAAACTCAACTCTAAAAACTTTTTAAGAATCCCCTGGGACCAGACCGACCCAGTACTACCTGACTGTGCAAATGCACCATCCAGGAAAGCAGAAGTTGCTCCAGCCTTTGTTTCAACAGCTCAGTTGTATCATTTACTTCATGCTGAGTATAATCCTCTATCACATCACTCCTCACTGGCTGTCCATTAGCATCTAATTCCATTTCTCGCCTCAGTGCTGGTTTCACATCTGCAGTTCATGTGGGGACCCAACTTCATCAGAATCCACAGAATCCCAAACATCTCCATCCCAATTATTGGGATCCCACTGCACACTTGCTTCTGCAATTACCTAATGCACTTTCCTATGAGCCACTGGTCTCCTCCTTTTCATGTACTTGCACTGCACAGCCTGTGCTGCAGCTTTTTCAGCTACAGTCTGACAAATGTCCAACTTACTGGCAAGCAATGGATTTTGAACTGTAATATTACAATTGATTCCACAGATCACACACGCATATGTACCAACATATCATGCACATTTACCTGTGTATACATATCTATAGAAACCTCCACACATATGCTAGGTAACACCTTTATCTAACTAAATAATTCAGGCAGAAATCCCTTGTCAAACAGGTTTTAGTCTTCAGAGACCAGAAGACCTGTGTGCTGACAAAATTACTCAGCAAATCATCAAGTCAGAAGTGTGAGAGACTAGCGTGGAATTTAGGTGCCCATCTGCATGAATCTACCACAGTTACCCTTCCCCTGCAGCTCAGCCCTCTGCTTTTTTTCTCAAGCAGTCCAAGCTGAGACGCTGATAAGGCAGCTGCTAAAGCTTGGAGGATCAGAAAGGAAGTCTCTTCTGCCCAGGGCTCTGTGACAGGCTGACGGAGAGACTGGGTTCAGACCTGATGTGTGGAAGAAGGGCCTCTGGGGTTGTAATATCCACTGCTGCTCTGGTGTTTGCGTGCTTCTGCTTATGATGCAGAAAGGGCTGACTGGTGCTGCTGAGGTTTGGTGCTGCAGGCACCTGAACTTCAGCTGTCCGTTGCTTTAGTCAGTGCGTGTTGTTTTTGCAGAGAACTGAAAAATGCTGGCGTAGGTGCCGGTTCTCAGATAATGTGTGTCCTCTGACTTGCAACTCTTGTTGCAAGGAGGGTTTCATGGAAAACAGGTGCAAACTCACATGTCCAGCTTTTATAATTTTACAGGCAAAATCACTTCTTCAGGAGAAAGTGGTCTCCTAGGTGTTTAGAACTGTGCCTAAAATAAAGAAATAAAATAATTCTTTGAATCAAGCAGTGCAAGACTGAGAAAAACACATATGAACAAAAGTCCTACAAACAAACACCAGAGCACTATTTAGTATATGAAGTAATGGCTTAGCTTCTAAGGAGGCTGTCAGTCTGCACTTCTCCACATTGGGCTTCGCAGTGAAGGCTGGTCTGCTGTCCTCTGCTCAAGTTTGTCAGTTGCTGCACTGAGGCTGCTGGGCATGTGTTTGTACCAGTGTGGCTGCTGGCAGAAGATAAATTAGGGAGGATGAAAGTTGAGGATTGTGACAGCCTCTCCCCATAAAGGATGTTGTAGATTGTCATTTGATTGTAACTCAATTCTGAATTAAGAGCAAAAACTTGCCTCAGGCTGCTAGGGCACTGCCTGGATTGTGTACTGGGCAGCCATGTCTTACTGCAGAGAAAAGCAGGAGAATCTCCTCTTACCACTGTGATTAGATTAGATCTGGTTTTATGACATGCTTTGCACTGATAAGCTGTGGTCTTTTCTCCTGGATATGCAAGTGATTGGTCTCTAATAATTTGTTTCAGTTTATTCTGTTTGTTTCTATGATATATGTAAACAAACTAAGTCCGTAAATTTTTATTTGAGTTATTAACTTAGGATTGATTGAAAGCTGTCACAAAATGTTTCTGAGAGTGTTTGGGGGTAAAAAAGTCGTCTGACAAAGGTGACTTGGCAGATTTATAAACCAGTGATTGGAAATCAATGTACTGTAAGCTGTGGGCTGAAAATGTAATAAACAATTTAGTCTAGAAGGCTAAAGGATTATTTGCTAATAGTATAAAAAGATCAGTGCTGCAGTAATTAAATTAAAGCTGCAAAGCATTCTAAGCAATATTTCTGAATTGTAATATTGCAGATAGAAATAAGGTCTTGACAGCTATATATTACATTACTGAATCCACCATAGGTCACATCCTACGGAAATAACAGAATCAGACTCACAGAATCATAGGGGCTGGAAGGGACTGCTAGGGATCATCTAGTCCAGTGCCCTGCTGAAGCAGGTTCCCAACAGAAGGTTACACAGGAAAGGATCCTGGTGGATTTTGAATATCTCTAGAGAAGGAGACCTCACTGGGCAGTCTGTTTTAGTGCTCTGGTACCCTCAAAGTAAAGAAGTTTTTCCTCTTCTTCATGTAGAACATGCTATGTTACACTTTATGACTCTTGTTCTCTTGCTGGGTACTACTGAGAAAATCCATTTGATTCCTGCCATTTAGATATCTCAACACATGGATGAAGAGTCACAGGTTTCTCAGCCTTCCCCCATAAGGGAGGTGTTCCAGGTTTCTGATCATCTTTGTAGCCCTCTGCAGGACTCTCTCTAGAAGATCCCTTTCTTGAGCAGCCTTCTTTGAACTGAGGAGCCCAGAGCTGGACACAGTCCTCCAGATGTGGATTGACCAGGGCAGAGTAGATATGGAGGATCACCTCCCTGGGCCTGCTGGCCATGTTCTTTCGACGCACTTTGGGATACCACTGGTGTTCTTGGACACAAAGGCACACTGCTAGCTTGTGGCCAAACTTGTCGTCCAGGGCACCCAGGTGCTTTTCCTCACAGCTCCTTTCCAACAGGTCAGCCTGTATCCTGTTCTAATGTTTGTGGTTGTTCCTCCTCATGGGTAGGACTCTACACTTGCCCTTGTTCATCATCACCAAGTTCCTCTCTGCCCAACTTTCCAGCCTGTCCAGCTCTCACTGAATGGCAGCACAGCCTTCTGGTGTGTCAGTCATTCCTCTGAGCTTCCTATCATCAGCAAACTTCCTGATGTTGCATTCCACTCCTTCATCCAGGTCATAGATGAAGATACTGAACACGAAAAAACTCCAACTAAACTCTCCCCTGCTGTTCACACTTGCTAAGCTCTGACAGACAGGCAATTCTCACTCCACGTCTTGATACACTCATCTGTACCACACTTCACAAGCTTACCTATGAGGATGTTATGTGAGCCAGTGTCAAAAGCTTTGCTAAAGTCAAGGTAGGCAACATCCACTGCTCTCCCCTCATCTGCTCAGCCAGTTGTGCCATCATACTAGTCTGATCAAACACCATTTCCCTTTGGTGAATCCATGCTGACTATTCTTAACTTTCTCTTCCACTTGCTCAGATAACATCCAGACTAATCTGTTCTTTTCAGGGATGGAGGTGAGACTGACTGGCCTGCAGTTTCTTGAGTCCTCCTTCTTCCCATTTTAGAAGGCTGGAGTGACAATGGCCTTCCTCCAGTCCTCGGGCACCTCTCCTATTCTCCATGATTGTTCACTTCTGTCAGCTCCCTCAGAACGGACGTCCCATCAGGGCCCATGGATTTGCATGCATTGAGTTTGCCTAGCCAATCTCTGGCCAGATCCTCCTTGATGAAGAGGAGGACTCCCTTTCTCCAGACTTAAAGTTTAGCCAGGCTAAATCACTTTGTCACTTGGTAGCACTGAAGTTGAAAACACACATGTTCACACACAATGTTGTTTGAAAGTCAAATCTACTTAACTAAAATATAGTCTAAAAAAATCTTAATTTGTATCTGACTGCTGATTTTCTGTATCAATATGCAGCTGATAGTAAATAAATACCTCAGTCCTAACAGGCAGAGGGAGTGCTGGAGCAAGCCTAGTTCTTTTTCTAGTCTTTGTTCATGATTTTATAGAAGTTGCTTAAAATACTTGGGAAGCATCATTTCCATTCTCCTATAGATGATATTATAAGTTTTGTTCTGCAAATTTATTAAGTTTTCTTTCTCCTAGTGATTATTAATTGATAGTTACAACTGCTTTTGAGATCCTCGACGCTCTCCTGGGGAAAACTTTTATTACCAACCTACACTTCTATTCTTATGAGGCTCTACAGCACTAATGTGGAGGGTTTATGCATGCCAATACTCACTGAAGTTCCCCAAGCACTTCTGCTATTTGCTGACAGTCTGTTATGTATTACTAGTTGATGCTCCAAACTGCAGTTCCTCTTTCATTGTACTGAACTGTTCAAGGCACCCTCTTGATCAAAAGAAAGTTAAGTTTTGCCATTGCAAAGTTAAATTCATCTGTTAATGAGAATCTTTTTTTTTTTTTTTTTTGAACACTGACTTATACAAGTGCAACAAATCTCTGTGGCTGCCATGGGTGATTTTTCTGTCTGGAGAGCCACAGAGAGGAAGAATTCACTCTACATAAATCCCAGTCAGTAACTGCATGATTGCATTATTTAGTGTCTTTTAGGAAAGCATCTAATTCTGGAGGTTAAGCTTATGTTTAAATTTGTAGCTGTTGAATACAATGAATGCCAAGGGAATTGTGATCAAATATGCACTAGAGAAATAAAACTAAACTAGAATATACTTGGGAGAGTAAAGGTGCAATCTGTAGATACTTGGAATTTTCCATAAAACAAGTGAACTGTTACCACTTTCAATTTTCTAAAAGCAGGTTTCTGTTGTAGAGAGACTGAAAATTTTTATTCTGAGGAAAATAATACCATTTTTTCATCTTTTATTCACCTATTGTTTCCTTTTCGAGGATGAGGAATTCTTCAGTGCCAGCGTGTGAGAGCTGAATCCGGATAAAACTCCGAGTTGCTTGTTGAATAATTTCTTAACTGAGAATACGGCAGATATAATAGGAGATGCTGTAATATGCAGTCACTTGAGTTTTGACAAATACACAATATCTTTGTAGCAATCTTCTCAGGAAGCTCAGATGATGTGAAATTTACCCCTTAGTGTATCATCATACAGTAGCTGAGTTCTCAGTGTAACTGTTCACAAGTTCTCAAGAAATATCCCACAAAGATGACTTCTGCTGAACACATATAGACTTAATTTTTGTTGCTTTTATTTCACATCAGCATGAGACATTTGCTTTCTTCTTACCAGGTGGCCATTCCAACATCTGTGGTCTTACTTAATATTTCTATATATACTTAATTCAAGTCAGGTAGACCATGTGACACTGAGGCAGAGCTACAGTTGAAAATGTAAATATATTTTCATCGTGGTTCATGATGAAAGGATTCACATTAATTAGGATATAGTTAAAAAATACGTGAAATGCTAGAATATTCAGATTTTAAGTTTGCAACAACTAGAAAAAGCATTTGACAGTAAGTGTTCTTCAGGTGGTGCCGGGTTTTTGGAACCCTGTGTGCTATGAGGACTGCATGAGGACAGTTTGCTGCCTCATATAAAGAGTGATACCACCCACTTGAGTTGCTCCACATCAAACGTTATGAAGTCTGACAGGAAAGCTCTCCCTCAAGAAAATGCAAGTTCAGATAGGTGTCTTGTTATCCAATGTTCACTCAACATTTCTTCTCTTGAAATAAGCCAAAAGCCACCTTAATATATGGCACCTGAGACTAAGTATTTTCTCTAACCCAAAATTATTTAGCTGATTCTATTTCCCTGCATGTAGCACTGATTGTTGGCAAGCAAATCCATTTATCAGCAGACAGTCAGACGGAACTGAAGGAAGGTTTTTCAATTACCTTCCTCTTCACAGATGTGGCAGCCATCCAACAAGAATTACTTTCAATTTATGCTTGCAGCACAGCATTGTAACATCCTCTGCTTGTGAGTGTGACCAGCAGTGAGTGGGGAATGGAAGAGTGAAGCAGAAAAAGTCTAGACTTCTGGCAGTACTTCAGCTCCTATGAAGCATGCTTGCATACATTTCAAGCTATGGGAAAATGTATGGCCCATGAAGGCCATTGTATTCATGGCTTGTGGAGGAATCCAGGCTGTTAGTGGAATGCAGTTACCTAAGTTATTCCTTTACTGCTGGAAATTCACTGAAGTACATATGAGTTGCAGATCTCCAAGGAGTTACAGCTGGGTGAGTAGCAGAAACAAAACAGCTCTACCTTTAGAGGGAATAAGATGAAGCTAGCATGCAAGTTCTTCAGTATTTTTTAGTGCCAGCAATTTCCCTTCCCCTGTCTTTCCCATTCATTTAGTGTTCTAGAATATATCGATTTTCTGCATTCAGCAATGACACTGACGTGAACACCAGCTATTGGTAAAGGAGTTCTGAGATTAGCAGTCTGCAGTCTCTGTATCGCACTTTAGCAGCCGCTGCAGGGAATTGCTTTCTAAAGCAAGTCCTTCTGCCCACAGAGAATAAATGAATGCAGCAGCAGGGAGTTCAGTGAGACTGCAAATTTTTCTCTGGTTGGTCAATAGGAAGTTAATTATCATAGCTTAACCCAGTTCAATGAACTTAACTTCTATTGGAAATGCGATCTTTAGGTTTAGAATTATGAAGTGTTTAGTGCCAAGAAATCTTTACGGTGCAGACCTCAACTACCCTTCTTGCGTGAGATTAGTATACTGATTAGCTGAGCATACGTTGTCAATAACTTCTAGAGATGTCTGCAATCTCAGTGAATGTTAATCAGATTTAATTGGCCCTTCTTATATCACTTGAACTGAACTGGCTTTACAAATTGCTGTTTATTGTCTCACCATACGAGTCTAACATGCATGCAGTAGTTCAATTTTCGTCTGAAAGAGTGCTTGTTTCTTTGCCTATTTTTATACATTTAAGTCTGTAATTCCTGGATTCCTTTTTGTACCTCAAAGTATCCAAAAGCAGTTCAAATAAATGAATCATTAATCTATTTCTTTGTTCTCTCATCACTTTTCCCATTGCACAAAGCATTAAAAGCAATGAAGTGTTAAGCAACTTTCTTTTTTAAAGATTATTTAATTCACTAAACATAAAATTACATTATTTGATGGTCAGATTCACTGCTACATGTCTTAGTTATTGAATAATTCAGTTCAGCCTTGACAATAGCAAACCTCCTTCCAACAGTAACAAAATACAGAGTTAATAAGAAACATGCAAGATGAAGAGCATAATTAATTAAAACAGTATATATTTTGATTCTTGGAAATCTGGAGTTGGATGCCAGGGAAATACCGGCACTCATCAGCACAACTGGTGAAACTGAGCCCATGACTGTTAACCATGGGCACTGAGCACAGCCAGTGGCCCAGAGAATGAGACTTCCCAGAATAACAGCTGTCAATTTCTCACAGTGCGTGGGGATGAGGGAAGGGTCCATTAGGTCTTTTGATATAAGAACTTCTGACAGAGAAGATGTCTAAGTAAAATGATTTTCTCGGTGTCCCCAAAAGCTTAACTTTCTGTGTGTAACTGTCACATGCATTCTTGGGATTTTACTGGAGTGCTCTCATCTTTGTGGTACTGGCTACTGGTAATTAACTCAAATTAGTTTTTGGCTTCAATTAGTAAATAATAAAGTAATTAGGAATTATTTACTAAATGGCTATAACTGCCTGATCCATGCAGTCAAGAGAAATGCCTTTCAGATTTGGTGTGTGTAATATTCTGCATAGATGTTGCTGGTTTGGGCACTGTTCTCCAAAGTGCCACATGCACACATGTGGCCTGACATAAAGTGCATTTTGTAAATTGTTTGTCTCTAAGTCATTGGTGTATACAGGCAGCGAGGTAAAACTTGTTTCCGAATCAAAAAGCATATTACACTGTAAGTTTGTTAGAAGAAGTGATTACTTTATTAATTAATTCCAGGACGTGATAGATATGTAAAAGTCTGCAGAAATAACCAGTCGTTTCATGACTTCCTTGTTGAAGGAATGATACTGCTTGTGTAATGAGTATTCGTGTGCTCATGATCTCACGATTTTCACTGAGAGTGGTGAGGTGCTGGAACAGCTGCCCAGAGAGGTTGTGGATGCCCCATCCCTGCAGGTGTCCAAGGCTGGGTTGGATGGCACCCTGGGCAGCCTGATCTAGGACCAGATCTAGCAACTGGCAACTCTGCATGCGGCAGGGTGGTTGGAGCTCGACGATCCTTGAGGTCCCTTCCAACCCAATGCCAATATTCTGTGAGTTGTTGCATGGGCTGTTTAAAAAACTTCAGCAGAAAACACATCTATGGCTTCTTTTTGATTCTGAACCTAAATGACCAATGGTGCACTTGTGAGCAGAGTTGAAAGTGCAGAGGTGTCTTTTTCATGGCTGTAAAGATGAGCACATACTTAGCTTTGAAAACCTTGAAAATGCCTTCAGAAAGAGGGTATGCTGAACAGATAAGAATACCCTGGTTTCTCTTCCTTCCTTCCGTCGTTCACGGATTTTTCCTGTTGCTTTTTAGAGTAACCTAAGATTACAATTCCCAAAGCACGCCTACGAATGCTGGAAAGATGTTCATCTGAGAGCAGTGCTAATGTGATTCTCAAACGGACATCTTCACTCAAAATCCA
The DNA here is from genome assembly GCF_951394365.1 of Tetrao urogallus. Lineage (NCBI taxonomy): Eukaryota > Metazoa > Chordata > Aves > Galliformes > Phasianidae > Tetrao > Tetrao urogallus. The sequence goes on along the minus strand of NC_136816.1, from coordinate 3,721,512 downwards.
GAAGAATTACCTGAAGATGTTTCTCCCTTCCCAGTTCCAAATGCTACTTGCTGGCTGGTCCTTTGTTAACATGGCACGCCTCTCACGCTGTCCCTGATTAGTAGGTTCCCCGGAGAAAAGCCAGTGGTGGGTTCCCACAGTCCTATCTATACCAAAAGCAGTTTTCAGCTAAATTCCAAATGCAGATGGTCTCTTTCCATTGTGGGTACTTGGGCCGCTACAACAAAGTCTGTGTTGCTGCACAGCTGCATCTTAGTGAGAGGTGATTAAAGGAGCAGCTCTCAGCCAGGATGATAAAATATTACAAAATCTGTGTTAAAAAAAAAATAAATTAAAAAGTGGTTTGTTTGTTTTTGTAATTTTATATGACTTTTTTCAAGCAACTTGAATATTCAGATAATTAAATTAGAGCTTCTGATGCACATTTAAACTGTTATATCTGCAAACTTCTGTTATGAGAGATCCTACATTTCTTTATTGAACTTTCATATTAACCACTAGATTTATGAAGTGTTAAAATGGAATTTTAACCTTTGGACAAATATTTCCCTTACACTTAGAAAGTCTTGCATTGAGTGGTACCTCTATCTATCCATGTATCTGGCACAGTAGTATTGTGGAATATATTGAAAAACTTCAGTGAGTGTAAGAAAACACAAAATCCCTATTAGAGTTGTGATATGGAAATGAAATAGCGCAGACTTCCTGTGTTAGACCTGATAAATCTGTTAAAGCTTTCCAAAATGCAGCAGAGCGTACCTTTTCAACAGGAAAATTTAATTGAAGAAACCTCAGCCAAAAATGAAGCATGTGGAAGGAAAAACAAGACAACAAGATGTTTTCTACTCAGAAATATTATTATGTCACATTGCATTTCCATTCAGTGTTTCCATTCAGCTTTCCGTGGCAAATGCGTGTTCAGTGATTTCAGAAGTAACTCTTCCCATGTGTATCAGACACCAGCTTAACTGCATGTTAAACATTAGGATTTTACAGAAAGCTCCTTCACAGGGTTTTGTTTGCTCGAATTTATAATTGTGCACAGTCAGATGCTCATCTGCAATGAAAGAGCTCTTCTTTCTCTCTTTAAAGAGAAAGCAGGCAGTGTGTTGCAATGGGAACCTCTAATAACAAGCACGGAACAATCAATCAGATGGTATAGTTCATTTCAAACAAGTAACAGCAACAACAGACTTCTGCATGACCGCAGTGCTTTTTCTTTCATTTTTCTTCTTTTCATGTATGTATTTGAAACATGTCCCCTCTTTGGAAGGCTGTGCATACCTTGCTGAAAGGCATGCTCAAGGAAAGCATGGTCTAGCCACAAAGATCTAAGATTAAAAGTAGTAGAATATTCTCTGAAGACCATTAAATTTTATCACTGGGCGGTAAGTGAAATTAACTTGATGGAAGTGGACGATTTCATTATTGATGTGTTTTTTAAAGTATCTTTTCGAGAATCCTTCTCTCATTTTAATAAGAAGATTAATTGACAAGCTCTATGAAGCCACAGAAGAGACAGGCAAATTTTAATACAGCGAAAATCCAAGCTGTTACAGATTTTACATGTTAGAACCAACATCCACAAAACAACTTGGAACCAGAGCTCTGGGAAATAATAACCTTCCTCTATGAAACACTATTTAATGATTGAGGAGCTGGCAAAGTTTTCTGTAGTGCCTTCAGCTTTGTAATCTTAAACTAGAACTTCAGACAGAACAGAGATCAGTGCTGTGGTGGTGAAGTATTTGAATGGTTTCTAATACATGTTATGCAGCGAGGATAATTTCTTTGTAGTGCACAGAGGAATGTTCCACGAAGAGCACTTTTTGGGTATCTCCTTACTGACAGCTTGCTTGCACAGGTTTGCACAGAGTGCATCCAGAAACCTCTTTTATGATTTAGTGATTTGTCACCAACTATGCGATGACACTTCACACTTCCCCTTGCTTTCTAAATCACTATGTTCAAACTTTCTTTAACTATCTCAGAATCACAGAATGGCCAAAGCTGGAAAAGGCCTCCAAGACCATCTAGTCCACAGTCCACCTGCCACCAGTATCTCCGCACTGAGCCGTGCCATGTTCCTCATCACATCTGCATGTTTCTTCAACACCCCCAGGGACACTGATTCCACAACCTCCCTGGGCAGGCTGTTCCAGCAGCTCACCACTCTTTCAGATAGGAATTTTTTTCCTAATACTAATTTGCTGACTCTAATAGGAGTGCACTTTATTTTTTGGTTTATTCTGCCTGTTTTCCTTCACTAGTTTCTCTTGTCCCAGACAGTTCATACTGCTTTTCTTAAAAAGTGTGAAACATTCTGGGTCCTGACAGAATTTTGGATTTCAGCTAATATTCTGTAATGCCAAGAACTAACATTCAAACTCTGGTCTGTTCTCAGACAACACTAGCAATGTATTTATTAGTTTGCAAAGCCATTAAACTGTGTAAGAATGGTTTCTGTTCCTCCTCAGCCTTCTTTGTGATACGCTTTGCCTAATGAAACCTGCTTTAAAACCTACTTTAGCATTCCATCATAGAGATTAAAATATCTTGGAAGAAGACCCTGGGGTACCGCTATCCAAGTATGGAATGTGACAGTGGGACGCAAGGAACACGAAGATCACCAAAGGTGTCAGTTAAAGTAGAGGAACGAGGCACTCAGTTCTCCTCCAGAGTCTATTCTGTTTTATATTTTAATGCATTTAGCTATTAAACAAATGAAGAAAACCTTGAAAAGAGGTGCAATTATATAAATACTGTCCATCTGAATGTTTATAGAGGTTGAAAACTTGCTTCAAAGTGGTGCTGTGAAGATTACTTTTTTATGACTAACGCAAACAGCTTGGATAAAGTTCTGAAATAGTCTGATATGAAAATGATGCCTTAACTTTTTGTGTGAATTTTACTTTAATAACCCTTGTTTAAATAACCCTCTGGAGATATTTCATTTTTTGGAATAATGCTGTTTGAGTGTCATGGTGAACAATTTTCACACGAGAAGGCTAAGGTTGCACAAATGCAATGTTTCATGAATCACAGGCTTCACTGGAATTTTAGTGTTCACACAAAATGAGCTCACTGGCAAAATGTGGTTGAGGAAACTGCATCCTGAGGTGTGAAGCATCTTTTTCATTTCAGTAGATACTCACTTGTATGTCAGCAGGTTGGATTTCTGACTTGTTACAAACAAGCTTGTCAAAGCACACAAGAAGGAAGGCGCCGTGATATTAAAGTCCATCCTCTGAAAATTGATGCAGCATATGCTTTGCACTTTAATAACCTGCAGGGTAATTAAAGGGAACCTTGTGAATCATCTCCTCTGAAGTGCAGATTCAGCTACTCTTCTTAATATGCATTAAGTATTTAGATTCACAGAATGATAGAATCACTAAGGTTGGATAAGACCTCCAATATTTCCCCACTAAACCATGTCCCTCAGTACAACATATAAATGCTTTTTAACACTTCCACAGACAGTGACTCCACCACCTTGCTAGGCAGCTCATTCCAGCACCTGACCACTTGTTTGAAGCAGTTTCTTTAAATATCTAGCCTGAGTCTTGCCTGCTGCAACTTGAGGCCATCCTCAAGTTGTCCAGTCCTACTGCTACCTACATGTTTCTTTGTCTTCGTAATTGACATATTCTTACCTGAACAAGAATAAAATCAGTATCCCACTCCTCCTAAGTTACTTATTTAACATTAAAAAAAAAGGCAAAACCAAAATAATAGCACCATAAATTCATCAGTGTTGTTATGCATATTTGTGCACCCAGTACTGTGTAACTAGTATTTTGGGGTCACATCCATTTCCATAATGTACAGTATGAAGTATGTTGTGAACAGATCACTTCTGAAGACAACATCAACTATGCTTTTTGTTGCAGTAGTCCAAGCTTAAGTGGCTATTCACAAACTAGTAGAAATTGTCCTTGCAATATTAACTTCTCCTGTTCTACAATAACGTGACTGAATATGTAAATCACTTGTGAAGCAATGAGAGTGCACTTAAAGCTTTTGTCATTTCAAAGACTTCCTGACAAATCTTTAATTTTCGGTGGTTGTCCACAAATCCTGGGAGAACACAGTGTTTTTTGCAGTTACAATGCATTTATTAATAAAAATAGATAACAGCCTGTCAAATGTGATGCTAGCTTCTGTACAAAACTATTTTAGTAGGATGGCAAGACAAGGTAGGCTGGCCCATGAAATGACTTAAGTTGTATGCAAATATGAGTTGTATGCAGCCATGTACATAATTGTGATTAGTCACAAGATTTTGGCTAAAACTTTTGTTGAAATTCACCTGAGACAATTTCTGTGGAAAAATTCACTATGGAAGCTGAAGTACTCATGTACAAGGCTGTGTAGTGAGCTATGTAGATTCAGTAACAAGTTGTGCTGAAATCTCTACTGATGGTGACTCTTAATGCTAACTTCAAGAACAGATGTTGGAAAAAGCACACTATTGAGATTACTCCATTAGCAGCTCAAATAATTCCTGAGATCAGATGCTTTTCATGGATACAAACAGCAAACAACCAAGTCCAGTCTCCCTTCTCCTACCTTCCCCTCTTCCTTCAAATATTAAAATAAAATAAAATAAAGGGTAACATTAAGTGCTGTTTAAATTGCCACATTCTACTTAAGTAATTTCTACACATTTAAACCTTTATGTATTTAAATCTGAAAGACTGAACAGTTTCATCAACGTACGGTTGGGTCAATCTCCAGTTAGTTTTTAACACCCAATATAAATTGGCTTGAAAACCATGTCAAATTTATATCACATCAATGCACTCTGCATACTTCAGTTATAATAGATACAGTGATTTTTCCAAAATCTTAATGTATGTTCTCTTCACATATCTTACAAATTAGTTCAATGATCACAGAATTAGAGAAGCTTGTTTTCCATAAGATTATATCTGGAGGTTGATTAACGTTTGAATCAAAGGAACAGAATTTTCCTTTATAATATTTCCAGATTAAATGGTACAATCAAACATTTAAAAACCCCATTTATACATAGATTCTCAATAAGTGAGAATAATGTGCTGTATTCATTTCAACTGAGCATTAACTTGATTTCTGTTTGTACACTCGTGAATTTTTCAGGAACCTTGCAGAATGTGATTACATGTTGAGCTTTCCTACAGCACCAAATTTGATGTCATTGCCGAATCAATCAGAGTGCCCAAAGAAGGTGCATTTCTCTACAGGAACAGAGAAAGATGCTGCAATTATATAAGCTCTAATAAATCACAGAAGATCTACTAAAATGTAGAGAACTTTGTTCTTGTACCATTGGAAAAGCTGTCTTACATAATCTGGTATGAAGAACTGGCTGGATGCCCAGGGTGGAAGAACTGTGGTGAATGGTTCAGTTGGAACAAGCTATAGATTATACTATGACAATAGATTGCTTTTCTGCAGAGAAGTAATTAACAAAATTGACAATGTTAAATCACACATTTCTGGAAGTTTATAGATTGTCACTCCTGGTTATCTTTGTGTCTGCTAGGGGCGAGAAGAAAAAGTGTAATTGTAAGAATGAGAGCTGGGAACTGCTTTTGACATACCTGCCTGCAAATTTAGATACACTTGCTTTGTTTTGAAAATGAGTTTGCCCAGCCTGAATAAACGAGGGATGATGCCGATTCTCTACCAGAGTTGCTTCTCATTGAAGCAGCAGAAAGTGACCTAAAAAGTACAACTGTACTGAGAATGTGGCTGATGGGAGATTGCACAGAAGAAAATTATGCCCCTGATTTCTGCTTACCAATTTGCCCATGTTTAAGAAGCCTCAGTAGCTTCTGTTAGCTCTGGCCTCAATTGAACCTGGATATTGAATACTGTGCAGTTGCTCCATATTGAGTGTTTTCTCCTTTATTTTATTTAGAACACCTTTGTAAAAGTAGGACATTGTTCAGTGTTAGAAGTGCTGGAGTAAAATGTCCTTCATACCTCGCACCTGCCAGTGCTGAGTCTGAGTGGTCCCTCTGCCTGGGGCTTGGAGAAGATACTAACAGAGGGAGAGATGTATGAGACCTGCAAATGTCCATAAACAAATACTAGCCTTGCTTCTTGACAACTTGTAAGTAGAATATTTCCAAAACGTAGTCACATGATGTTTAGCTCTTGTTTCTGTGTTTCTTTATACAATTTCATTGCTGCCTTGGAAGTGATTAACCAAAGAGTGCATAAATTCATTCTCAGTCTCAAATCAGTGAGAAACTCTTGGAATTACTGCAATGGCTTCATGTTTTTGAGGCCTCAGGGATATGTTCTTTTCAAACAAATCTCCAACTGTGTTCTCAGTTACATGTGATTATACAACATCAGTTATACATGGACAGCAAAACACAAACCTTTACTGTACCTTCAGTGCTTCACTTTAGCTTTCATAAGGAGTTCTAGGAAACAGTACTAGGGAATGTATTGATACAGTCAATTAATACAACTCACTGCTATGGCAGATATGTAGCATTAATTACCATGTTACGATTATAACAATCCTATTTTCATTGTTATGCCTGCTATCCCTTATATAATTTCTATGGCAGCCTGTATTTCTTGTTCATATATGCTGTAATGGAATTATCTCCTTTGATCCCTTCTTCAGTTTACAGAGTAAATTTCAAACATGTATTTCTGCATTTTGTACAGGGGCTAAGTAATTTCTCCTGTATACCTAGCTGAGACAAGGCAGGTCTTGTTCTCTCACTCAGATTTTCCTCATTTCCTGCAAAGAGCAGCTCTTCGTTTCATTTCTGCTCTCTGCTTTTTCATGATCAAGTTCTTCAGTATTCAAATTGTACCTCGGTCAGGGATCTGAGAACATACTCTACTTCTGTTCTCTCGATTTTTTTTTGTCTCCACTGTGTTCTCTAAGAGTTTCTGTTTCATCACGTGCTTGTGAAGTTGTCCTTCCACAGTATTCCCAGCAGCTCCGAACATACAAGAAGCTGACTGCAGTGAAGCTCTCCTGGTGCTGCAGCCTGTCTCACTTTATGGTCTTGTGAATTTTGCTTAAGCTTCAGCTTTGTTTGGAGACTCACAGGATGTTCCAGGGTTTGCTTACCCTTCTATTCTAAGCACTCCCTGCGTACCATTTAATCTGGAAATATTAAGCACTACGGAACAAAATGGACTTGGCGTTCATATTTTAAGGACACACACTCAAACTTTTATTCAGGTGAAGAGGACAGCGACCTCTTCAAATTGAAAACATTTTCCTTTGAGTAATTTTTCTTGGAAGAAAGGAAAGATCACTGCAGGCTGAATTCATGACTGGAACTTTTAGTCAACTTTGATTAATGTTCCTGTATCAATATTGATTCCTCCTTCCCATTAGTAATGCAATCACTCAGCAAAATAAAATTCTTGAAAGAGTGGCATTTGCTAACCCCGCCTCACAGCTGCAGGAGCAGAGTTCTAAATTAAGTACAAGAAAGAATAGCAAAGTAAAGGCCATCAGATACTACTAAAATTATTGGAAGTGGAGCAGCATATGGTTAGCCCTTAATATGTTCATGAGCACAGTGTAGTTTTTAATAAATGAACAGTAAATGACTACAATATTGAAAGACAAGTAATTAAATGACTTCACAGCACAAAAACTTGCAGTGCAACTCAGATTGTTGAATAGCTATGAAATGATTATTGAAGCAAAGAAGGAAGAGTTCAACACACCTCAAAAGATGGAGTGTCAGAGCAATTTCACAACAAAAGTCAGTGACAGAAAGAGTTTTATAGCAAAGGAAACTTCTCAAATCAGGCAACACATCTGCATAAGATACAAGGATAAGTTGAGTCATGTATGCATAGCAAACTAATAAAAGCTTAACATCAAAACGAAAGCAAACAAACAAACAAAAAGCCCAATGGAGTGCATCAGCATTTTTAAGGAACTACAGTTCCCAGAAAGCTCCACTGACATAAGGATGTGCCTTCTTTTGCTCCATACTGTTGAATTTGCAGCGCTGTTAGGAGGCACTGCCTTTCCCATTTGTTTGATTTATCAATCTTGACTCCTCCTTTTATATCGTATTATCTCACATTTGTTTTTCATTCTAGTACAGTAGTATTCTTTTTATCTCAGTCAAGCAGAAAGTCCTCCTTCTCACACCTCCACTGGCTTTGCACAGGAGAGGCACTGGGGGGGAGGTCTGTCATGCAGCAAAGAAAAATTTAAGCCGTGACAGTCATACATTCACAATTATCTTCTTTCCCAGTTAGGGTGAGGAGCGTGGAGCAGAGCCTCTCAGTTCGTTACCAAGGCTGATTTACAAAGTTCTAAAAGAGTTGCATCAGAGGCTGTATTAAATATAAGCTGCATTTCTCACATCATGTTAAACACGTCTGCAAAAGCAACATCCTCGTAGTATTATAACAACTGAAAGGCCTAATTTGGAAGTGTTTCTTGTGATAACTACTGTTACCACTTGTAGAGGTTTAACCTGGCAGAAGGCTGAGTGTCCTGAACCACACAGCGTTTGCTCACAGCCCACCTTCTCAGTGGGATGGGAAAAGAGAATTTGAAAAGCTAAGCAGAACTCATGGGTTGAGATAAAATTATTCACTAAGAAAAAAAGATGTATATATATGAATGTAGACAACAAGTAATGCACAAGCCATTGCTTACCACCCCTCAACTGATGCACAGCTTACCTCTAGAGAGTGGAAGAGAGTGAGATGAACTCCCACCCCCTTCAGAACTCTCCTTCTGACTGGTATCATATGGTTTGGAATATCTCTTTGGCCATTTTAAGTCAGCTGTCTTGATGCTGCCCCCTCTCTGCTTGTGCCTCCCCAGCCCTTTGTTAGTATGAGCTGAAAAACTGGAGCAGCCTTGGCTTGTACAACACTGCTTAGCAAGAACTGCAAATACTGGGATGTTATCAACATTGTTTTTCTTGTAGAACTAAAACATAGAATCATACTAGACACCCATAAGGAAACAATTGCATGCCAGCTGAAGACATGACTCGATATAAAAAACTCTTTGTTAATTATGCTGATTATGCTGCTTGTTTCTCATTCTTCTCGGCCCTCTAGGGATGCTGTATTTTCAGTATGGAGTAGATTTTTCTTATCCACACAAAAGAAATGTCATATTCTGGCAATACTTCCATGCAGAAGAGGACTTTCCACACTTCCTTACTACTGCTTGTTACATCTGTTCATTGCCTCTTCCTCTTTTGGTTTTTATCTCTGTCACCACAGCATAACATGAGCACTTTCAGTTATTTCAAGTTTGTGCTTGCTGGAAATCTTAATGAGAGGAATGTAATATTCTCTCCCTGCTTCCCTTCACCCTATGTCCAATTTCACTCTTCCTGTGAGATGCTGTGCACAGAGATGGCACGCGCTGCACAAAGATTGTAGCGCTGATCCCACCTGTAGCTTTGAAACTGCTTAGAAATTAGATGAGAATGCAAACTTGTAAACTCCAGGAATAATAAAAAAGTGTAATCTAGAAGAATGACAGAACACCATCCTATCAGACTGCCCCTCTGCTGCCATCTGTCACACGGCAACAGAGGGTGGTGAGGCACTGGAACAGGTTGCCCAAGGAGGCTGTGGATGCCCCATCCCTGCAGGCATTCAAGGCCAGGCTGGATGTGGCTCTGGGCAGCCTGGGCTGCTGGTTGGTGACCTGCACAGAGCAGGAGGTTGAAACTAGATGAGCATCTTGGCCCTTTTCAACCCAGGCCATTCCATGATTCTATGATTGGTGAGAAGGTTTACCTTCTACTGCCATACCCACCAACGTCCGCCTCTGATGTTGTGGGTCAACATAATAAAATAGGTGGCATTAATTTTGGAGCAGCCATTGCAGAAGGAAACAAACACTAATTCTCCAACTTACTCTTTTCTATTTTTGATACCAAGGCAATTCTCTCTTTTCTGACATTTTGCTTCAGAAAATTACTAGCAAATTTCAAATCACTACCTTACATTGGAGTGCAAATTAAAGTTTACAGATTCCCTTCAGTGGAAAGAAAACAACAGGAAGGGGGGCTTTAGCATGAGCACATACAGCCAGCCATATGCAACCACATACACAGAACAGTGTATGTGTACATCTTACATCCAGAAATCCAATGCTTAAAAACATATCCATCAATAAACAAATCTGTATGCACAAATTGACGATGATTTTCCAGCCTCCCACACAGTTTTTTTCAGGGATATAAAACACTAAGAGCAAAGAAAGCATTAAAAAGATTGTGACAAGCAGAGAGATGAAAAAATGCAGCATCATCCTCTTCTTGAGTAACAGTGAACCACAGGTTTTGAAAATCATCTTTGGTAAGAAAATACATCAAGAAAGGACCGTCTAATTTAGTGAAACCCTGAGTAAATCAGGGCTTTCCAGGAGTTTGAGGTAATTCATAAAATTATCTGAATGGAAAGAAATACGCAAACTCTATAATTTTATGTTAGCGATTTAAGCATTACATAGTCTTACATGCTTCTAAGCCTTCACATCATCATCACTGCCATAAAGTACCAGTTCTGTTTAGTCAAGAGGAAGTAAAGAGAACCAGCATAAATATGAGAATTTCTGGTACTGTATTGGTACCTAACAAAATTATGACAAGCAAGGGAAATGACTGATAAGGGACCGTATTTTAATCCGAATACTAAGTACTGCATTTTAAAACATGAAAGCCTGGAGAATGCTTTTCTCTCTGCCCTTTCAAACCAAAAACTCAGAGTGAAAGTTTCTCTGATTCCCATACTGGAGAACTGATATTCTGTCCAGTCTTCTGGTGCCAAAAATTAAAACCTGCCTTATCACCCTTAAAGACAATTCAATTTCTAAGTCTTTTTTTTTTTTTTTTTTTTTTTTTGAAGTTCAGTTACCATCATAGCAATAGTAGTAATAACAATAATGGCAATCAGGGCAACCAGAAGGAAAAACTGGAAGTGCCCCATTAAAATCCACGTGAAAGAGAATTACATCAAGTAGTTAAGCAACTGGAAATATGAGAGATTGAGGTAATCTGGTATTCTGCAACTACTCAAGGTTTCACATTTAATTAGTACTTAAATTTTTGCTTCTCATAATGCCCTGCAAATAAGCAGGTGGGGGTGCACAAAAATCTGGGAAGTCCCATACTGTACAGGCATGGCTATAAAACTTGAGGATTTGGCTGGGAAGGCTGCCAGTGCTCAGGGACTGGCTGGGCATTGGTTTGTAGGTGGTGAGAGATGGCACTGTGCATCACTCATCCTATATATTCTTTTATTGTGATTATTACCATAATCATAATCGTAACTGCTATCGTTATTATCATGGTGATGATGATTGTTTTCCTTTTCTGCCCTATTTAGCTGTCTTTATCTCAACCCATGAGTTTCACATTTTTTTTCTGACTTTTCCCCCATCCCACTGTGGGGGTTGAGTGGATTGTTACATGGTGCTCTACTGCCTGCTGCTTTAAACCGCAGCAGATACTACATAAGGGCATCCTTACAAAACATACTGAACAAGTGCTCTTGTTGCACGTGCTCAGTCAACCTCATTGAACCCACTAGAAAACACACTGCAAAGTATTACAGGCAACAGGCAACAAATCACAGGTTGCGAGTTAGAGCAAAAATTTCATAGTGAGCACAAGTTCTGAAGTATATTTGTTACTCTATTACTACGCATGTGAAGCTTTTGGAAGTAGAAGAATATAGCACTCCCCTTCTTAAGGAAGCAATTGCTTTAACAAAGTTAGTGTAGAACTTTCTTGCCAATTGGTGGCTTCTGTCAGCCCGAGTCTAGTGTAAGCTTTGTAGATTCTTATTCTTTTTATGGAGGGCTATTTCTTCTGGCAGTAGAGGATGACTTCCCCTTGCTGTTGGACACCATGACACCAATATTGATATGGTTCATGATCTCTACAAGGGAGCAAATTCACCTAAAAACAAAGCCATTCAGTGCAACATGCACTCAAACACCACGGGCTTTGACCACGACAACTGTCTGTAACCCTGGAGAGAAATTAACTGCAGTCACAGAATTTTCTTTCTTCTGGACTTTTATAAATTACTCCAAAATACACAGGGAGGGAAGGGCAGCAAATGGAACTGCAACCTGATGGAGAATAGCAGCCTCTATTTCTTGAATGAAGAAACAAGAAGAAAATCCTCCCATTATATAGATGCCTACACAACTAGAGTTTTCATCAAAACAAGTATTTTATTTTCTCTATTTTCTTTAGTGATACTGGATGTTCATATTAAAACAAACATGCTTAGTGTAGCTGTAGGGAAAGAGCTGGAGCACAATTATTCTGAATATCGTGCTGCTTGCAAAACTAATGTAACAAAGCTTAACAAACTTGGTAAGACTTAAGTCCTTTGTCATGAGAATCTTGTCCCTGTCCATTGATGGTCCCAGTTTCCTTCTCTGATAATCTTCAGATGAAAATTAGTTCAGATAGGAAAAAAAGCACCACAAATTAAATATATATATATGGAAAAGAAGAATGCTTTTTAACACATTCATCTGTGGAAACATCTATATTACTTAAATATAAGGTTTTACTAGTTAATAACTACGGGCAAAAGAGGAAGAACTGCATGAGATGAATTTCTCATTGTTATGACTGATTTCAATAAAATTTCTTCTTTAGTATACAAAAATATGGACTGTACTCATTTTTCAATTGTCTTCCTTTCACTGCTCATTTTTCAATTTTTTTTGCCACTTACGCCTACTCTGTTCTTCTCTTTTGCCCATATGCTCTCCAAAACAGTTGAGAGTTAATGACCGGTGTAAAAAACAGCCAGGCAGCGAACAGGACAACCTCCTACTTTCAAGACATCCCATTTCTCTGGCAGCCTTCCTATGAGACATAATTTTTCCAGGATTATTATCTGAACATATTCACATCCTGCTAAGTTTTCTGTGTCTCTGATGAACTGAGTGTGGAAATGGGAAATTCACATGAAACATAAGGACTGACCTCGGCTACATGAGAAACGGGAGCCCATATCATCACAGCTCTCCAATCTAATTAAAGTCATCTACCCTTAGTGACAAACAGTGCGTTGAGCATCTTAACAAGAACCCAGTGCTTTAGTATTCTTCCAACCTAATTCTTTCTTCTTCTGCATAGGTGGAAGAAAATCTGACACGTTATCTAACAGGAGAGTAAAGCATACTTGTTGTGCTTTCTTACATTGCATCACAGATTTCCTTTTGAGCTGAGGAATCTTTTCTTTCCTTATCCAAAATTAAAAATACATACATTTCTAGAACTCTTAAATTTTAACTACATTTCACTCATTTGACAAAAAGGAGTCATTAAGAAGCTCAAGTACCTGTTCTTTAAGATCACATTCATTCCACTGCTACACTACATAGCACCATGCTTGATTTTGTTGTTGGTAATGTCATTTAGAAATAACAGTGGGCTTGATTCAAGCCTGAAATCTTACACATAGATCTTTGTATTATATTATTTAAAGTTACAGACATTCAGTGCTACCAGAGTTAGATCTGTGGGAGCACCATGGAAATTACACAGAACATGTTAACCTTGAATATAGCCATGACAGCAAAAACTGGCCCTTAATCAAATGCAGAAAGGAAGGAAAGAAGGGGAGAAATTCACGAGTAGACAACACATGTAGAACCAATAATAAATCCTTCAAATGAAGTTAACAAGACATTTGGAATAGTTATACATTTTGCTCATTAAATCTCTGTAAGGTTTATGTGGAAGAAAAACAAATATTTCAGCATCTCATGCTAACTGCTAACTTACACAGGTTTATACTTTGGGGTAATTAGTCTAAAATACAGTTATCAAAAGAATTCACTATCTCTTTGCATAATTTCAGCATATGAATTCCCAAATGATTAATTATTTTTCCCTTCATTATGATCTTTTTGCTTTCTGCGTAATTACCTTCAGTCTGATGAAAGTTAACAGGTACTCCTACAATCTACTGCTTACAAGTTTGTTTCAGAAAATGGAACAGAAGCAGGTCGTTGAAAGCAAGATTAATTAACATATGTAAGGGCAGACGTCTTGAGCCATGTGATGATATTGGTGAGTCCTCAATTTCTCCTTCCATCCCCAGGAAGACAGTATAGGAGAGGTATAAGAGGCTAAAGCCCTGTCATATCCTGTCTACTGTCAGTACCATGCCCAGAGAGCTTCTGTGGAAGAACTGAGAAGGCAGAAAGTTTCGCAGTGGCAACAGCCTAATGACAGGGATCCAATGACAGTGGGGTGGGATATATCCTCACTCTCAGACCCTGTGAACAAGCTCTCTCCATCTGTCTTCTGCCATCACCATACTTATCTGGCCTGCATGGAGGTGAGGTAAAGAGATAAACTGGAAGGAAATCAAACCCACCATCAGCACTGAGTTATTTTCTGCTGGTTTATTGAAATAGCTCAACTGAATGCCACCAGCTGCAGAAGGAATTAGGAAAGCTCAGCTCCCTGCATGGTCAGCCAACCCTTCCTGTAGCTGGCATATGAACCTGCACTCTGAGGAAGCAGTAAACTACGAAGCATGCAGGACTGGCTCACTGCTGTAAGATTTCACTTGTGCAGCAGTGCTGCCAGCACACTTCAGCGCAGTCTTATGGACAATGCTGACCTATCTCTGCCATCCCAAACCTTATCACACGCAGGTTCACTGCCACTGCCCTTCACCCAGACTAGCTACAGTTTCAGGTCTCCCTTATCTTAAGCTGGAGAGTTTCAAAGACAACGTAAATAAAGAAAAACAAGAAGAAAAGTGGGGCGCCAACAATTCCTTCATTTTTTGTGTGTGTTTTCTATTAAAAATGACCATATAAAACAAAGATATTATTTTCTGGAGAATAAGTGTTAGGTCTGACATTAAAACTGTGTCAGTAAGAAGTCACGAGCATGAAATGTTAAGGATAAGGTATTTAAAATGCTCTGATAGTAACATCCAATATCAAATCACACACATGTATCACATAAATTCTAATAAATACAAAACGATCTGTAATGACAACAGTCTGTGATTTTTTTCTGACAGGACTTCACGTGGCAATGAACTTGAGCAAGCTTTCAAAATAATATTCAGGGAAAATAAATGTATCAAGGAAGAAGAATTACAGAGCCCAGATCTGTGCGCACACAGAAACAAGGGAAAAATCTGCATCATTGCCATTCATACCTCTGATCAGTTTCAAGTCACTGCTGACTGAAAATGACAGCACATATCACAGTGAATGACAGTGATGTGGAAATGAGGAGAGGTAAAGCAGTCTGTTAAGGGAACTTTTTCCCTCACAGTTCTAACTTCACATTTTTTATGTATTTTTATGTGAACTGGCATCCAAGCTCTCACTTCTTTTCTGATGTGTTTTGCATCACATAAAACAAAAACAAAACAAACAAACAAACAAAAAAACAACCCAGGAGAGAAAATGGGAGTGAAGGAAAATACGGCTTTCTGCAGTGATATCTGAAGAGTAACAAGCATAGAACAAAGTGCTAGGAATTAATGTATGTTGAGACTCACTGTTCTTCCAGAGACTTTTCCCCATTAAATCTTCTCAGCAGTGTGTTAATGAGCTCAGTGTTGCTGGTTCAGAGAAGTATCATTTAAACTCCCTGAAGGAGCTCAGCACAGACAATGCACACAAGTTTTTCCATCCCAGCTGTATCAGTACAGTGCTTGCTGTATTGCTCATAAAATGCCTAACCAAAATTTTAGATCTCTTTCAAAACAAAGATGTTGTTAATCTTTCTAAAAAGTGATTAACAAGTGTACTTTGGGCATCATAGCATAGTGCTGTTTACAGAGAAATCAGGGATTAGTAAAAAATAGAGACCTCAGAAGAAAAACTGATGTCCATCTTATTTCCCATCAACAAGTTGGAGAAAAAAAGTACAGTAAGTTACTTACGAGATTTAGGACCAGAGAGAAATACAGAAGGAGCAGTGCAGTAGTTCAGGCACTGAAGCAATAGCAAGGCAGTTTGGAAATGTCAGCTCCTTACTGGTCTTCTTTATCAGACCAATCCTTTTTCTAACGTCTGAAGATTCATCAGTAGTACTGAAGTGAGATTTCCAAAAAATAGCATATGCCTTTTATTTTGAATAATGTTTAGTGAGCAAATCCAGTCAGTTTCTGAGGTATATTTCTTCACAAATTACACCAATCTATGCCTAATCCCCTCAGGAAACCTAGCCTGCTAGATCCTTTTTAACGATTCACTGCATCATGAAACAATAATGTATGAATTGACATATGTATGTCCATTACAAAGCTTATTATGGAAATGCATCACCAAATCTTTCAATGATCGCAAATATAAGAAAGTGTAATAACTCCTTACAAAAAATGACTTGGAATTTGTTTTTCTAAACTATAATTCTGTAATATTTGAAAGCCCCAGAAAATGCATGAGTGTTCTTACACACGTAGGCAGCAGTGCACAACAGCATCTCTCAGAAAATTCGGGGCCTCCTCAGAATTTCCTTGTCTTTGCGTTCTGCTTAATTATGAGCTTTCTTTAACTGAAAAAGTTGATCAGACTGCAGTTGAGTTTGCACATCATTTTCACAATAGGCTTCTCACTTAAGCTTTCAGACCCTGCTGTCAGGAAAAAAGCAAACAGTAAACCAAACAAACATAAAGCACCTTGGGCTTTAATTTGAATGAAAGGACCTAATCTTTTGTATAGTTTTTTTAATTGTGCTTTGATTAAACATGGTTTTGTTCATTAGCTTTTTGGGGGGGATAGTTTTCTCTCCGGAAACTAAGCATTGCTGTTAGACAGGAGTTTTCTAAAAGAATATGTGATCCTTTCTTTTTCAGCATAGAGCAATATGTTGCCCAATGCTGAACAGGTTGCCCAGGCACGTGGGGAAAGCCTCATGCTTGGAGACATGCAAAGTCAGACAGTATCAGGAGTTGAGCATCTGGACGAGCTGTAGATGTTCCTGTTACTTGTAGGGGAGTAGGACTAGATGACCTTTAATGGTCCCTTCCAACTCAAAAGACTCTGTGGTTCTTTGCCATCAGACAAAGCAGCTAAAAGCAGCACATATCCTGGACTAATATCATAATCTACTTCTCCAGTGCCAAGCAGCAGACATTGGATATTGATCAATTGTGGTAGAATTTTAAGCAACAAAATTAATGTGCATTCCTATGTAGATCTCAGTCAAAAGAAAATCTCCTTTAAATTCAAACAGAAGAATCTGTGGATTTTGCACTGTCTGCTCAAAGTAAATTCCCATTCAGACCCAGCATACATGTGTTTGTATGGTTTTGATACAGTCAGCAGAAACTCACGAAAAGGGCTTTCCAGTGAACCTCTATTGTAACTGTAGGCAATCAATTCATGCCTTGTGGGAATAAGATGCCATCCATGTGGCCAGCAGGGCAGGGCTGGTGATCCCGTGCTTTTACTCTGTGCTGGCAAGACCTCCTGAAAACACTTACTTACACAGAAGAGAAAAAAATGGCTGGAACACAGAGCTGTAATTGCCTTTGCATCTCTCTCCTTATAGTAGGGAAGATGGAAAAAGAAAGCATGCTTGAGAACCAGCAGAGATGTGCTAGTGAACTGGAAAGTGGTCCAAGCTAAAACACATCACAGACCAGTGGCAGCAGCAAATGTCTACCTGCAGATTTCTTTTTTTTCAGCTGGATTGAAAGTGTCTCACTCTGTCCTGACAGAACAGGACAGAGATTGTAAGAAGTAAAGTAAATCTAAAGCAAATTAGATTTTGGAACCAGTGACTAGAAACTGTAAAACACTGGGCAATAAAAAGAAGAAGACAGACAGAGGAATAGAATTGTACTTTTGTGGCAGTCTATCCTAATTCTACCTGTGCTGCTTTTGGTAGTAATCATGATTCTGGGCCACTGTTGAGATCTCACAGGTTATGTGACTTCGGTAGGGTCTCTTCAGTGCGTAACAGAATCAGCATCCTTACTCCAGAATCTCGTGGGAGACGGCAGCACTGCATCTTATTGCTCCCTGAGTTTATCATGGCTCAGTGATGTTGTGAAAGTAGCCTCGGTCTTATAACTTCCTGTCATTTTTTTGTCTTTTCATATTAACCCACTGTGTTGCATTTGTTAAAATTTTCTCACTGCACTGCATTGTTTTCAGAATTACAGAAAATTTCCCTTTCATTACAGAGGACACCTTACTACAATTGTTTTTGTTTTTTTTTCTGCATGGGAAAATGGAAACTTCATCATGATAACTTAGAAAGAAACGAACTTCCCTACAGCCCCCAGTTTTTGGTTTGCCTTCACAGATCCATCCACATAAATTGTCCCAGATACCATATGAGTTATTAAACATTGTCTGCATACATAAGATGGTTGGGATGATAAGAGTCTGGATAAGGGCGTGCACTCTACATCCTTTCATCTTGCTGTTGAGAAGTACGGTGCACAAATCAAATCCCTTTGTTCTCTTCCTTACCTGAAGCAGGTCTGCACACAGATCAAAAAGAAAAAGGCTTGACTGTGCATGACATTCAAAATTACTCTGATATACTTTCTTTAACATTTTCATATAGGCATATCAAAGTGAGTAGGGCAACGAGGGAAAAGAAAATGAGACAGTGCTTAAGAGAAAGGGGAAAGTAAAATGCCATTCCCCAGACGTAAAAGCTATTCAGAAACATAATTGTTAAATAAAAAGATGAGAAGGCATTAACAGTAGGTCATGTGTGGAAAGAAGCCAGAAGGCCAACAGAAGTAATAACCAAACACTTGTGTACATAATGATTCCTGTTTCTAAGATCACATGGAATTTGAGAATTACTCACGTTCTCAAGAGAGTAAGTGAAAGTACAGAGAATGATCAATACAAAGAATGTTTACAGTGATTCCAGTGGATAAAAATCACACTGCAAGCAAATGATATGGACGTGAAAGAAAAATAATTTTCACATAGTATATATCCTGTATGAAATGTCAAAATGATGGCATAAGCCTTAATCCTTAATACAATTTAAAAAATACTATTCTTAATTTTGATTTCCGGTGATATTTTTGGAGTTTCCCAGACAACAGACTCTTTTTGCTTTTGATTTGTTTTTGATTTGTTTCAGCAAGGAAATCCCCAGGCCTTTATATGTTTTTGGGAGATAAAGTATAAAATGATACACGGATGGTTAGCTGAATACATAGCAGGTCAGGTACCACTAAGCACAGTCACTGAGAACTTAGCAATTACACAGCCACTGAATTCAACACTTTCTTACAATACCACAATATTTTGCACTTTGTTGGAAACAGAAGTCCTGTTATCCATAAATTACCTGCATGAAATAAGAAAAAAATAAAGAAATAAAACAAAAATGGGGTGTTCTGAACTATACTGGAGATTACTCCAGCATGCAAAAAGTGACAGTTTGCTCCACAGGGACAAGCTGCTATGAAAAGAGTTCAAGGTCTTAATAAATACACACATCACCTACAACCTTTATATCATTTCCACTGTAAGTTTCAGCAGGCTAAATACACAGGCATGCACACAGAGGTTGCTCTGAAAGTAATGCCTTCTATTTATTTCCAGGGAAACTACAACAGATACAAAGAACACAGTAACGCTATTTGATAGGGCAAATTCTCACCACAAAACACTATTTTTCAACACTGTCACCACCATTAGCTGTGCATTTTTGCTAAAGATAAAGGAGAGCCGGCATGCCATGCTTGTAAGCACCTGTATGGCCATGCAGAACATGGCTGGTCTTGCATGTTGCTGATACCACTAGTGAAACACACAATCCACAGCTCACTTTGCTGACATCCACCGTTTTGTCTCAATAAAAATTCAGTAAGCAACATGAATGTTCACCAGGAGAATTTTTTTCCTAGTCTACAAACATACATCTGTATACATGCATGTATATTAAACACACACACACACACACATATATATGTAAAACAAACTGACCTCAAACATTAGAATCCAAAATCTCTATCTTAATTGCAGTTGGGATGGAATAGTTTTCTCCAATGTCTGGTATGATGCTCTGTTTTGGCTGTAGGAGAAAAACAATGCTGATAACACACAGATGTTTACAGCTGCTGCTGAGCACTGTTGTACAGAGCCAAGGTCATTCACAGCAAATGGCCCACGGAGCTGGAAGGGAACAGAACTGGGACAGCTGACTGAAAGTGTCTGAAGGGACATTCCATACCGTATGATATCACACGAAAAGAGTTCTGAACGGGGTGGGAGTTCATCTCTGCTGCTGCTCAGGGGAAACTGGGCATCAGTCAGGGGGTGGCAAGCAATTACTTGTACATCATTTGTTACGTATATATATATACATATGTCATAATTATTACTCCTATCTCTTTATCTTAGTCAATAGTTTTATCTCAACTCACAAGTTCTACATTTTCTTCCTGATTCTTTCTCTCCCCCATCCCACTGGGAAGTGGGGGAATAAGCAAATGACTACGTGGTCCTGAGCCACCTGCTGGCTTAAACCAAACAATCTATCACGAGATTTTGGGTAGAACTGTTGAAACTGTGCTCTGATACTGTAATGATACTATAATGTGTTTTGCCTGTGTTTTTAAGAGAGAATTTAAAGAAAAATAGCCTTTTCTCTTTCCTAGAATTGTACACCTCCATAAGTATGCCAAGTATGTGATCAGACAACTCAAACCGCTGCTGACTTAATAAATTAATACTCAGATGAGAGCTGAGAAAATGTGACTTTCAATGTTTTGCTTATTTAGCTTCATGCGTGCGTAGGAAGATCAGGGGAGCAGGCGCAGGCAGCACGAGTTTATGAAAGGCAGGTTCTGCCTGACCAGCCCGATCTCTTTTTGTACCAGGTGATCCGCCCGGTGGACGAGGGAAGGCTGTTGATGCCGTCTGCCTAGACTTCAGCAAGGCCTTCGACACTGTCTCCCACAGCATTCTCCTGCAGAAGCTGGCAGCCCGTGGCTTGGACGGGAACACTGCACTGAGTGAAGAACCGGCCCAGAGAGCGGTGGGGAATGGAGCTAAATGCAGCTGGCGACCGGTCAGCACTGATGCTCCCCGGCTGTGCAGAGCTGGGGGTTGGCCCCGGGAGAGGGGGAAGGGCAGAGAGCCGGCAGATAGTTTGAACCAAGAGAAAACTACGGCAGCGATCTGAGGAGGAACGGCGATTCACTACACGAACCCAATCCAGCAAAACGAGAGACACGAGAGCATCCAGAATGCCAGTCAATCCACGGCAGTGCGCGGAAAGCACGCGCTTTGCTCCGCGGGAGCTGAGACGGCTGAGCCGGGGCCAGAGGGAGAGAGGCAGCCGCTCGGGTCCCGTGCGCAGCTCCACCGCGCTGCTCTGCCGCCGGGTCCTCCGGGGATGCCGCCCCCTCCCCTCCCGCCGGGATACTCAAAGAGTCCGCAAAAGGCGGTGAACGGAACCAGAACATTGACTCCCACTGGTCCACATGATGTTCTGATGTGGAGGACTGACAGCAAGTATCACCAAACCACAACAGAAGCCGACGTTTTGAAATGAATCTCATCCGTCGCCTACTTGACTGAAAATAGAAGCAGTAACTCCAAGCATCTGCACCTACAAAAGAGCAAAACTTCAGTCTAGGAAGTGTAACATAAAAAAAAAAAATAAATTACTTTCATATTTAAGCTTTTTCAGCCTGTTCTCCTGTGTCCAGTTTTTATTTTAAGCTGCGTCTGCACAATGCATTGTTTGCACACACAGAATTGCTCTTCAGCTCTCATTCTTGCACCTGCCACAGGTTTTTGTATAACTGGTGTAAAAATGTGACAGCGTGTTTAAAACAACTAGAATTACTGCAAAGAAAGGAAAAAATAGATGTAACTGGGAACCATGCTGTTGGATTATTGATTGTGGCTGTGTCTGTTCTGTGAAACAACTGTGCTATCTCAGGCACAAATGAAGGCAAAATACAGGAAAAATGTATTTCTTCAGAGTTTAATTCAGCTACAGAAAAAGGCAGTACATGACATCTGAAAGTGGTTCATTTGTTCACATTTCACTCTTTCACTAATACTACAAAATCCAGTGCTACATTTTTCAACTGCCAACTGCTTAACCCAGACAAATACATAAATGATATAGCAATCTTTAATAGAAAAGTTGGCTGGCAGCTATCTGGTCAGTTTTTATCATTTCCACATAGACTTCATGGGTTTCCTCATTGTTCCAGGTTAATCATAGACCTTGTCAGCCATCAATGTCAGTGGCCATGTATTCAGTTTTTATGATTATAGATAACGTTGAATACCCTTTTTATTTAATAAAAATACACAGATTACTTTTTAATCCTCACAGCAGTGTGTTTAATTCCAAATTAAACTAAGGGAACTAAGAGTGCTTAGCCTGCAGAAGAGGAGGCTCAGGGGAGACCTTATTGCCCTCTACAACTGCCTGAAGGGAAGCTCTGGAGAGCTGGGGACTGGCCTCTTTTCCCGTGTAAGCAGGGATAGGACAAGAGTTAGCAGCCTGAAGTTGCATCAGGTGAAGTAAAGATTGAATAGCAGGAGAAACTTCTTCTGAAAAATAGTGGTGAGGCATTGGCACAGGCTGCCCAGGGGAGTGGTAGAGTCACAGTCCCTGGAGGTGTTCAGGAAATGTGGAGATGTGGCACTGAGGGATGTGGTTTAGTGGGCATGGTGGAGATGACAATGGTTGGACCAGGTGGTCTTAGAGGTCTTTCCAACATGAGTGATTCTGTGAAATTCTTCACAGTGAAGAATTACTTCTTACTATCTAGTCTCAATCTACCCTCTTCTAGTTTAAGGCCATTTTCCCTGATCCTGTCACTACATGCCCTTATAAAAAGTCCCTCCACAGCACTTCTGTAGGCTCCTTCAGGTAGGCCGCTAAAAGATCTCCTTGGAGCCTTCTCCAGGCTGAAGAGCCCCTGTTCTCTCAGCTCCCATAGGGAGATGCTCCAGCCCTCCAGTCATCTTCATGGCCCTCTTCTGGATTTGTTCCAACAGTTCCATGTCCTTCTTATGTGGAGGTCTCAGAGTTGGACACAGTACTCCCCAGGTGGGGTCTCACGAGAGCAAAGTAGAGGGGCAGAATCACCTCAGTTGGCCTTCTGGACTGCCATGTGCACATTGCTGGATCATGTTTAGTATTTCACCAATTGACACTGCCAAATTTTTCTCTTCATGGCTGCTCTCAATCCTTTCTCTGCCCAGTCTGCATTTGTGTTTGGGATCACCCCGACCCACATGCGGGACCTTGCACTTGTCCATGTTGAAGCTCATGAGGTTGGCATGGGCTGACCTCTCAAGCCTGTCCAGTCCCTCTGGTTGGTATCCCTTCCCTATAATGTGTCAGCTGCACTACTGAACTTGGTGTCATCTGCAACCTGGCTGAGGGTGCACTTGATCCCACTGTCCATGTTGCTTACAAAGATGTTAAATAGCACCGGTGCCAGTACTGATTCCTGAGAAACACCACATGTCACCGATCTCCACTTGGTCACTGAGCCATTGACCGCAGCTCTATGAGTGGGACCATCCAGCCAATTCCTTATCTGCAGCAAGTGTTGAATCCTTCAGATCCACTTTTCTCCAATTTGGCGAGAAGGATGTCAATACGGGACAGTGTCAAATGCTTTGCACAAGTTCAGATAGATGATGTGAGTTTCTCTTGCTTCCACTGATGCTGTAACTCTATCATAAAAGGTCAGCAAGTTTGTCAGGCGTAACTTGCGCTTGGTGAAGCCATGTTGCTTACCACTAATCACCTCATCTTTATTTTTCTTGTGCCTTGCTAGGGCCTTAAGAAGGATCTGCTCCATGACCTTGCCAGGCACAGAGGTGAGACTGAGTAGCCCGTAGTTCCCTGGATCTTCTTTTTCTCCTCGTCTTGAAAATGGAGGTAATGTTTCTCCTTTTCCAGTCAGCAAGAACTGTACCAAACCGCCACGACCTTTCAAATATGATGGGTTGTGGCTTGCAAACTATATCTGCCAGTTCCCTCAGAACCCATGGATGGATCTTGTCAGGTCCCATGGACGTGTGCACCTTTAGATTCTTTAGATGGTCTTGAATCTGATCTTCACTTATAGCAGGCAGATCTTCCTCCTCTCAGTTCTTACCTTTGCTTTCTGCCACTTGGCTCCTCCTACCTGTTTATAGAGGGCCTCATCCACTCAGTCTTCCTTGTTGTGTGGCTTGAGGCAAACCCACACTACAATATCTCCTTTCTCTATCTTCCCTTTAATCCTAACCTAAGT
This sequence comes from Tetrao urogallus, assembly GCF_951394365.1. Classification (NCBI taxonomy): domain Eukaryota; kingdom Metazoa; phylum Chordata; class Aves; order Galliformes; family Phasianidae; genus Tetrao; species Tetrao urogallus. The sequence goes on along the minus strand of NC_136816.1, from coordinate 3,697,275 downwards.
TCTCTGTCAGCTCCTCATCCACCCCCAGGTGGAGCTCCATAGACTCCACTTGGTTGCTGATGTAGAGGGCACTACCCTCAATCCCCTTCTCCCCTGCCTGTCCTTCCTGAAGAGCTTATATCCTTCTATTCCTACATTCCAGTTGTGAGAGTCATCCCACCATGTCCAGTGATGCCAACCCTTCTTGCTTGTTCCCCATGCACTGTGCATTAGTGTACAGGCATTTGAGTTGGGCTCTTTTTGAGGCTGATTTACCATTGGATCCATTATCCTGCACTTCAGGTGCTGTCTTCCTGGCCTGTGACCAACTCTGGGCCCAGGGCATCCATTACCATCATCAGCCTCAAAATGGAATGGGTTGACAATCCTCTCCCCTAGCGACTCTAGTTTAAAGCCATCCTGACTAAATTGGAGAGCTTGCTGCCAAAGATATCCCCCCTCTGAGAGATGTCTGAGAGATGAACCCCATCCGTGCTGAGATGACCAGATCTCCCAAAACAAGTTTCCTGTCATAAATACATGAAGTCCCGTCCATGACACCACTCCCTTAAACATTTACTGATTTTCTTAACTCTTAACTTCTTAACTCTGTCAGTCCTTTCCCCCCCCATTCCCCCAACCTGGCAGATTTCCAAGAAGACTACCTGTGGTCCTGAGTCCTTCGCTGCTGCTCCTAGCTCCTTGTAAGTCTCAAATCAGCTGCCGTACGAGGTCCTCCACCTGGGCACAACTTATGTAGGCAAGGTCGCTGCTTTTCTCTGCTCCAGGAGCAAGTTCCAGATGCTTCCTGAAGAGCAGGATGCGCACAGATGCTTCTTTCTTCAGCATCTCTGTCTGGGTGGAGGCACTGGTCACATCTGGGGTATGCAGTCGTACCCCCTGCCAGAGCTGCAGCCTTCTATTGGCATTGAGTGCTCACTGCTCTGCCTCGAGAGTCAGCTGGAACGAGCAGCCCTTGCAGCTGGCAGAACCTCAGTGACCTGCCACGGAGCTTCTGCTCCTGCTGCTGCAGCAAGCTATGGGTGATGTCCATGCTCTGTTTTCCCACCCTGTGCCATTTTTCAGGGCTGTGAGAATGGTCTCCATTTGCCCTGACAACCCTGGCCATATCAGCCACTCTCATGAGAGCTGCCTGTAGCCGTAGGGTCCCTTGACTTTCTTGGTGTTTCCCTGGCAAAGGAAACCCCTAAAAGTCCCTTATACCTCAAGATCAGTTGCTCTGTCATGGCCAGGCCAACTTTCTTGATGACCGATTTATATCAAAATGTATGTTAAAATTAAACTAGATGTGGTAAAAAAAAAAATTACTAAACAGTAAATGAAAATGAATGAATGAATGTAATGATATAAAGTGTAGTAGACCTGTTTATATTTTTATTTTTTAGGATGAAAGAATTTGTTTTACGGCTTGAAATTTTTCTGCAATTACTTCATAGTAACTGGTGACAGAAATATGTCCTAGTTTTTGTGGTCCTTCCCTTCAGTATTTTCCACAGTAAAGGCAGAAAGTTGTTTTGCGGTATTTCCCAACAATAAAGAAACCAATGTTTTGATTTTTTGTTCATGTTTTTTTGCCAGGATGAATCTTTCTAACTTTCACCAGTGGAGAGTCAACATCCTCTTTGTTGGTCCAGCCCTGCACTGTCCTCCAAGCAAAGAGTTTTGTTCTGGTATACAAATTGACCCTTCAGCTTGAAATTACTAGCAGTAATCCCTTTTAATGTCATCTGTCTCTACTGAGGAATGTGCCTCAAGTATTTGTAACCTGTTCCTAGCCCCAGCTTTGCCACACTGCATGACCCCCGCTCCTTCAATCTCTCTTTGAAGGTGATGTGTTGAAAATCACCTTTGAGATTTACCCCATGACCCAGAACACAGTTTATGCCATCCGTAGCATCAGCCACTATTCCTAATATGGTGCTGTCCATAAAGGCACTGGGAGTCTTCCACCTCATCTCCCAGATCAGTGCTGGAAACACTGAGCACTACAGGCTCTGTCGTAGACTCTGGGCACTGACACTTTTGGCTGCCAACCAGTTTAGTAATCACAGAAGCGATGATTATGAGCCTAGCAACAAGCTCCATTTCAGCCTACCATCAACCCATGTCACAATGCCCTCATTTCTCAGTTTTCAGATGAGAATGCTGTGGGACATGGGGTCAAAAGCCTTTCTCATGGTAATGTATGCCCTCCTGCCTACATAAGCAATCAGTGGAGGCAATCAGACTTGTCAAATATGATGTGCTCTTAGTAAAACCTTGCTGAGTGCAGTTCCTGATTGCATTCTGGTCCTTTGCATGTCTGAATAAGTGCTGTAATAAAGCGTAAGCTGTGATGCTCCTATTGTCTGACTGACAAGCTCATAGCCCACAGGTGTTTGATTCCTGATTGCATCACCTGTAATTGTTTTAACTGTGTTCAAATTTATTTCTTGAATGGAAATCTGACGACAGCAGCATTTATGGAGCAGTTTATTAGGATACAACCCAGACATATAATGGAAAGGGAGACAAATTGAAGAAAGTATTTGAGATCTACCTGCAGAAGGAGCAACAGACACCAAGCCGTGAGTCACTTGACATAATGACAGATTATCAATGGCTGATCAGCTTGCCACTAGCTACAGTTGATACTTATTGGTTATTCCAGTAGTTATTATTTCCCATTATACCTCCACCACTTTATCTAACAGAATTAATGACATCTTTCTTTCTAAAGAAATCTGACAATTCAGTCTGACAACTAGACAGAAAAAAGTCTGAGCAGGATAAGCTCTCGCATCATTACTGCTATGGCTTTTCAGAGTAGAGAAAGGCAGAGGCAAACACAAACGTTTGTGAGATTCAGTTGCTGAATTTTGTTGTTGCCTTCAGTTATTTGTTGAACTCCATAATCTCATCATTACTTTTAAGATTGCTTTTTCTTCTGAGTTCCTCAAACTTCAGCAGTTTGAGGAATCACATTCACATTGTAAATTCTGACTGATCCTCACAAAGCTCAACATTGCATCCACAAAAAAAAAAATTAAAATTTTAAAAATAAAAGGAAGAACAAAATCATTCAGAAAAAGCAGAAATATTACAAAAGGTTGTGGGGTTTTTTTTGGGTTTTTTTTTTTTGTTCAATCAGAGTTCTCTCAAAATAAATTTATCTTCACAGAAATACCATTTGCAAGCAACTTGAATTCTTTAAGCTGTGAATTTACTGAAAGCTTTTTTGAGGGGGTTCTAATTCATCACAGCAGTTTTGTGGAAGAGAATAATTGGAAGAAATTAATTCATGTTAAAAAACTAGCGCAACTAGGGAGGGGAAAAAAGAAGGAATATTTTCTCACTAGCAAAGGAGTAAGGTTTTATGAATGTGTTAAAAAATACGGCAGCCCATTCATATTTGAAGGATGTTTAACAAATATCCGGCCACTTAGAAACGATCAAAGGAAAGCATCTTCAGGCATTTCTCACATCACGCATGGCTGCCCAGAAGTTAAAAAAAAGAATTTTTAGTCCAGAGAGAAGAAATTCTCCTAGACACTTGTGTTATAAAAAAAATCCTGCAAGGATATTTGCTATATAAACCATGAGCATCAAAGTCATGCAAAATGAGAAAAAAAATACAGTCCTAAATGCAAATCCTGACTTTTAGACACATTTCAGTGCTTACAGGCCGCTATATGAGTAACATGATTTTGAGAAGAAATCCTTGACCATCTTGCAGTCATTTATTCTGGAGACCTGCTGTGAAATGTAGCTGAGTCACTGCATTTCGGTGTGAGACATTTCACAGACGAGGAAAAAATCAGTAGACTTTTTAACACCATTTTAGAAAATCATCTGAAAAGGCAGAAAGCTGTCTTGTAGTTAAATCTGTATGCAAGCAGACTGAATAGAATAACAAATGCATTAAAGATCTAATTAAAAATATAGAAAAGATAGGAAAGCCTTAATTAACAAAGAGAAAGAATGGATAGGAAAGAAAACATTTTTTCACGCGTTATCATTGAAACTTGAAAATATTTTGTTAGCTTTCATAGGAATTATATCATGGTTTGACTACTTGCTAGCATTTGTCAGATCTAACAATAAATCTCTTGGCTAGAAGTGAATTTTAGTTAATAGCGTAATTATTTACTATTGTAATGAGTAAGAAATTAGAAACAGCAGTGTTTTTTAACAATCGAATCTAAATTTTAATTGTTGACTGAGAAACGATCTGGAGTGTGAAGCCAAATAGAAATCCAGCTTTTTAGTTTTCCAACACATGAATGGCTGTTTACCTACAGTACTTCACAAAGAAACACTTATCTGAAAAACCCTCCCCATGGTTGTTAAAGATCTTCAATGATAACTGGGTTCCAAGGTACTCCTAAGCCAACTTTAGGGTCACATCTGTGTGGTTTCTGCGTGCTTTAAGGCAGTGCGTAGTTTTTGGAGTGCAAACTTATCTTGTGGAAACATCCTTTGGAGCTAGGAGAATATGTTACTCCTAATTAAGGGAAAGAAAGAAACATCAGGCTCAGGCTATGATCTCTGCAGATAAAGGGAACGTTCATAGCTAGTGCAGGTGTTGTGTAAATCAAGCTTATTATGACTATCAGGCTAACTACAGAAACTACATAAGTGTTTCAGAGAAATATCTGAAAAATCAGGTGAAATATAGGATATTGGAATACTGGGTGAGAAATACCAGATTTAAAGTTTAAAAGATAACGAAAAATATTAACTATTTAAAGAAAGAAATCAAATGATGGAAGGCAGGGAACAGAAATTCTGGAAGTGACAGAGAATTCATATAAGCAGCCTTTTATCCCTCATAGTCTGCAACTCCTGCTTTTTGTGCCATTAAGTTAGAATGTGACTGTCATCTCATGCTTTCCCAAAGGCTTCCCCGTATCCCATATAAATAAAAAGCCATGTATGAGGAACACCCCAAAGTACTCCATTCTTGGTGAATTAGGAGAGGACAAATTTATACTTTGTAGGAGATTTTGTCTGAGGATGCAAAGCTGTCGTCACAATAGAACATATCTCAGTGTAGGAGGAATACAAAAGAATTTCTGCTATGAAGCTGTGCCAGAAATGCTGTGGAAGGCTATGGAAAGAAGGCTGATTGTGCCTGCTCCAGCATCAGAGCCAACAGTTTTATCTACGTGCAACTGTGAAGAAGCAGCTGAGAAGAGTTCAGCCAACTAAAACATACCTTTTCATCTTATGATTTTCTCATTAGCAATGCTTTAAAAAAGGCGTATGATTAATCTTTCTGCAAGGAAGAAGACAATGCAATTGAAAAGATGTGCCACTATGTAGGTGTATCATTGACTGCACCTTGAATGTTGTTCTTCCCATTTCAAAAGCCATAGAGAAGGATGTGGGTAGGTTCAGAGGAGGGCTCTAGGGATGGTCAAATTTGTAGAACAACTTGCATATGGCAAACAGTAAATAACCAAAAACAATTCAGGACAGAAAGTAGAAAACCAAGGGCGAGAGTGACAAAGTTTCACAGGGAAATACTGATCTCTGATTCTTCCATTATAAGACCCGAGGACATTAAATTGCACCAGCAGAGAAAAGCTTCAAAACAAATACTTCAGAACAGAGGTATGCAATGCACAGTTCAGCTGTAGAACACTCTTACAGGAGATCATGGAAGGTAAAATTTTACATAGGTTCCTAAATCCCTTCATGCCTTCTGACAACGGCCACAATTCCTGCATCTCTGTAACTCTGATGAAATTTGGTTGCATTGCCACCCTTTTTACTCACAATCTAGAAAACAGCATTCTTAAAAACACCTATGTTCTGTAATCACTGAGGTTTCATTCATTTCTTAGCAAACATTGCTGTTACATTTGGATGTGTTTCTCAGCTCAATTCCACTGGCCACAGGAGCAACCTGCCAGGTTTCCAAGTTGTATTTTGCAACATTTCAAAGTGAGGACAGTATGAGATCTCTGCAACCTTTCAAAAGTTCTTGGAAGTTCTGCTTTCAAGGGAACAGAAGAAAAAGGGAAGAAGGGGGAAAGAGAAGGAGAGAAAAAGGGAAGGAAAGGGAGAACAGTGTTATGTGCTTGCCACCTTTAGTATTCCAAAGGAGTTCTTAGTCATGCTCCTGTGTGATGGATAGAGCCCAGGCCTTCCAGGCATTATCTTCATTGGTGACTCAGAGTACATCATTTGAATTTCTTCTTATATTGTCACTTCTGCCAGTAACCGTATCCCCCCTTCATCCTTTCTTCTTTGCACCATGTAACTCTTCAGACAAACCACTATTAAAAAACACATAATGAGATTTCCTGATGTCAGTTCTTTGCAATCATTTTTCTCTCCTTCTAAATGAAAAAGAACTGAAAAAATGCATTTCACAGGCAGAAGGAATGGGTTGTTGTTCTGTGCTTCACTATACAAATTACTGTGCTCTAATGTTATTTCTAACACTAGAATGATTTTTCAAATAATACCAGAGTATGAAAATCAACAAGAATTCAAAAGTAAAATCAAGTACAGAGCAGTCTAATAAATTTATCAAACAAGTAGCATAATGTGAATTAATCCTACAGCATACAAATTACCCAACACAAATATTGGTGAAGGAAATCAAGTTTCTGACCTTGTAAATACTTTTTTATAGCTGACTAATGACTTATTTAGCTTTTTAATGAATATAAGTGCTTTACTATCCTCCGATGGATGGAATAGAAAGAGAAAATTTGATGAGGACATTCCAAACATAATTTTTGGGTTACAAAACTTTCAATCCAGCTGCACAATTCTTAGAAGGAATGCAGGAAAGATAGCATCTTGGAAAACTGGTCTTAGGAAGACATTTTGAATACTTAGATACACTCAGATTCAATGTTATCCTTTCGATTAATAAACATTAAGTTCTGTTATCCCTGTTTTTCTTAGGCAGTGACTTCCAGAGCAGTGTTATGCTAAAGGGGCAATGCTCTGAGTGATGCTCGATTTCAGTATAAGAACTATCATGATTCTGGATTCACTAATAGTGCACTGCCCCACTTATTTAGTGGCATTCAAAGAGTTTATTCATCACCCACTCATAATTTGTTCAACTCTGCTCAATCAGAACTCACGTGGCTTGGTCACTGCTGGAATTTTGGCCATAACATTATAGTGAGAACTAATATGTCTATCTCAGTGAATAGTGCAGTTTCTATGCAGCAGATTACACGTTCTTTTGGATTGCTGGTGATAATTCATTGTTGGTAAGGGCCAACAAAAACTTTTATAGTTTAGCCACTCAGTCAAGGCAGGTTTAATTCTTAAAGTGCACTATTTTTGGGATAACTGTAGCATATAGATTCCTATTAAAACTGATGACTGTGTGAGAACCTCTGCATTTTGTTTTACCTTAACGTAACCAGAGGCATTCCCAAATCTGGCCATCCCTTTCCACTCTTATGCACAGGATGTGATAACTGTCTGCAGTGGGTGTGAGGTTAACCAAGAATAAAGCAAAGCATGTGCAGAGAACTAAGAGAAATACAGCCTGTCCACAAGAGCACCAAGTTATAAACAAAAATTATAGAGATTACTACATTTCCTAGGGAAGCAGAACCGAGTGTGTGAATCTTACCTAGCAGGAGTGCCTATGGGGGGTAAAAAGGGGATCTGCCCAGTGATTGATCCCAGAGCCAGAGGTGTTCTCCTGGCTTGTCTGCAAAGGTATCTTTCCTAATCTTCCCCCTATCTTTAACCATGTTTATACTACTTCTTATTCTACAGGTGAAGCTGAAGTGACTCTAGTGCTTACATACTTCTGCTCTCACTGGTTTAAAATTTCCTCATATAGCTTTAAAAGGTAGAGGTTAAGAAAGTTGAGTGTGCATGCTTAGTGAGAGGCTATCACACCTTGGAGGCTGGTAGCATTTGGGATGGAGATGTGGTTTGATATTATAATGAACAAAATTCACCAAAGGCATTTTGTAAAAAAATATGAGTCTTCGGTTCTGAGAGAGGCAAGTAAGTATTCTGGCACCACCAATCCCTCATCCCAGCATTATTTTTGTTTGTACATCACTTCTGATGTTGTTGACTCCTCAAGTTCCTGGGGAACTACAACAGATTACAGAACTTGGCTGCAGAGTCTCTGCTCTGCTGCACCCTCCATGCCACTTAGTGGCACACAGGCTGCATTCTGCTTCTGTACCCTTGTGAGCAATCTGTACCTTAATTTCCAGTGAGCAATGCTATAGCTCAAATAATTACTCCACAAGCAGAATACGTACTTTAAATAGTAAGCTCTGTGTGCATAAATTCCCATTCTTTTTAGAAATGTGCCTCTATGGAACCTCTGGCCTTTATTGTGTGGTTCAGAACAGTAGAAGTCTATAGCCAGCCTCAGGGCTTCTCCAGAGAGCTTTTATTCAGCCTGTGGGGCTGTGGAATGGAGTAGGTGTATTACTGAAATGCACCTACCCATATGCAAATACCCACTGCTGTGACCCACTTCTCTTTGCTTCAGTGTGCACACGCAATTTATTTTAACCAGTTGGCATTGGGAGTCTTGATCTTCCCTGTGTGGTTCACTAAACTTCTTCAAGTGGGAACACTGAATCTGCTGAGGATGCTGAGGATGGAAAGGGCCTGATTAATCAGAACAAAGATATCACCAGGGTTTTTAACTCCTGATCAGATATCTGCACAGACCCATGGCTTACCTCAGAGACCAATTCCTTTCTCACCTTTCTGCTCAAGCTTCTCCAGACCTATACAGGTAATTAACTGTGTTCTGGTTTAAGCCAGCAGGCAGCCAAGCCCCACACAGCTATTTGCTCACAGCCCCAGCACAGTGGGATGAGGGAAAGACTGGAAATAAAATGAAACCTGTGTGATGGTTTGAAGAGTGAACAGTATGGTGTTAATGTTTACGTTGCTAGGCAAATAGTGCACTGGCAAACTGATCAGCTGACAGCTTTTCCCGTTATTTTTTACAGTTTCACACTCTGTACAGAGGGATTTCATCTGGGTGTTCTGCAGTGTGAGGAGCAGCCCTTTTTACCTTCCTGAAAGATGGATGTCCAGAGAGAGCTGGGCCAAACTTCAAGAGTTTAAACAAAGATTCTGAATATGTCACATCTATTAAAAAGACTGTGGTCTCTTCCCTCATTAAAAAAACTAAATCCCAATAAATGGACTAGCACACGATAGATTTTCTCTTATGTAGCTCTACTTTTTAACTGAGCCCGAAAATAATAGCAGTTTCTTTCCTTCCTCAATCTCTCTCTCTAAGGAGAGAGATTTACTATTTACTATTTACTTCCTTCTTTACTGTGAGAGTGGTGAGGTGCTGGAACAGCTGCTCAGAGAGGCTGTGGATGCCCCATCCATCCCTGGAGGTGTTCAAGGCCAGGTTGGATGGGGCCCTGGGCAGCCTGGGCTGCAGTGAAATGTGGAGGTTGGTGGCCCTGCATGATGGGGGGTTGGAGCTTCGTGGTCCTTGAGGTCCCTTCCAACCCTGGCCATTCTGTGATTCTGTGATTCTGTAAAGCACAGTGTAAAAATACATCCAGATGAATGATATATGAATATATGTAATATATGAATGATATATTACCAAGTCAAATCTTTGATTTATGGGTCTCTAGATTGCATGGACAGACAGCAGGACAAAAGAGGAGCATGCAGGCTGTTTGGTTCTGCAGTTGACTCTTGTCTATCATAGCAATGACTAGCCTTTATAACACTGGTAATATTTAACTTATTTTTGGAATACAGATCATCACACCCAATGCACTTTTCACAGCTCACAGTAGATACAGATGTGCATTAGGAATTTCTGCTCTGCAGAGCTATTAAGGTTTCATCAGCATTTCTTCACTCTCCCCCCCCAACGCCTCTCCTCTCCTATCTGTCAAAATAAGACAGAGGACCCATTGAACCTTTTCACATAATTCTCACCATTTCACAAGAGCAAATAAACTGGAAATCCGTATAGACTAACAGGGAGGCCAGGGTTTGAGTCTGTCCTATTTCCACTTTTACTTCTGTTATCACTGCAGCTACATAAGTCTCATGAATTACTGTTTTCAGTGCTTTTGCTTGACTCAAGCATCTTCTACAAAAAGGGAATTTCAGTTTCTGGACCATCTTTACTGAGGGCATTTTCAGAGAAGTCTTAGCTGGCAAGTTGCTCAGCTCGTATTTATTTAAACTTAAAAAAGAAAAAATGGAAAAACAACAAATCCAGCAGAGGAGCAACTCTTGATGAACTGCAGCACAAATCTGGGTTGGAGAGGTTTTGCTGGCCTTTACTCTCAGTGAGTAAGTTGATGGGAAAAAGCTGATGATTGATTTCTCCTGTCACAGAGGCAAAATCTGCATTGCTGAAAAAATGGAAAGGGTGTATATAAATAGTGTATAAAGCATATGGAGGAAGATGACAGAAAAAGATTATTTTAGCTACTTTTTGGGACCCATTTAAAATATTTTATAATTGTCTCAGTTTGGTGAATGATTCAAAGTGTTCTTTTGCTGTTCCCAATCAACCTGGGATAGCAAATGTGCTACAAAACAAGAATAAACAAATATTTATTCTAATTGTAAACCAATTCTGTTCAGTGTTATTTGGAAGTAACTCTTTGTCAAGAAAAAGTAGTTCTTCTATTTGAAGGAGGTAGCTCTTCATGTATATCTCAGTTTCCTGCTTGTCAGGTCATAAGCATATAATTAGAAATTAAATTACCTCTAATCCTAGCTGATTAGTTGAAATTATGAAACAAACTGTACTGGAATGGTAAAAAATTATTACATGGTTCAGTAGAATGTAGCCATTTTTCAGCACTTTATAAATAGTAAAAAACTGTAAATTCTGAAGATAGATAAACTTTTCTCTAAGGTTTAAATGAAGGCAAGTCTTCATGTTTCTTTTCCAATTTCTGTTACAGTCTTTAAGCTTGTTTGTTGGTACTCTATGTTGCGGGCTGAGTGATGGACCACTTTCTGCAGGTTCAGTGCTTGATCCTGAAGAATTCAGACTCTCAAATCCACATAGATCAAAGTCATGCCATGTCAGATCAGACCTAGACTCAGGAAATAGAGATGAACTTAAGAATTACATCTTAACTAATAATCCCCAGGTCTCAACAGGGCTGTAAAAATGCCCCGTGTCTGGACTCAAACCAGATTACCTCTGACAGCTCAGTACTTCTGCTTTATGTTGCCGTGCACTTCTCAGGCTAGGGTTGGAGCAGATGAAGCCCCTACTCCACAGAAGTCCTCATTGACACTGTGTTGTTGTCACTAGGCTTAGTAAATCTGCCTCCCTTATTTTACTTTGGAGGACTTCTCAGTGTTCAACATCAATCACAAAGAAGAATCATTTCAACTTTCCTTGTAGCCAAATTGTAACTTACCCATTTCTCTACTGTTAAGATTCGTATTTCCTTTTTTTTCCCACCTTTCCCTAGACGTTTCCTTCAACAACTCTTTTATTCTGCAATATGGAGCAAATTACCCACCAAAATGAATATGCCTTCCCATATTTGCATTCCCTCCTTTGTCATGCACGTTCATGATTATCATAATTACTCTTTCCCACTGACTAAGTTAATCCACATTTACAGTAAAGGACCCTCCCTCGTTTAAGGAGCCAGAGGTATTATTTTTCTATGGGCAGTATAGTTTATCTTAAGGCATGTTTCATACTGATACGTATAGGCTTGCTGACTGTCTGTGCAGCACAGGCAGTACTTTTTAAGCTGAAGCTCAGTTGTGTTTTGAGAGCCTACACAGACTGTGCAACCTTATGGATAATACCCTTCTGTATTTATGCTGTGCTGCTTGTTTTGCTGGAAGTGACACTTTACAATGTACATTTTCCTTCTGGCACTTCTATTTCACGCTGCACAATTTTATTTTCTTGCAGAGCAGTGAGAGATACAAAGCATTAATGTATTCAGAGGCTGAGTTGGTTCAATACCATTAATCAAAGGATTCTCAGTTAAACACAGTTTTTCAGCAAATTAGCTCAGGAACAAGTTTTCTCTAGAGCACTCTTGGCATCTAATTTGGTACAAATCAGTGATGCTCTGACTCCAACATTTCCATTGTATTTCCTTTATCTAGTAGAGTTTCCTGGAACTGCAAAGGTTCTGATATAGCACTGTTTTCCTCAGTACACTGGTATTGCACCAGTGTGATTAAATACCTTCAAATATTTAATAAAACAGAGATTTGACAGCATTCATCGTCTTCTTTTTTCTCTCCCTTTTGCAACTAGCTCTGTTATCTTATCCCTGATTATTGTGTTGCTTGCTGCTCAAAGTCTAGGGGCTGTATGTCCCCGTTTGTTTTGTTTGAACACTTTCCTGTGCCTCATACATTGCTGTTACTTATCATGATGGCAGCGCTAGCAGAATATGGCCTATTTCATTTTGATGTGCCACTGCACCTCAATTTAAATTCAGAGAACATAGCTCATTTTCTTTGGGATTATGAATTTTCCTATCTGATAAATGTAGCCTGAAAATCCAGAAAGATTTATGGAAACCTGTGTTTATTATAAATACGCTTGCTAGAAAAAAAATAATAAATCAGGTTAACTCCTGCCCTGTGAGTAAAACAAAAACACAGCCAAACTCTGTCAGTTCAGCCCTGTGGATAGTTGCACAGTGGATAATTCTCAGCAGCACTGAGAAACAATGTTGATAACACCGATGTTTATAGCAGCTTCTAAGCAGCGTTGTGCAGAGCCAAAGCTGTTTGCAGTGAAGGGCCCTCGGAGGTGGGAGGGAATGGAATTAAAACAGCTGACTTAAACTGTCCAAAGAGATACTACATATATACAGAGATATGACATCAAGTGGAAGGACTTTTGAGGGGGGTAGGAGTTCATTTCTTTCTCTTTTGCTGCTCAAGGAACAAGCTGAGCATTGGCTGGGGGGTCACAGGCTCCTGCTTGTGCATCACTTATTATATATTCATATATATACGCAGACACAAGTGTTACCCTTTTCCTTTTCTGTATTTTAGTAACTAGTTTTATCTTGACCCACGAGTTCTACTTTGTTTCCTTAATTCTTTCCCCCATCCTTCTGGGAAGAGGAGGAGTGCTGAGCGACTGCATGGTGCTGAGCCACCTGCTGGGATAAACCATAACAATGGATAATTTCTTTCAGATACCTCAAAAACAGTATCACCTATAACATCTCTCCCCATCTACCTGTTCTGTTGAGGAGGTGGAGTAAGTGGAATGATGGAGCTTAGCTGCTAAGTGTCAGTGGTCAGTGCTCACTCAAAATGCCAATGTATGGAATTCCTTGAAGATGACACATATACAGTGGTGCTGCATGACTGCAGGGCTTTTGAGTTCATTTGGACCAGCTGAGGCCAAATTAGTTTTACAGCTGACAAAAAAAAAGTAAGTACTTATTAAAAGTGACAAAAAACAAAATAAACAAACAGAAAAACACCTCAAAAATCCCCAAACCCAACCAAACAGCAAAACTGAAGCTAGAAAGCCAGAAGGATTTTTCTTTGTCATACTGTTTCCTACACCATTTTTATCTAAGTACCTGAGAGTCAAAGCTTTCCTCATTTACTCTAAGACTGACGGATTTTGTACCTTCCAAATAGGTTTCCCTTCCTGAGCTGCACTGTGATTTACAGTATAATTTTATTTGCTGGTCAAGAAAACAGTAGTGATAGAAGCAATTGTCTTTCAAAATCAACAACCCTGACTTCTGTTTCTCTGATATTTTCTTACTTGCCATGTAAAAATGTTATATCTTATGTTATAAAAATAATAAAACACAATAATAATAAAATCTGTCATCTATCTCTCATTGCAGGAAAGTTAAATATGAGATAACAATTAGTAGTGACTTATTTCTGAATAATAATGGCAAAGCTGTCTCCATAAATGAATTTCAATATGTATTGCCTTCAGTATATGCATAGTCTGATTGAACTGAAGCCAGCAGTCTAGCTACTGAAGAATACAAACATATTTAGACCCAGTGCCAAAATAAACAAAGTAAGAATTACATTTCTTTGTTTTCAATTTTTGGTGTTTTTGGGGTTTTTTTTTTGGAATTGAGGTTCGAGAAAAGTTCTCATTGTGTAAACATGCTTGTATTCCCCTCCTGCGTCATCATTGGCATTCAGAATGAAATTCACTCTTTAGTTTTCCCACTTGACCATACGTCAGTGCTGCCTAAGGTAGCCGTCATACTCTATTCCTGAGCGCTGTCACTGCCCTTACATTTAGTTTCTTCCTGTATGCAAGGGCTTTATATGCAGAGTGTATAAAGGCATAACTATTTATACTTGCCTTCATTTTAGACATTTGGACTTATTTGTTCTTCCAAATCTACCTTCAGTGAAGGCTTTTTTAGCAAACTGGCCTCAATAATGTTACCCTGAACTAAAACAAAGCTCAAATTTTACTCAGTGGATGTGCAGTGACGGGTTTGAGCCTTCATGGCTTTCATCTGAGCATTTATTTCCATAGGAGAAACCATAAAAATTAAAAAATAAAAATAATAATAATAAAAAAAAAAGTGAACCAGAGATATAAGAGCTATTTGCCTGCTTTCTGTGAAACTGCCATGCTCTGGGCAGTCACCCCCCCACAATTCCAGGTGCTCATTGCAGGAATGTATGACATGCATACTTTGTGAGAAGACCCATCCTCATCAGCACCAGTCTCTCCTGTTAATAATAATAAGTATGTTTCACAAAATAAGACAACACTATTGCACTACACACCCCCCAAGTGCTGGCTGAAGCAGCAGTCTGCCTTTTGAGAGCAGAATCAAGGTACTGGGTGGCACATTCCATGCAGTTTCTCTTGTTTTTTTTTTTCAGTAAGACTCACTTTGTACGAAGAAAGAAAAATGAAGCCAAAGTTTCTTCATCATGGACAGAGGCAAAGAAGTCCTGAGTTCTCTTTGCAATAGAGAATGTCCATGTAGTTCTCAATATAAGTAAGTTTTCAGGAGAGTGCCCTGGTTTTCAAGAAAATGTTTGGGTATAGGCAACCAGTCCTTCCATCAGAATGTTGTGAGGCACCTACAGAGCACTCCTTCGGGTAATGCTCATGATAATGTGAACTGAGCTGATAGGAGAAGGATGTAAATGTAATCAGTGTGCAAGAACTGGATGCTCAAAGCCACGTCTGCTAAATAGGAAAACAGCCAGATGGTAAGAGACTACAGGAACAAAGGAGTCAACCTGAAAAGGAGTATAAGAGAAGCATGGCAGTTTACAATCGAACGGAGAGCTTGGGACGAACAATCAAGAAAACCACACCTGGTCCTTGCATGGCCTTTGCCACAGCTGAGAAACATCTCTGGGAGGTGGTGGCTGCACGCAGTGCTGCTCCTAGGGACACCGCACTGGTAGGTGAATGTAGATGCATGTGGCACATTCTCTGCAGCTGTGTAGTTAGCAGACAGCAGAAACAGGTAGGTGTGCTTTCACCTGGGGCACCCACAGCTCACACAGAGTTTTTTCCTGTCCATGCATTCTGCTCACCCTCTGGATGAAAGTATCTGTGAATAAAGTATTTTTGTTGGGTTACTCCTCACTGTCTGTTCTTGTTTCTGTGGTCTCAGTCTGAAACATCAATCTTCCATATTATGTATTATACACTAAGATGTATTTCTCAAACTAAACAAAGGAGGTCTCTTTATATGGAAGTGGAAGACTACGGTGTTCCAGAAGTGCTGTCTGGATTGTAACCAGGGCATGGGGACAGCACAGTGCAGTGTTAACTGAAGACACAGCAAATGCATTTATGCATTTTGATACACTGGCTAAACACAGTCCTGTGAGCAGCAAAAATATACAGCCTTGCTTTCTGCTTTGATATGGGAACTTGAGAACAGGTTTCAAGATTGCTGAAAAAATCATCAATTCTGTGCTATATCTGCGACTCCATTTTCCACTGACGTAAATACATTACGTGAGAATTTTCAAATAGAATGTATGAAATTGCAGTAGGGTGTGCAGCTCAACAATGCGATCACATCTCTTTACCAGACTTTTATGAACCCTCTGTTTACAGAAAGACATACCCCTCACTTCATTACCATTACTTATTCAAGTCATTGCTTTTTGGCAGGATGCATTGTGAACAACTGTTTTCAAGGATGAAGCACAGGAAGAGTAAAATGTCCAAAATCTCTGACACTTTGGGAGCTTATCAACAATTGCAACCACTGCCATCGAGCCAGCCTGATGCACTACTTTCAAAAAAGCAAGGTCAAATATCCCATTATCCCATGAACCAAAGGTTTAGAATTGAATTCCTCTATATGGAAAAAATGACATGCATTGACATTCATCAGTGTTTGAAGCATGTTGATGGTGACCAAATAGCAGATGTCAGCACAGTGAGGTGGTGGGTGGTGTGTTTCAGCAGTGGCAGCAGTGGTCACCTCCACTGGTGCAGATGCTTTAGATCATGGCATGCAGGATCTTGTTCATTGCTGGCACACATGCATAACTGATAGTGGTCATATTCATAGAATCAGAATAAGAGAATAGCTTGGATTGGAAGGGATCTCAAAGGTCAAAGTAGTTCCGACTAGCGCCATAGACAAGGTCATTATTGTTGAAAAGTAGTGTTTCGTAGCTCAAGATATGTTCTTTTACATAGTGTCACTGTGCTCTTTGTATTGGTTGTAATTTCCATGGAAATAAATAGAGGACATTACTTTTGGTGCACGCTGCATATATGCAACCCAAGACAATCCCCCTTCACTCAGTGCAGCCCAGGCAAGTCAAAAGGTTGGACACCCATGATCTAAGACTTGCACTGTTTATGCATGGTCATCAGGTATCAGAAGATTATGTTTTCCACTAGCGAAACAGGTTATTCCTTCATTTGAAAGTGCATACAACTGTGGTGCTTGAAAATACATTCAAAATTCAGTTTCAGTTCAGATGTGGTAGGATTTATGTCAGTGCTCTGTTTAACTGTTATGGGCACAATACTTGTCCCTGGAGAGCCTCTTCCCTTCCGAACTCCTTTTCTCCCCACTTATTTTATACTTCTGAGAGCATAAGAATATCCTCTGAATGCCTGGGCAGAATCACTCACATTGTCTGTGCAGGAGGTGAAATTAATTGTAGTGATTCGCTTGCAGCAATAAGAGTATCACACATCATATGAGACAGCTACTCCACAGTAGCCTTTTTTACAAAGATTAGGATATGGAAAGCAGTGACCTTGCAGCAAACTTAAACCAGATGTTTTGTGGTAACTTCCAAGGAAATTTTTCATTTGTGAAGACACAAATCAATGTTAGTATCAACAACAGATCTAAAAAAAGCAGTACTGGTGCTATGGGACTCACCTAGCTGCCATTATTTTCCTGTGCCTTTTCAAGGCTAAGACCTTTTGATGGTTTGGGGCTCTGAAAGTCTGTGGGGAAAAAAATAGATTTAAGTCCACTTAAGCAAATAAGTTAGCAGTATCCATACTTAATTTATAGAATTTTGCAGTACTTGCATGATACCAGCATTTTGCCATTATAGTAAAAGTAAAATGTTCTCAATATGTTCAAAAAATAAATTTTCATTTTTGTTGCATTTGCCAGCTATAACATTTTAGCTGTGCTTTATCACTGCTGCTAATGTCTTTGAGTGGTTTGAGCATGTCATTAGCTTGCTAAGCACATTCCTCCAAAAAGCATCATTATCAGTGAAATAACTGTTATAGATTCAGAGGAATAAAAATCTAAGGACTCAGTGCTTCCCGGTTACACTGAGACTCTTAATTCTAACAGATTTTAAGCATGTTCAGTCTTCGGATGGTTGCAATTTGTACACAAACTTCTCAAAGAAGTGCTTATTTTTGGAACTGCAATATGATCAAGTCCCAGCAAAAATCACTGGCTATATTTCCAGGTTGCATACTGCAAGTAGACAAAGAAAAAAGTATTTGTATAACCTAAAGGAATATCGTCGTCACGCTTATACTCCACAACATTATTGATTCATTAATGCTGCCTGAGGAATGCTCCTGACTGCAGTATGTATCATGTCTAATGCTTGATTCCAGTGCTTGTTGTCATTCAGGAAGATATTAAACAAAATGAATTGCCCATGGCAGTATGATAATGAAGATAAATGTCAAAACCGCTTAATTCAAAAGAACAAAAAACCCAGCATCTAAACATGCAAACTCTGGACCAGCAATCTTAACGCAGCTCTGATATTATGTTGTCGGAAACTTCCCAACGTTAGAGCTGTGTTTTTCAGCTTTACATCAATATAAATATATGTGTACACAGCGAGATTAATTCTCAGTCTGGGTGCTGGGTCTGGCTGAGGAGGAATTAACATTCCTTAGAACTCATGTAGTACTTCAGACATTTGAGTAGAAGAGTATCAGAGTGGAGCTATGGCATCAGCGAGTGGTACGGCCACCACTGAGCAGTGCTAGCACAGCATCAAGGCTGTGACTCACTCTGCAGACATGCATGGCCTTGTCTTTTCTCCCAAGCTACATTTTCTCCCCCTATTTTGCCTATGGTGGGGGAGAGAAATAGCTTGCTGGGCTAAGTAAGCCCACAACATCAGTAGCATTGTGTTGTGGTGGCCAGCTCAAAAAGGTGAAGAATATAATTTGAAATGGTTGAGCAAATAAAACTTATTTTGGTTTAAGAAGAAAATTAAAGAGCAAATGAATAAATAACACCAAAGCAAATAAAAGTGGCAGAAAAAAGTGAGAGAGAAAATCTGGGATCTGATTAATGCCCAGAACATCTGTGGATTAGTAGCTGGTCCAAGTGACCTTTGTACCTGAGAAACAGATAACATCTCAGAGAATGAATTGTTTCTATTTATTTGTATCACAGAATTAAAAGAGGACTGCATTTATTTACCAAAAATAAATGGTAGTTGGTAAATTCATAATATTTTAACATTTTTTTAGCATTTTAATCCACAATAGGTGAAATTTCAAAACTGGTAATAAAAAATGCTTTCCTCTGGTAAACTGATTGCTTCTGTGGAGATGGAGCAGTACATGAACACACAGCAGGATAACAGCAGATACTGGCTATAGTCTTTTTTTCTGGTAGGTTCCTCCCTCCATCCATGCAAAAACACATTTTTTATCAAAGACAAGGACCCAGAGGGTACAAGAACAGAATATATTACCTTTGCCATTCATGCATTTGAAAACTCCCCATGTCTTTTATGTTTCTGCCTGGAGCCCCAGTTTTTCTTCCCCTAGAGACATCATTAAGTTGTACTTCCTGTTTCCATCAAAATTTAAATATCATTCATTCATGAAGGACTACAACGATGACCATTTTATACTAATGAGACTCTGAAAAGTCTTTGCTGAGATTTTTTTTAGCACAGAAATGCAATTAAATTACATCTTCTGACTAAATACATACGTCTCTATCTCTGCTTTGTCAATAGGATTCCTCCAAGAAGAAAAAATATAATAGTTTGTAGGATGGATTCTAGAAAGAAAACTTATTCAATATTAATGCAGACATGTAGAAGTGATAATAATATTTGTTCAAATGCAATATGTAATGAGCATGAGAATTTGTGCAGTTGATATGGTCTAATGCTCTCAGTAAATTTTCTTTGTAGCATCTGTGTGGTTTCAGCCAGGCAGTTGGTTGTGGCAAATATGACAACAGGGCATTTGAGTGCTTTAGTAAGGAAAATGGTAAGGGACTTTTTTGCTGCCTCTTACAGAAGTCTGCTATAAGACAGATTGCCCGCTGCTTTCACTGTTCGTGCTTACCGAATTTCTCCATAAATTACTAAATTATTTCACGTATGACCATTCAATATTAGCCATATCTCATTTCAGCAACCTTCTTGAATCATGAGGTTTTCTGACAGTTTTCATGTCTTACATTAAAGCAGGATTCATCTCATTTTAGTTTAGCATTGAAGGTCTAATCTAAATCATTCATACTAGTAGAAGGAACTACACTTAGCAGAGAACTATAACTCTCCCATAGTACATCTCGAGTAATATTTGAGAAACATTTATTGTCAGCCATTTCTGTACTCACATTTCACCAACATCATGAGATCCTGACAGGAATTAGCCAGGCTTGTTCTTTCTTAATTCAGAACCAACCTTACATCTGACCAAATGAACATTAATTACTCATTTTGCTGTTGACTAGAACAAAAGGACAGTGAAGAAGACAGAAGGTCATCTTCTTAATTAAAGTAAATCCTTCCGCATTACGCTGACAACAGAAAGTAGAATTAAAGTGGGAGCAAATTATCGTCGTGCTCAGAGCAGGGCATACATGCTTATTTTCACCCTTCCAGATATCCAGACTAAGTAGAAGTGATAACCAAGTCCCAAGCAATTAATTTTTTCTGTCCTTTGTAATGATTTTGTCCACACAGATAATCATCTACTTTCCTATGTACATAGGCTCGGCACAAATGAATTGAAGTAAATCCAGACAGCTTGTCTGAAGTGTTCCTTGCTTGTCTTTGTGACAGACTGCTACGATCTCAGATCTTTCAGCAGATTCATCAGTGCTTGATGTTTCCAAATTTCACGTTCTTGTAAACTTTTCCACAGAATTTTGGTTATAGCTTATATATATTTTATAAGATCTGACAACCAAATATTTTCTGCTTAATTCACCCTGTGTCACCAGGTAGCTTCTTCAGTAATATTCATGTGTGCCACAATGAATACTGCACAGATCCATGAAATCCTGACAAGAACATTGGAAGAGTAACTTTCACGTTTACTCTTGGGCTTTCACTCACCTCCCTTTACCATGTTGCTTGCTCCCAGTTGATGATTATATTATTATTATTTGAATTTGCAGCCTGAAATTCCGTTTGACAGCTTTCTTCCTGTGCCATCCTGTAGGATGGTCACCTAGATCAGACCTCTGTGAAACAGACTTTCCTAAATCTTTCCTGACAGACGACTGTATGCTTAAAGAGCTCTGAGGATGAAGATTATAAAGCCTCCAGTTCTCTCTGTTCTCATATCCAGCTTGAGCAGGTTTGTGGTGCCATTTTACAGTGGTCATGCTCAGTTCCACAGTGATGCTGATTCCATTAGACCGAACTATTTGTCTTCATGGAATGTGTTGCTAATGACTACTGAAGGAAGGTAGGCAGAAAGAAGAGGCAGGGGAGAGGAGAGGTGTGTGTTATGTAATGGAGATCCTTGACTGACCTGGTGTGAAACCAAGTAGTGTGAAGATGCTCATGGTCCTTCTGATGCTGTGATAGAGGTCTGTTGCAGACCACCTGGCCAAAATGATGATGGTGCTGGGGTTAGGCATTGTTCATCTGAGGAAATTCAACATCTGGACATTTCCTATTGCTTAAAAAGTCTCCAGCAGGGTCTGGAGGGCAGTGATGATGATTTTCTAATGCGAAATTTAGAGGAGTCCATCAGGAAATCATTCCACTACATCAATTCAATGAGAGGTAGAAATGATAGTGAATGTGGTCACAGATGACAGGTTGGAATGCACTGACCACAAGAAGATTGAGACTGAGATTA
Source organism: Tetrao urogallus (assembly GCF_951394365.1). NCBI lineage: Eukaryota > Metazoa > Chordata > Aves > Galliformes > Phasianidae > Tetrao > Tetrao urogallus. The sequence goes on along the minus strand of NC_136816.1, from coordinate 3,675,785 downwards.
GGAGGAAGGCTGAGAAGGTTAGCTGTAGACTTCAGACACCAGGCTTCAGGACAATAGACTGTGGGTTATTTGGAATGTTGCTGGGGGAAGATCTTCTCAGAGTGTTCTACCAGGGTGCACAGAAAAGATTTTTAAAGAAAACTGAGTTGGAGGTAAGGATCAAGCAGGAAGAAAGGCCATTTAAATCAGTGGCCACCATAAGTAGGCAGAGAACCTAAAGAAATGCTAGAATATATCCCACAAAAAGTGAGAACAAAGGCAGGAGACAGCTGAGGATGAACATCATAAAGACCAAATACCATCTAGAACTAAAACTAGGTACGGATATAAAGTGGTAACAAGTAGAGTTCTTGCAAGTATGCTAGCATCAAAGGGAAAAACACAGAAAGCTGCTGAATAGGAGAGACAGTTGACTCACATAATACAGAAAACATGGATTTATTTATTTTTTTTTTCGTATCAGTCTTCACAGGCAAAACTTTTTAACTTCTGCATGTACCAGTCTGGTTTCGAATGGAGATAGAAAAGAAGGCAACAAGTTAGGTAGGTACAACTTAAAGAAGTTGGAACTATTCTAGGATGGAGAATCATATCATATTCACCCGAAGTTGCTAGAGGAGCTGGATGCAATTATTGCACTGTCACATTTCATCATCTGTAAACATCTTCATAGATCACAACAGGTCCTCAGCAAATAGAAAAGGATAACCATTACTTCTATGTAGAAAAGGAAGAGAGATTAAGGGAACTCTGAACTAGGCAGCCTCATCTTAGACACCAGAAAGATCACAGATTGATGTTTACATTCCAAGCACCTGGAAGACCAAACAGTGACCAGGAGCAATGTACACAGATTTACCAATGGCAAATCATCATCCACCAGCCTAAACAATTTCCACAGTGACGCAGGCTATTAGTATTGGTTTTACATTTAACATCATTGGATATCTGAATGAAAATACACAATGCAAACAACATACTTCTGGACAACACTTCACTACAAAGATTTTAAATTCAAGTGGGATTTTGGGAAATGACCAAGAGAAATGGCATGAATTTTAGCAAGCACAAGGACCAGACTCTGTATGGTGAAGGGGAATAGCTGTGGCTGATGCAGACTGCCTGGCTCAGCAGGCAGGAAGGTCTGGGCTCTGATATTTGATGGTGAATGCAAGCCAACAGTATCCTCTTCCTTGCCTGCTGCTGGAGGGACTTTGCACAGTGCTCAGCAAAAGACTACAGTCATGGTAAGGGATGTGAAGTGTGGATGAGGAGGGGATGGATGAGATGTGATTGTCAGTCTAGCAAAGTTAAAGCTAAAGGCCGTATTTGAAGTGCAGTTATAAAAATAGCAGAGCTAGGCTCTGCAGCAATAGCAGACTGCTACAACATATAGAAGACTACGCTGAGATGCTGACTTTGAATTGTGAGTTGGGTAGATCAAGCTGGATGTACGAAAAATTTCTTCACTGTGTGGGCAGTGCAGTACAGGGCTGTGATTCACGCAGAAGGTGTGGGCACTTCATTTGGGGGAGCTGTGAAGACAAAACTGAGTTTGATCTGCCATACAGTTGGTGACCTCACCTCCAAAGGGAAACTGAAACTTTCATACTGAAGTCCTTTCCAACTAGCATTTCTATCACCCCTCAGTTTCTCCATGGACATAATTATGTTGACTTGCACACCCTCGCCTTGGAAAAATGTTTGAAGGGTTGAAGGCACAGTGACATGCAATTTATCTATAATCATTTATTAATTTGCATTCATGTAAGCCTCAGTTTCAAGAAGCTAACATTGAGTTTGACTTTCCCACTGCTGTTCTCCATGTCACAACTTAGTTCTTTCAGTTATGTGCGCCTTACAATGCATTTTCAAACCATTTACGACTGCACCTTTCAAAAACAAATAGAATTTCACAACTTTTTTTTTTTCTTATTTTTATAAGGATTTCACTTTTGCCCCTGTACATTTTAACATTGTCTATTTCTTCTCCCCTCTGTACACAAGAAGGAAAAAATGGAGAAACTTAAAATCTTAATTAGGACAGTAATGAAAACTAATGTCCTCTCCACAGTGAGAAAAGTCAAAATTACCCAGAATAGGAACAGATTAGTCATGTAGTGGTGTTTCCCTTCACTTCAATTCCATCCTAGTCTAAACATCACCTTGTTCCTTTAAATATACCCACAACCAGGTATGTGGAAGCACTTCTAATTCATTCCCCTGATGCTATGATTCAGCTTTTATTTTTTCTTAGAAAACTCTGTTTAAACTGACTACAGCAAAGTCAGCACCTTTTCTTTGTTTTTCCAAAGAAATACAAAGAATTTGCTTCTCCATGAAATAAAATTTTTACAAGCTACATTAAAGCTAGCCCATTAGAACAAAACCAAAAAGCAATATCTGCTTCTCAAAGAAAGGGACAGAACATATGGTCAGAAGGTAACAAATTTCTAGCTGACGAGTTCTGCTAGTTTTACAATATCAGAGATGACAACTGTAGTTTTAAAAGAAAGAACAAACTAGAGGCTTCCATTAGCAATGTGAAAGGAGATAGCCTTACACAGGAGCTAGGAAAAAAAGCATTTTTTCTAAAGATAGATGAAAAACAGTTTTAATGCCAACTATATTGTCTTATTTGAAAATTAGCGCAACTGTAACAGTGACACACAGAGGTCTTCAATATTACACTCATTAAATTGTAATAAGTAGAACTGGTTTGCATACTTTCTCATCTACAAAAGTTAAGAAAACATCTTTGGAAAAAACTATATATTTATTATTTCACAACCTATTAATTACTAACGGGAAATCTCTCTAAATTGAGTAAAATAATAATAGGCCAACGCAATTCTGTTGCATTACACACCAGTTAAGCTTTACATTCTTTTGTCTTTTGGGAATAATTAAAAAATTAAAGTGCATGAGTAAAGCTTACACTGTAAGGAACATATTATTTTTCTCAGCTGCTCTTTGCTAGAAATGCTTCTTCATGACACCCTTCATTACTGAGCCAGAAGCAGGATCATTCCGTGCATTAGCTCTTGATGACTGCCTTCCCTCTGCTTCGTACAACCTCTCCTGAATCCTGCAGACTGAGCACATGCAATGCAGAGTGCTCAGGGACAGACTTCTACACTTTCACTCCACATTACTTAAACAGTCCCTTCTTTCTCTTGATCCTGCAAACAGCCAGCTTTGCTTGGTGCCCAGAAGCACAAGACCCCTGATGCCACTGATGACGTTACTGCTTGCTGTCACTCCTCAGACAGAATCTACTCCTGCTAGTTGATTATCACTGTGACTCATCCTTTGAAGCTCTTTGTGTTTGATTATACTTTTTTAATTCCAGGTGAGGATAAAAACTGCACAAGATACTAAAAAGTTCAGTATCATGGCCAAGCACGTACCTATGGATTGGTGCAGTGGTGCTCGCTTCTTTTCCTTGTTGCTTTCCTAATATTTCTCAGCTGTTTGCCTGTGTTTTTTGACTTCTTGTTAAGCACAGCACATTTTCGTAAAAAAATAATTGCAAAATACAGATTTAAGAGAACGTGTTAAATTAAATACATTTTTCATATAGATCACTTTTTACGCGTACCTTCACTGAACGTCAGTTGCCATTTTAGTAACCTGACATTTAGACCTCTCATACTTACCACATTTAATAACTTAGTATGATCAGCAAATTTATGAAATAACTATTTATTAGACTGCCCGTTTATCCACATGGTCAAAAACATTTTGAAAAGCATGGATCCCAGTACATGTTCCACGTGATATCATTGGTGGCCTCTTTCCACTGTGAAAACTCATCCTTTCCTCTCCTATTACTTATTGTTTTTATCATTTTTTATGATTGCAGGAAATCTCCTCTTAGTCAGCATCATTGTTTTCTCAGGAGTGTTTAGCAGACTTTGGTGTTGCTAAAATCCTTCTCGTTCTTCAAATAATCTATTACTACAGTTTCTGTTGATTTGCCCAGTGCAGACATTTTGGTCTATATCCTTTCCTCATCTTCCCTCAAATTCACATTAAAATTGGCACCTTTATTTGCAGTCTCACATCTCTAAAGCCATCAAATTTTTCCACAGTTAATTTCACCACGCTTACCGTTTTAATTATTTCACCTGAGTACTTTCAAAATCTGTGAGTAGATACCACCTATTTATGAAATTTCCTTCATGGTGTTCTGTACCATCTCCTAACAGCTCGAAATGAGTTTCGTCATAGTGAAATATTCCTGTTCAGCAGTTTCCCCAAACTCTTCCACTGTGAGAGCAGAAGTAAACAATGAAACAAACAATTTTGCTGCAATAATTTCTTCTAAATGCTTCTGTTTTCCTTGATTCTCTTTTGAGATTACTTACTCTCTGCCATACTTCCTGCTGCTTGTAACTGAGGAAGAGCGTTTCTTGACCTCTGTATTTCTCAAAATTGTTTTTGTTAACAGATCTTTTATGCATCTTGCAATTACTTTGATGTGCCTTGCTGTGGATATTATTTTCATATTTACAGTCCTTTCCATTTTCTTCCTAAGTCCCCAGCTCTCTGACGAACATTTTTTGCTTCAGCAGCAAATAGCTGATAGCATGCTGCCTAGACACAGAAGCTCCTTTCTGCCCTTTCTCAATCCTTTCTCACTAAGCAGGATTTATTTCTTCTGCGCCCTCAATTCAGTATTTTAAACTGCCCCATCTGTCCCATCTGCCATGACATAACTGCCTGTGAATCCTTCCAGATTCTTCCTTAGCAGGAATGCCCATTTCGATACAAACTCTGCTTTCCAAAGTTACCCACAAGTACTGGGAGATTTACTGGCTTCTGCAGTCCCATGAAGATACTGAACCTAGATAGAGATTCGGCTAAAATACATTGCACCACATCCACCTCCCTTCTGCTGCTTCTTTCACCAGATCCTCAACTATCCAGTCCATAACAAAATCAATAATGCAGTCTCTGCAGCTCTCTAAGATTTTTTTTTTTCTTTAGAGTACTCTGTTTGTTATTCTCTGCAGACATTTTTCTATATATGAGTCAATCTTGTCCTTCCAACTTTTCCCTGCAGTTTCTCCCCAATACACATATCATCTCCAACTGCATGCTCCACTTCATCCATTGCTGTTTTTCCACTCTTAGACTCACTTGTGGTCTTGGTTTAAAAGTCAATCCTTCTCTACAGCCTCCTGCATTCCCGAGGTCCCTTTAGTTTCTTTTATAAGGGTGAACCTCATCCTTACACCATTTTTGCCTTTGCAGAAGAAAATATTCCCTCTCAGCCTCTCTGTACATCAGGGACAGTCACTGAAGAGATCCTGGGCTGCTGCACCCATGTTGTCCAACACCTGCTGTTAAATAAATCACTGTTAAACTTACAAAAGAACAATGGTAAATCAGTCAACATAAACTGTCATTTCTTTTTTCATCCACTCCATAATTTCAGTCACGTTAAGGAAGAGAATGGAACTCAGTGAACCCTTCTCCCCTCACTCCTCCTCAATGCTGGCTGGATACTGGATGATATGTGGCAGATATGCTCCTGTACGGTCATCCCAGGCTGCCTCTGGGTCTGCCAGGTGCCTTCTGCCTTCAGCAGGGGCATTCTACTGCCATCTTTCCCTCCCAGGTACCAGGGCTGCCACAGTTGTCCTGAGGCACAGCATCATTGGAGAGATTCAGTGAATAGGAGACACATGTCCTCTGTAGTAAAAAATCTGTTCCCTGGTGGTATGCATGCCATGTGACATCTGAGGAGACTGCTCTGATGGGAAGGATACTTCTGTAACATCCCAGCCAGTGCCAGATTTATACAGTCCTTGGTTTCTGCTTTACAAAATGGTTATTTTTACATACATCTCTATCCTTCTCATTAAGCAATAGGAATTGATGATGGTTCTTGTGTTTAAAATAATTCAGCTGCTGAAAGAATTACATACCTTACTGTCGTTATGAAAGAAGCCCTCAGTGGTAGCCGTTTGCAAAAGCCTTCTGAAATACTAGTAGCATTTTATTTTCCTCTTTTGAGCTACTGTCTCAGGAGAGCTTCTGCATAGCATGCAGGCATTGGCTCCAAATATGTCACAATACTGAATGCTTTATAATTTAATTTGCAAAGAAATCTGGATCTCCCCAGCACCACTGGTAGCAAAATAAAGACATAATATGTACATGTGCATGTGCAAATGTGCTAAAATTGACTCTCCAGTAGGAAGGAGCTGAAAACTACAGCATGAGATTGATGAAAAGCACAATTTGCAGCATCTAACTGTATTTGTTTCTCAAACTGGGTCTACATTCTCTTCAGTATATACTATTTTTGCAATACATAGTGTAAAACCTCTCCTGGGACAAGGCCACTGTTTTACATATTCGATGCATTTTTCTGAAGAAAGTTTCAGGTGAATTTTGTACAGTGAGATTTTCGGACAGGTGCTGGTCTAGAATTCAGCAGAGCAGAAAAATATTAGCATCACAGTTTTATTGGATTATTTTCAAATATAGATGGGTGCATTCTGTTCAAAAAAAAGAAAAAAAAAAACAAAACCAAAAAGCAGCTTTTCCAAATGTTGTTAGACAATAATGGAAGTGCTCAGTTCTGTTCATTAAGCAACTCAGCATTAGTCTGAAAAACAAGACACCACCACCATTCTTTAACAAATACAAAGGTTGCATTTATCAGCTATACTGGTGGAAATTGACCGCTAGATTTCTTTAAGAGAAGGTTTCTTCAAAAACATGAGATGGTCCCAAGTTTTGTGAAATGAGACAGGCTACAATTTCCTCAACTAATTCATTTGATGATTTCAGGACAACCCATAAAAGCAATCTATGGCTTCATAGTCACAAGAAGAGTCCTTCTGAAATGTAAGTAATAAAATGAGCATCTCTTGCAGTAACAGGACTTGGGGCACTTATTCAGGACAGCTGGCATTCATCAGAAGGTAGGGCTGTGCATGCATGCACACAAACACACACACCCATACACTACTTGTCAGAGCAGAGCAATAAATTAAAAATATCTGCCCATAACAAGGTTAACCCACGAGTGGTGAAACGGCTTGGGTATTCCCAATATTGTTTTTTTTGTTCTTGAAATGACAGCTTTCTCTCTGTGAGCACTTAACAGGTTCCAAAGAGCAGTGGAAATAAAGAAAAAAATAATTCAGCTTTATTAATCAGTTACTGGGTTTCAGGTGGATGTTTTAAGTGAACTAGGAACAACGTGCTTTACTGTACTCTGAAAATCACACACAAGCTAACAGACTAAGGAAAAATGAAAATACGTACTTTTATTCAAAACAGCTATAGCACTGAAATGTTCAATAACTTCATAGCAAAAGACTACAGCACACAGAAACAATGACTGATAACTGTAAACTGCAGACTGTTCTAAAGAACAACCTCGCATACCGCAACTACTTCAACTGATTAAGTGGTGTGGCCTTGCCAGCGTGCTAAAACAAACGAAGAGACAAACCAAATAAAACCTGACAAAGTCAAAAAACATCACAACTAAAAGCAGTTTCTGGACAAGGTAAGATGCTTGATAAAAGCTCTCTCTGTAAGCTGAGAGGCCACACTCACTAGACTACATTTCTCTCATTTTTAAACACCCGAATATTCACTCGATGAAGCTTACTGATAATAAAAAATCTATCCCATTATATATCTATATTTCTTCACGTGGATATTAAAATAAACTATGTTCTGAAATTAAGAGTTAAAATTCCTCCTTTTGTTTTCCATACATATTTGCCTGTATAAATATACTTCATCATTTTACAAATTACAATATTTATATTAAAGCTTTCGGTCAGCAAACCATCACAGCTTCACACGAACAAACAATTTCTGTGTTTTGGTTCTGTCTTTAAATCATTTTTGGAGATAATGAAAACCAGCCCAAATGAGTGACTGCTAACAATATAAACAACACATTTATTTAGAAAAATAAACTGAAAATGCTGCTTGTCTGTTAGATTTCTCCATGAAGTATAGACAAATGGCTAGAAAACTTGTATGCCAAATACGTATTACAAATGACTTTGTCTCTTTAACAGTAACTGGAACAACAATGCCAGCGTTCAACAGGAACAGACAGGATGTATAATTGAATAGATTAAACTCCTTGCAACAGTATGATAAAAAAAATGGATGCTATTAAAAAAGATTATATCCCCGTTGTAGACACACCTTAACATGATGATTTGTCATATATATACATATATATATATATGTATGTATATGTATGTATTTATTTAAACCTAAGAAAGGACCACAGTCCTTTCAGTGAAGAGATCCCCTTAGTGAAAGAGCGCACAAATGTTTTTCTTCAGTTCTTTTATATTCCACCTTTTGGAGCCCCGGCAGAATACAGCTCGTTGTGGTCAAAAAGCTCCTGGGGCTGTCTGTGCAAATGGTGGCACACACCATTACCCTGAATGGAAGTGACAGTGCAAAAACTTGAAGTGCATTGAGATGCAATCTTTAACACCTGAACTTTTTCAAAGTTGGGTGAAGGACAGGAGTCAGCATCCTTTGAAGCAGTTTAATGTCACCGATGCCCTGTTCCTGTATGGCTTCCAATATGTACAAGGAATGACAGAGGTCTTCTTCCGCTGTAGACAATAAATTCCCCTGTTACTGTAAATGCATTTATATCCCATTATCGCCTGCGCGCTTCATTTCTCCTTTTGGCTACATATAGAAATATTTTTGGATGCTGCCCACGAAAAGCTCATCAATTGTTACTCTGGTTGCTCAGCACAGAACTCAAATGCCAGAGAGCTGTGGTGAGATTGTTGGTCCTCTATTCTTTGCTCCCACCAAGTGGAATTTAAGGCTGTGGCTTTTGCCAGGACGCTGCTTGCAGCAGTCTGATCTGAAACAGAGGACTCAACGCAAATTTCACCCATGAGTCATTGTGCTCTGACTTGAAGGGCTTTCCCATGCTCCATGGAGGGTTGGGTTCCTGGTTATTTTTCAGATCTGGCCTGCAAGAAGTCACAATGATGAATCTAATATGCAAGAAATTAGATGACGTGCCTCCAGATACAGATATTCCTTGAAGCCTGAAGGAGCTGCAAAAAAGAAGACAAGGACAAAGTTATAAAAACATGACTTAAAAATGATGAAGTGATAAACAAAATAGTTTTGAATGATTGTTCTGCTTTCCAAGAGTTCAAAGCACTGTAATATTCTGAAACTTTACCTCTTACAGTTTATTACTGATACAGACCTTATTTCTCTGCACGGTCAGCAGGTTTGACTTCATAACTTTCTTTAGAATTACATTAATTCATAGAACCTGAGAAAAAGATCATTATGGTCTTATGTCCCAGACTACACATGTGTTAAACTGATGAATTTTTGACTATTACCTTTGTTAATCTAGCTAACCCAACAATTCAATTTATCAGCATACGTGAGAGCTTAAAACCAAACCAAAACTACTGAGATTTTAATATACGAGGAGCAAAATATCATGCATTTGAGGAACTTTTAAGATTTCAAATCTAATTTAGGCTATGAATCTGGATTCTATTTTCCATTCTCAAGTTAGATAGAAAGTGGAATTCAGCAGGAGATTATAACCTGACAGACAAGTTTCCTAATCACTAGAATACTATTCAGCATTTTGATTCAGGTCACTCACAGTCTCTTTCTGGGAAATGGCTTTAATTTATATAATGCACTAAAATGATCCTTGAAAGAATGATCCTTTGAAAGAAAATAATTGTGCAATCTAATGCTCAGGCTCAGTGTATTTACTTACTAGACAAGAAAAAGCAGCACAAAAAAGTGGGGCTATGGGATACTTACCAGCTGATAGGTAAGGCAGGAATTTGGATTATTTTATGAACTCACGTTGTCTGAGGGAAAGAATGAGAAATTCCTCTTCCACCTGTCGTGATTTACAGCTAGGGCTACCCCACTGTGAGGGGAATGAAAATTATTTCCTTACCATTACAAATGGATTTCATAAACCTAGCCTTTCATTCACATCTCCTCTTCTTTCATATCGACTGGACTGCTTCATTTTGATAAGGTGGGAAAAGGTGAGGCAAGACAAGGTGAAGCAAGGCAAGAAAGAAAGGAAAGGAAATAGAATCTGAAGTTGGCATAAATTGAGGCTTTTTTCCCCAACAATCAAAGCAGTGAGTCAGAAATACTGTCTGGATTGCTGCACCAGCCCAACAATCTAATGGCCACGGTATAATAAATCTATGAAAACTGACTTGGGGTGGCAGAATTTTTTCCTAATCAACCATGCTTTGGCTCACATCATTAATCAAAAAGGTGAATATCTTATGTATTTGCTAGCAGTGTAGTTTTAAACAAAGGACTCTTCATATCAATGGAAACATATCTATCTTCAGCTATCACAATTTCTTTCTTTAATTATATCTTGGTCTAATGATTTGTGTATGTTAAAACATCGTAAAAATCACAAAGATAATGGTATTGCCCTAGAATTCAGGGTAACATGAGACAGGATGGATATTGTACGAAAAAGCATGCATGAAAAAGCAATACTAATAATCAAAAGAAATAAACACAGCAAATATTTCTTGTTCTCTGTCAGGAGACAGTTCTTCCTCAAACTTATTCTGAACACAACACAATGCTGAATAGTTGTAGGTGTGTAAAGAAATATATATTTTTTTGCTTCTCTAGGTTGCAGTTCATTACTTACTTAGTAACATGCCCACAAAGACTGAATATTATAGCAGACATACCTCGATTCCTGTAGCAACTAATTCAGTCGCCAACTCACACGACTGATTCCCAGTTGTACGACTGTATGACATCCACCTAAATCTCATCGACACTCTACCAAAGAAGGAAAGTTTTCCTTTTGTTTTTTAATGATACCTTTGCTAAACTGAACAAATGGCAGTGCTACAAAAAATGTGATGTGTGTCTTTACGCAAAATAAATAAAATACCCTAATTAGAAAATTAAGAATTTGGAAGCTGGGCAATGCCCGCATTAAAAATAGAAAAAGCAGTTCCTCTTCCCACCTCAAATGGATGAATGAAAAATTAATTAATTGTTGCCCATCGTCGTGCAGATGAAGAAGTGAGGCGCAGAGAAAATAGGTCAGTTATTGAAGAAATATGTTCTGTTTTTTATTGCTATGGTTTTTAGTAGTTTGACAGGAGCTCTACCTCCAACACCCACATTTAATTTGTGCTTACAAAATGCCTTCAGCCTCGTCAGTATCTTCATGATGCAAACTCTACTAAACAGCAAAGGCTGAGACAGCCTACAGGAGACTGCTTTCTCATTTGAACCCATTCTCTTCCCTTTCTTTGGCTTGGCAGTCTTGGTCTTGCATCCGCAGCTCCAATATTCAGTTCCAAAAACAGGAACTGAAAGAAATCACTGTAATTGTTTTCCTCACTTAGAACCAGATACTCCTTCCTCTCAAGTATACTTTACTTCTATGCCAGCGTTACTTGAATAGTCTTTCATTTTCCACTGTTTGTCAGTATCCACTGTTTTTCAGTTTTCTTGAAAACTGAAAAATCACAGATGAAAATTCACTCAAGAATTTATTCAATTTAAATTCATGTTCAAATGAAATCCAAATAACTTATTCAATTTTAACTGAAGAAACAAGTTCAAAGTAGAAAGATAATCAAGCTCAATTTATAGTATTAACAATTAATAAATGTGCTTCGATTGTGTAGTGGCAGGACAGAAATATGCCGAACAAGTGATAGAGAAGATATTTATCAAATTTTAATTGACAAGTGCATTGGTGACTGCCAGTGATGGCAGAAATGTGAATTTCTGTGCTACGTCTAGCCTCTTTTATTAAGAAGGAAAGAAAAGATTAGGAATCAGCTTCACGTTCAATTGAGAGAGACAGAGAGACTTAACACTAAGTTATATAAACCTTGAATCGTTCTCATCTAGACTAATTAAAATCTCCCATATCTGAGCTGATTTTGCACTAACAGCATGAATTGAACACATGCTGTTACCCTGCGTAAGCGTGCTGGCGCTCAGAACACCAGCCCATCTATTAGCTTCACTCAGGTTTTCACAAGCATGAGAAGAAGCAATCACAGAGCAACAAACCCTCCTCAGCTGCATGTATTTTCTAGATACTGGTAAATAGTAGCAGCATCTGGCTCAGCTTCTCAGTTACACCTGAACGATATGGAAATATTTACGTTCAGATGTGGAATATCTGATCTATTTACGTTCAGCTTTTGTTTCAGGTCGGATGGATTACTATGCCAATTCCTTCAGAAGAAAAAGAATTATTGGTAAGGAACAGAATGCTTTTGTAGGCCCTTTCTTGGCTGCCCTCAATGTCCAAAACAAATTCCGTGAGCTTCAGAGTATTGTTGTAGGTATAAATTGAAGCAGTGGATTTCAGAAGACATGCATTTTCAGTCACGAGCCAGATAAAGTGTCTGTGTTTTGTGATTACAGGAACTCTGCCAATGCAAGAGCAATGTTTTTACCAGGTGTTTTACTCCTCCATCAACAACATTTTAACCATATAATCCAATTTTAGATGGTTGTTTTTTGTTTGTTTGTTTTTGCCTGTTTTATTGCACTCTGAAGACATCAATGACAGTAAAATCCTTAAAACATGAAAAATGCAGAATTTCAACAAATGCACAACACTTGTTTGTAATCCTTCTGATTTCTTGTCTTCCCAGTAAGCTTCAGAATACTGATTTCTGTGTGGTAGAGTAATCCTCCTGCCATTTCAGCCTCTAAATAATTTATTTGCCAAACAGAAAACTAGAATTCCTAATTGCTGATTGGATTTCTTTTTCTCTCAAAGATTTTAAAAATATTGTGAATAGCGCGCATACAAAGTTAGTTAAAACCTCTGCAATTATTCATTTTCATTTTTTTCCCCTTGCATAGCATTTTTGTCTATGTCCTGACACCATCTATTAGTTTCTACAGTAGTATCATTCTAACCACCTCGCTAATCTTTTCTTATGTGATGAAGTTATCAAGTCCTGTTGCTCCACCTCCAGACCCTTCTATGCATGTAATTCTATGAATAGTTCTGCAAATCCAGTCCTAAACAGAGATCTGCAGACTGTGTCACACATTATATGATGAAAGCATCTCTTAAATGAACTCTCTGTACTGAACACATACTGCTTAAGCACAGTGTTAGTGAAAGTTGACTGTCTTTGTGTGTTTGCACAACAAAATGACCATCAGAACATTGGCTTTGAGAGCTGCTGCTACTCAGATACATATATATATAATATATGAGGGCTGCTCCAAAAGTAACGCCTCCTATTGATGATGTAGGCCCATGCTATCAGAAGCGACTGTCGGTGATACGGCAGGTGAGGCTGAACCTTCCTACAAATATTCCATTGCATTTTGTTGGCGTGCCAGCAGATGGCAGCAGAGCTGCAGTTTCCATCGAAATCAATAGCAGGCACTACTTTTGGAGCAACCTGTGCACGTGTGCACAGCAATGAAACATTCATGGAAAAGCAGCATGCAAGGAATGCAAGGAGCATTGTCTTTGCCAACTGCTGAACAAAACATGGCGGTGTTTTCTCAATGATGTCCCAGACATTTCAGATTGGAGACAAGGAATCTGTGGGACTGACAGTGGGAAATTAAGCCTCTTTTTTTCATCCTCAACACAGCTCAAATCTGGGCCACCAAAATTACCAAGAGGTTTCTTGACAACACAGAAGCCAGTATCCTACTTGAGGGAGCCCATGAGTTGTGCCAAACCCCAAAGCACTAACTGCAAAGTGCTGAAGTGGAAAGAGTGGAGGAATCTTGTTCATGTATCCTGGGAAACTCCAGCAGCTTTGTGCCATGGTGAGAGGCCCTTTCTCTAGTAAGACAAGGACACATCAATTTTGCTGGAGAAGTGAGATCGTGCTTTCTTGGCAAGTGAAAGAAATGCAGAAATAAATCTCAAAATTCCTCAGAAATATTTTTGGCTGAGACTTTTTCAACCCACATCTTTAACCTTTTGAAACACTTCCGTTATTCTTTTTTTTTTTTTTTTTTTTTTTTTTTTTTTTTGACATGACTTTTTTTCATTTACACTCAACATTTTGGTCACTTATCTACTTATCTGTTGGTAAAATGTGTCAATGTTCCAAAAACATGTCTACAGACAGAATTAGTTATGCCAAGGCTGAAGACACAGCTAGAAAGCCTACTTCTTCTTCCATTAGTTTTGGGCTTGCTATGATCTATCCTTCCCGACACAGGTGCTCACAAAAGAGTTCTGGCAGTGTCCATTTCTTCATTTTCTCTCCGTTTCCTGGTACCCAGAACAGCTGTTTTCTCAAATCAGGACATTTGACTCCATTTTGTCTTCCATCTGACTCCTACACACTGAAAATCAAGAATTAGTCAAGAGGAAATCAGCTTCTCCAGGCTGGTGCATGACGTAAGATCTGAGCTGTCCTTTTCCAGACCTTCACAGGTGTCACTTACAGTCAGGATTCTGATGCAGAGCTGCTTAAACAGCCAAAGCAAGGTGCACTTAAATGCCTGCTTATCAATGCCTCTGACAGAATACATTCCCATATGTAAATATGCACCAAAATATTTATGGATCTTTAATTTTTTGTATATTCATGTCTATTTCACGTATTTGTAATATATAATTATATATAATTATGTGATTTGTATCATTATACAATTAATGTATTTATGATATGTGCATACATGTATTAATTCTCTCCTTCTTCTGCTGACCAGGGATAATAACTACGTGCTGGAAAGTGTTCACAAGCCTGCCAACAGACTGCTGTTCACAAGTCCCATCCAAGCCCACAGTTCAGGTGGACAATGCAGCTGTGGCAGCAGCAGCAGAGGAGCTGCTAAGCTGGAAACTCGACCCGTGGTCACATTTCAGCTTAGATCCATCTCTGGAACAGAGACACTGACGATGCTACCAACACAAAATTGAATGCATGGACAGTCATGTCACGGCCTGTGATGGCAGCTGAACACCATGTGTGAAATGTTTATCTATTACATTTCTCAATTAAGGAAAACTTATTATTATTTGCATATTATTTCCAGGGTTTGAATTACAGATCTCGGTTTCACCTGCTCAGAAGGTAAACACTGCAAAACACTGAACCTACAAGCACAAACCGTGCAATGACTCTGATACCTCCCACGGGCTCTCTTGACAGTGGAACAAACAAAGAAATAGGCTCTGCAGGCAAACTCAAACTTGCTTTTAGCACCATCCATCCCTGTGCCGAGTGTCAGAGGGGATCCTGCTCTGTGTCCAGGTGCAGAAAGGCAGTCTCCATCCGTTCATTTTTTCTGCAGTGCTTTGGGCTCAAAAACAGTCTTTTAAGCAAAACAGCTGGGTAACTTGTATCTGTAATGTAATCATTTTGCCCTTCTTTGTGCTCTCCTTTTCGTGCTGAGTCAAAGTGAATTTCGCTAATTAGCCCGAATGTGAGTCTGTGTCAAACGGAGGTGGGACAGAGATCAGGAGAAGAAAGAGATGCAGAAGATGGCTGAATTCCCAGCAGGATTAGCTTTCTGTTTCTAATGACCAGTGAGAAATCAGCTAGTGACACATCTGAGGAGCTGCCAATCTAGGGTTATCCAGCTAGCTTACCACAGGTGATACCAGCAAGCAAGTAATGACATACAGACACTCAGCATGAAGCACCTTTTGCAAAGAGTTGCCACAGAATTTCAGGTCGGTATATACTGTTGGAAGGTTTCCATCAGTACTGTACCTATTTCACCAAGGATGAAGGTAAGCATGCTGCCATCATTGCCCTCCATTTATTGAAGGTGCCTTCATACATTCTGGTTGTTAGCAGACACTCAAAGATGTGGAAGGCTTGATAGGTAAAAGAGCAACTCCCTCCTTTTCTGTGACAGTGCTTTGTTTGTTCCGTAAAAATTTGTATTAATGTCTTACACTTTTAAGTCAGTCAAGAGAAAGTCAAGAGGGTTTTGTTTCCATTTTCGGAATGTAGAGGTTGTTGGGATTTTTTGTTTGTTTGTTGGTTTGTTTTTCTTGTAACAAAACGTCTTAAAGAAACACAAATGATTTGAAAACCAATCTTCCCAGAACACATCTTCAGTTGGCAGGAATAACATCTCTGAGTTAACCTGCAGCTCGAAAGGGTGGATAATGGAACTGGCAGCTCTACACTTTCTTATTTTAAAAAAAATATATATATAGCTGAAAGGAATCGTGTAGTACATAATGTAGCTATCAATATTTGTAGTTATTTAGTTTCTTTTTTTTTTTTTTCTTTTTTTGTCATTTATTGATCTTTCTTCTATTTCAGATTGATCAAGCAATCCACCAGCTCTGCAGAATTATCCCTATACCGCAAGCCAAAAATACTTCAGACACATCAGAAGATACCTGCAAATACCTTGGCACAGCCTTTCTCCAGATCAGCCCATTGAGGGCTGAAACAACCCCTGATTCCAGCTGACAACGTGCTGCTTTCTGACAGACATTTCACAGGAAGTCTTTCCTTTGTCATTTGGCACAAGCATTTTCCTGCAGAAAATTAAAAATAAATTCCACTGCCAGAAAGGTGTGGAGATCACCAACACTGTGTTGCCTCTTTCTCCCAAAACATGCTGACATGACCAACAGGTCACAGCAATTCTATGGTATATTGCTTGTTCAATATACTCACATTTACACTCTGTATTATGAAATGAAAGAAGTTTGTGTCAGGTTTTCAAGAGTGGAGAATTCTGTTCTTAGCTGCTATAAAATGAGAAGCTCACAGCTGAATCTTGGTCAGAAATCCATCAAGGGAAGAAAGGCCCTGAGGCTCTGTAGCAATGAGGAGTTTGTTCTGCAAGTTTATGCACAGCTCCAGCCATGTGCAACTGCTGTTTAAAAGGCAGGTGTATCAGAGATAAGCACAATTAATCTGTCCACAGGTGTTCAAAATGGTGCCTTTAATTTCAGGAATCCTACACAGGAGATTTTAGAATGGTGTTATGCTGGTGTGACACAGCAAGACATTTGAAACAAAACAGAAAATTTCAGGGCTTTTTTGGAAGAAAAACAAAGGAAAATGACTTTATTGTTTTTACAGGTTTACTATGGATACAGAATAGAATCATAGAATCACAGAATCAGTCAGGTTGGAAAAGACCTTAAAGATCATCAAGTCCAACCACAGCCTAACCATACTGCCCTAACTCTAACAACCTTCCACTAAATCCTGTCCCTGAGCACCACATCCAAATGGATTTTAAACACATCCAGGGATGGTGACTCAACCACCTCCCTGGGGAGCCCATTCCACTGCTTAACAACCCTTCCTGTAGAGAAGTGTCTCCTGATATCCAACCTAAACCTCCCCTGGCACAACTCAAGGACATTTTCCCTCATCCTGTCACCTGTCACTGCTCATAAGTCGAGATTTAAACTAACCAATATTTTTGACAAATGTAAAGATAGCTTTTTTTTCTAATTCGTATCTAATGATGTGCAGTGTCATACACAACCAGGTGGGACAGGCAAACATAAGATTAGCAACAAGGCTTATCTCTGCTTAGCCTCTGAGGAACTTTATTTCTCTCAGTCATCACCTAAGAAATCCCTGATAAGCTTCAGCAGGAGAAGGGGATTATTTCACAGGCAACAGACTACCCGAGTTTCTGATCTCTGATCATAAGAAAAATTCAGAATCATAAAGCATCTCAGTATTAAAACCTTTGTCATATCCATCAAATACGCTCAAAGTCTCGGCTCACAATATGAAACCATGTGATCATGTGATTTTTAAAAAAGTGTTGCTTTTTGTTTGTTTGTTTGTTTGTTTGTTTGTTTGTTCCATTTGTATTTGCAAATCTCACAAGTCTTGTCAGTGCAGACTGGTTTGCACAGTGAGCCTGTGTGGCTAGTCCTGAATCTGTACTCATCTGGAGCAATTTGGTTAACAAAATAAATACTCCAGCCAATCACAGAAGCTCAAAATTCAGGCACATACCAGTGAGCTCTGCTGATAATCCTGCTGAGGCAAAGGTTACCAGCAAAATGTCCAGTGCAGTGCTTTGCACATGAAGCACAGGCCTCAAATACCCTGCCTGCACAGCCAGTGAAACACCACCAGCAATGAGGCCAGTTCTTCTGGTTCTGCTTCTGTGAGAAGTTCACCAAAGGGGTTTGTCATTTTGATGGGCTGCCTTGAAGTTAAAGACAAGAATAAAGCTGGATCTACATATCTCAGTCATATAGACAAACAGTCTGCTACAAAAGCGTGATTTCCACCAAGGGTGGGAATGGGCTCTTACAGACTGGAGCTGTGTTTGAAACATTAAACCTACTGTGTGCCCACTGGGTTGGCTGAGGTCCTCTCCAACCCTGTTTTCCAAGCCACAGTCCAAACCAAGGCAGCGTGCAGCACTGGAAAACGAGTTACAGATTTGAAGCACTTGAGGCCATTTGAAGCATCTCTTCAAGCACTTCCTCATCTGCCCAGAATAGAAGGCCAAAATCAGTGTTAATTCTTTTTCAGGCAGCATGGGATTTCGATCTGCCTTGGTATGCAGCAAAGACACTTGACTTTGGGTTTTAATGCATCCAGAAATGGCATCCTCCTACTGAACCAGTCAAAGTTATTAGAAGTTCTAAATGTTAATAAGGATTCCCTAATCTTTCAAAGTCTCTGCTTAACAAAGTTATATATTAAAAAAAAAAAACAAAAAACAAAAAAAAACAACGAAAAACACATTTTTTAAGTAGAATGTTTTCTACATTTTTTTTCTTTAAATCTATTCTATGGTTTAAAATCTATACCTTAAACCTTCCTTATGATTTTGTAGTATGCAGGTTATGCATTTGAAACAAAGCAATTTTCACTTGCATAATCCCAAGGGCTACTGTCAACCTGTCTGCAGCCATGATCTTGCACGGAGGTCACCTCTACTCATAAGGGTCACTGGACATCACAGCAGATGCTCTGGGAGGTATTCGTGTGCCCCCATTGACTTCCATTACTCTTTTGAAGTAATGAAGAGGTAAGAAGGATAAGAGTGAGCAGCAATGCAACAAATAAAATTGAAAAGACAAAAGACCCCCAAAAACTCTGTTGGCCTCCTTGCATCAGAGCTAGGAAGAGTCTGGAAGACAGTGAACTGTTACCTAATCACAAGAAAGAGAAATAAAACAGCCCAGAAAAGTAGATTCCTTGGGCTATTCAGATTTATATTCTTTCCCTGTATTCCTTCTTTTCTCTTAATGCTAAAACTTCCAAAAAATAAGCACAAATATTAGCTTAGACAGAACAATACTCCCATTGGCAGGCCATGATCACGTATCAGCAGTTCAAAGGATAATCTCACTTGTGCTGAGTTGGCCTTCAGGAATGAGGAAATCATCCAACGCACCTGGCACTGTTGCATTAAACAGAAAATGTGTCCCCTGTTAAGGACTCTGACAAAATATTCCTGGGAGCAAAGAGAAAGTACAGCCCAACGAATCCATAGTGTGGATAATCCCCTTCCAAATAGCTGGCCATCAGCTCTGTTCAATCACAACAGACTTCTGCTTTGTTTCTTTTTCTTGGGTGGGAGGAAAAAACGGTGCTCTGGACTGCTGGAAAGGTGAGGTTCTTTATTTGGAATTCGTGTCTGGTTAAAATAACAACGAAAAATAGAGTGGATTTCATTTCCCTTGCAAAGCCAAAAGGAGCTGCTTTGGCAAAATGAAACTATTTTCTAAAGATAATGCTGAGAAATGTACTCATCCTTAATATAATTTCCACTTCATTTAAGGTCCTTTAGGAGCCTTTTAACTCTTAATGCCTAAAGAGGAATCAAAAGGAATGCAAAAGTTTTCAGGTGAAGAAAACCTCAATAGATTGCTTTTATTTCTTGCTTTTATTTATATTTCATATGCAAAGATATCTTCTGGGACAATAAATAGGGATAATAAATGGAATAATTTGTATCAGTAATTAAAAGTACTTGCTTACTGCTTTACAAAGAAATACATAACTTGCAAAGTGCATTCACTAGATGAAAAACAAGGCATCAATACATATGCATTACTAGCAGCAAATATATTGCACTTACACTTGTAAACCATTTTACCTGTCTCACAGTGATTTTTCCCATAAGAAAACAAAGGAAGAAATATAAAAAGCTTCTTGTGCTGTTGGTATGTAAATCACAAAGCAATCACAATTGAAGATGAGTATGGTGAAAGCTCACTGCTGTTGTCCTGATGACAAGGAAGCAAGATGGGGGAAGATGGACAGAATCAAAGACTGCAGCTCTTCATGGGAAGGGAAAAGCTAACTTCCAGTATGGGACACAAGAAATAAGGACAGAATTTGGAAAGTTTCCTGCTTTCTATTTAGGTGTTCAAACTAGAAAATAAGCGTTCAAATGCTGGCACAAAGCTGGACCAAAGTGTGTGGTCATGCTTGGAGAAGCAGCAGCTCACTGCCAGGGACCCTGACAAGGAAGTCTTGGGAGGAGGCTGTGGATGTGATGCTCCCAAACACAGGTTGCCTGCGGCAGAGTCTTTGTAAATGTCAGGCAAGCTGAAGAGGGCACATGTTTTGTGGAGGCTGCAGAGAGGAGTTCAGATCATGCTTCAGGCATAGGACGGGGTGCATGAAATAAGAATACTGTCTTGTCAGTCTGCTACTTTTTGCTTTTCCCAAACTGAAAAGAAGTCCCCAGCACACTCTCCTCTCTGGGAACACCTTCCTCTAACACAGTTGTGAGGACGCCAGGGCATGAGCAGAAACAGGACGTGCTTCATTCTCAAGGAAATCACAGAATCCTGGAATCATTAATGTTGGAAAAGACCAAGGGCAACCATCAGCCCATCACCAGCACGTTCACTAACAGCCCTCAGTGCCATACCCACATGTCCCTTGAGCACCTCCAGGGGCAATGACTCCACCACCTCCCTGGCAACCCATTCCAGCACCTCACCACTCTTTCTAAGAATTTTTCTCCTAATATCTACTCTGACTGTGGGGTTCAAAATGCCCCAGGCAGAAGAAGAATTCAATTTGGATTCCTCTTACATTTAGTAGAAGAGGGCAAAGGAAAGGCAGTCTACAGACACTGTCTCCTCCAGCAATTTGTAGATCTAGCATATCTGTGCCATGCTTTATTTATGAGAGAATGAAATAGAGCGTTTGGACTTGTGTCAGCTAGAGCTGACTGCTGAACTGAATGGAAGGTTTCAGTTTTTCATTTCAGCCACAGAGATAAGCAATCGTGTTTTAATTTCAGTCTGAGTCAGAACACACTGGTCTTCCTTTCAGAGTTGCAATTAAACAGTTTGGGCCCTGACAACATCAGCTGCTGAAAATAAGGCAGCCTAGTCACCTCCTTGGATGGTGACAGCAGTGGAAATGTGAAATTACTACCTTCCCTTTTCTTCTCCATGATCTAGACTCTAAGGTTAGTGTTGCTAGCAAGATTTGTCATGTTTGTAATTTTATTAGAAATGTAGCAGCAGAGCTGCAGATAGCAACCACAAGATGTGAAGCTTCTATCTTGTATGTGGGCTGAACTCTTAACTGTACACTTATTAATAAAGGAGATTATTTTGTATGCAAGGATTCTCTACAACAGAGATCAGTGGTGTATAATACTTTCCATGTATCATCTTTCCTCCTTTATCACATGAATTGCTCCCCTAAACAGGAAAGTTCGATGAGGGCAAACTAAGAGTTACCTGAAAGCTACAATAACTGACAAGAACGCATCAGCAGAACCAAAATGTGATTTCTCTTCTAGAGGTTTTATTTGAAACACAAGTATTCTGCTCTTCAGATAGAAATTCCTTAATAAATCTCTACATAGAAGCAATTAGCAATGGCTCCATTTTACTGCTGCTGTCAAATCATATTAGTACAAAAACTGAGATGGCAATATATAAGATTTTTTTCCTTTAAAAAGCCAAACGGTTGAGCTAAATACAAGTAACTGTAAGTGAAAGAGATATAATATTTAAGCCAGCATGTAGTGAAGAAATGCTTAAGCAATTTAAATTTAACTATTTTAAAGTTATTTTCTGTACTCCTAACCAGCCTATTGAAATTGATACAATAAGATTTGCAGTACTTTCAAGAGGCATCTTTTCTTTATCCTCCTACGTATTTATCACTTTATTAACACTTCAATGAAACCAACTGAATGCACAATTTAAAATTATATTGATGTATTTTGAAGCCTTCATGGAGTGATGACATCACTGGGTACTGGGCAACTGCTGTCGTCTACCTGTACGTGCGGAAGGCTTTTGACATGTTCCTAAATGGCATCCCTATCTCTAAACTGGAGAGGGGTGGATTTGAAGGCTGAATCATTCTGTGGATAAATAACTGGTTTGATGGCCATAGCCAGAGGGCTGTTACCAGCAGTTCTTAGTCTAGGTGGAGGCCAGGCATGGGTGGCGTCCCCTAAGGGTCCATCTTGGGACTCGTGCTCTTTAACATCTTCATCAATGGCACTGACAGTGAAAACCACTCACAGAGGGTGGTGAGGCACTGGAACAGGTTGCCCAAGGAGGCTGTGGATGCCCCATCCCTGGAGGCATTCAAGGCCAGGCTGGATGTGGCTCTGGGCAGCCTGGTCTGCTGGTTGGTGACCTGCACATAGCAGGGGGTTGGAACTGGATGAGCATCGTGGTCCTTTTCAACCCAGGCCATTCCATGATTCTATGATTCCATGCCACAAGTGTACCCTCAGCCAATTTGCTGATGATACCAAGCTAGGTGGTACAGCTGGCAGAATAGAAGGGAGGGGTGTGATCAGAGGGACCAGGCCACACTTGAAAAGAAGCACATGAGAATCTAATGAGGTGTAACATGGCCAAGTGCAAGGTGTTGCTCTTGGTTGCAGCAATCCCAAATCTGAGTACAGACTAGGAGAAGAACTCATTGAGAGCAGCCTTGCCAGGAAGGACTTGAGAATTCTGGTGGACAAAAAGCTGGGTGAGAGCCAGCAGTTGCTCTTGTGGACCAGAAGGGCAACTTTATCCTGGGTGTTCAGCAGGTGGAGGGAGGGAGGTGATCGTGCTCTTGTACTCTGCCAGTCTGGACTGAGGACCAGTCTGGAGTAGTGTGTCCAGGGCCGAGGCACCCAGGACAGGGGCAATGCAGAGCTGCTGGAGCAGGTTCAGAGGAGTGACATGAGGATGGTCAAAGGTCTGGAGCACCTCTCCAATGAAGAAAGGTTGAGAGAGTTGGGCTTGCTTAGCTTGCCAGAAGAGAAGACTCTGGGGAGATCCTGTTGCAATCTTCCAGTACTAGAAGGGAGCTTACAAGTCAAACGCAGACTGAGTCCTTATACAGACTGATAGTGACAGGACAAGGGGGAATGGCTTAAAACTTAAAGGGCAGAGATTAGGTTAGATGTTTGGAAAGATTTTTTTATTTAGACAGCCAGGCTGGATAGGATTCTGGGCAGCTTGAGACAGCGGTTGGCAACCCTACGGCAGGGGAGCTGGAACTCGATGATCTTTAAGGTCCCTTCTCACCTGAGCCATTCTATGATTCTGTGATGATGGTAAGGTAATATGAAGACAACATAAGACTTTCCAAATCAAACAGTAAAATAACTATATGAGGGCTGCTCCAGAACTAATGCCTCCTATTTTAATATTCTGGCTCATGATATCAGAGGTGTACATTGGGGTATGGCAGCAAAGGTTGAACCTTCAAGCCAATTGTTATATTTTGCTGCCATGTGACAGATAGCAGTCTGAGAAATGATATCTGACATCTAAGTGCATGTGATGCAAAGGTGTGTCACTGAATTCCTTCATAAAGAAAAAAGTTGACCTATTGACTTTCACTGATGCTTGCTGAATGTTTATAGAGACCAAACAGTGCATGTCAGCACAGCTGAGGTGGTGGGTGGTGCATTCCTGCAGTGACAACAGTGACGTGAAAAGCAAACCACATTCTGGATGGCCATGGAGATAATTATGAGCATGGAATGCAGGCTCTTTTCCATTGGTAAGGAAAACCAGGGTTTCTAAGGGTGTCTAATGGCCGTGACTATGCTGAAAAATAGCTGAGATCTTGCTCTATCAAATAGTGTTACTGTGTTCTTTAGTCTGTTGCAGTTTGCATGGAAAGAAATAGGGGTATCAAAATAGCTGCTAGTCCCCTTGATTAGTTATATTTACATTTATAGATATATTTATAGATTTATATTTAGATATTACATCTTTCATTTTGAGTGCAACTGTAAATTTCAAGTAGATAAAGAGCCAGCAACGTGTCTGAAAATAAGAATTTCTGTACTTGTTCTATTATAAAGATTACATGTGCATATTGACATTACTGTATTCCACTGTAAATGCAATAACTTGTGAGACCAGCAGCACAGCAATGATGAAATTTTCTGTATTAATGTTCAATCAGTTACACTTTAATAAGAAGGATTTCCTTATACAGTTCTTCTTAAGTAAAATTCATTGAATTCATACAATTTATGCCATTTACAGAATTTATAAAATTCTGATCATATCAAGAGGGCTGAAGCTGGTTTGTAGTTACACCAATTCCCTGCATTTTATACAGGAATTGTGTTTACACCAGCTTCTCTTTTAGAGATGCTATGCAATACAAGTAATGAATGTCCTCTGTCTGCATTTGAGGCACATGCTGGACAGGTAGCACCTCTCTTGTAGCCAGTTCCAAGATGAAAAGAAATAATTTTCAACTACGTTCCCTGCAATTAAAAGCCTGGAATAGTTTTGTCTTACCACCTTATCTGTAAGAACTCAAAATCCCGGACTATCTGAAGTTCTTATTTCCTATAGAATTCATTCACTTTCACTGTGAAATCACTTTACTCTTAAAGTAAAGTAAAGAGTAAAGTAAACTTTACTCTTAAAGTGATTAGAACCCCAAACCACTGCTTTTACTGTTTTCCACCTGACCCTGCCCATTTCCATGGGAACAAAAGCCTGTGTGCTACAGCCACTCCTACTGGTGACCCTGCAATGAGCAAACTGCTGAATTATTTACCGTAGATTGGATGTGTAAGCAGGATGGAGCCAAAGTCTGGCCACGACACCAGTTAAAGATAATGATCCTCACCTAAGCACCATCCTTGCCTAAGCTCAGCATTTGTTTCCAGTGAGCCAGATCAGCAGAGATGTAATGAGATGACCACAACAATGCTAGTTGTCTCCAACACAGTGAAATTGAATGCAGTTTATAAAGCATACAGTAAAACTGTGTTATGCTGGAGAGGGAAATAAACAGTAGGGAAATGAAAATATATCAGAATATAGTACGAGGAAAACCCTGATGGGAGAAATCTTATTTTGAATGGCTTTACAACCCATTAAGACTGAACTAATATATGGATTATACAAATATACTGAATGTACAAATTTTGCCCAATCAAAATGATTATTACCTAATTCCAAATGTTGAATGAGAATTCACAATGTTGAATAATTTCTAAAAAGACAGATTCTTTACATACTCACACCTTAAATTCCCAAGGTGCAAGACAGTATATAAAAATAAAATGATGCATCATCATGTTGTTCTAATTTTTATAGCCATCGATCACCTGGAAGATCTCTGCAATCATGATCCATGACAGCCCATTTAAACCAGACTGACAAATGTTTGAGAAAAAATAACCACTGTTTCACTAAAAGAGAGCAGTGATGAGCTCTGCTCTGTCAAGATGAAGAATAGCAAGGAGAACAAGAAATATTTGACTTTTTTTTTTTTTTTTACTTCCTAGATGTAAGCTAGGTTTTCCAAAGTTTCGTAAAATTTCTGGTCTGAATAAGGCACAAATTTACAAGTTTATCTTAGAGGGGTCCTTCAGAATTCATCTAGTCGTATCTTATGGACTACAAGTAAAATATAGTTGCAGAGATGACAAGAACACAACACAAAATTTAAAATTACTATCCTGAAAATTCACGTGCTTAGTAGTGAATACTAGAGATGCCTTTTAAAAAGGTGCATCTTGAAGCCCATGTGTTTTGGTGCTTTTTAAAATTTCTATTTATGTATGTGTGTATGTATGTATGTATGTATGTATGTAGATGCACAGAAGCCTTTGGCTTGACATTCAGGATTGACTGGGATTCAGCAACAAACGTTTTTCCACTGGATTCCCTTGTGAGCACACCTTCTCCTAGTCATAACCGATCAGATCGGGTCCACCCCCAAAAATTGTTCTTTCCTTCTGAGATGCACCCAGAGGAGAAGGCAGGTAGAAGAAAGAGGGAAGAGAAAAGAAAAAGAAAAGAAAGGAAAATATTTTAAAATATCAACCTACTCATGAGAAAGGCAATGTGTGTTTCCCTAAGTGACTGACCTTGAGCTCCAGTCTTCTACTTAGAAAAGCACTGTGATTACCAATCACAAATCACTTTTTAGTATGGGATTTTGCCCACTTGTTTTGCTGAATCAGTAACTTTTGGAGAAAACAACACATGAGTCACTGGAGAAGAAGGAACATGACTGCAGCTAATGACTCACTGCAGGTGATGGAACGATTCTGATGAAAAAGGATTATAAACAAAGAAATAAACATTGTACTAAAAGTGAACTTGCTCCTCATGTTTATCACGACACTGTGCTACTCAAGAGAATTTTGACAGCCACCCTAGGGCACTAAGCACACAAATTATAAGCAAAAATGCTGCATCAGGATCTGAAATAGGATAAATTTTCCAGGTCTATCTGAAAGCCTCTTCCTTATCCTGAGTATACTTCAAATATCACAAGGTCTTTGGATTTCTGAAACGAAAGTTTCAGTATGACACCTGGAATAAGGCAACGTATGGAAAAGGGCAAATTGTGTGAAGGGATAAAAATGAAAATGGTTTTGGACAAATACCTCCTCTGTGCCCCTCCAGGCTTGCTCTGCATTTGGTCTTTCAGGCGGCCTTTTAGAATTCAACAACTTTCAAAAACTAACTTTTTTTTTAAAAACACTTCCTCCTTGGAGATCACCAGAGCAACACAGCTCTGGTGTTTTCTGCTTATTACAGGTTTTCTACCCACATAACTCAAATGTCTTGCTCTGTAATGCCCTTCACTCTTGTCCTTGGAGGCACAATCTTTACTCACTCTCTTATATTTGCAGTACCTACACAGTACCCAAAAGTAAAATAAAAATGGACAGAGAGAATAACTATACTAGCTTTCGCATAGATACACACAGTTCCCTAACTCAAACACTGTAATTTATCCCATAAAATACACAGAACAACTCTGCAGGCTCATTACAGACTTAAGCCCAAATAATTCACAGCATTGCCTCCTTATTTTGTTTTCTTCTTGACTGCTTTGATTGGTAATTTCTTCAGCATTTATAAGATACATGGAAGATAAGGAGTTCTTGTAACCCTCAGTAGGTCTTTGATTATAGTGATGCAAGACAGCAAATTATCCTATCCCTCTGGATCCTCTTCCTGAATTGATTGAACCATGAATAACTAAACAGATAGATCCATACTACGTCTATAGATGCAAGCAATAGAAAATGCAAGATATTCTTTGCTTCAGGTGGCTCTTTGGATAAGTCTTCCAAGTAACGGAAACCTTGAAAAAAGATTCTGGCTTGAGGGAGCAATCAGAAAAGAGATTTCATGTCAATCAAAGCATGCCAGTACAACATTTGGGAATCGAGACTTGAGACTTCACAAAATTTCCATCTATAGGTGTTCATCTGTGTGTGTAAAGAGCCTGTAAAAAGAACACACAGCATCTCCATGCTGCTCTTTTGCCTGTGGTACTCAAGACAGCATTATCTGCTGGTGGTACTGGAATGCAGAGTTAATGTACATACAGCAATTATAAGTGTCCAGCATTTTGGAAAAATGCTGACTTGTTATAGAAAAAAAATGGACTCAAAATCACCAGCTGGAATGTGATGTTTTGTGGCCACAAGTTCCCAACAAGAGCAGATACAGAATCCTTTTTTTTTTTTTAATCTGACACATGTTTTACTAAAACCTTGAATGCTGCTGTGATAAAAGAGTGCTCTATGAAAATATTATTGGTAATCTGAAAGAGGAAACATTTCTCATAAGCAAAAATATTCTGCTATAAAAGCATCTTTTTTTGACCATGAAACTTCTTAGTGGCCATTTTTCAAAAGCCACATTCAACCAGTAACTCATCGCATTACTGCTGCTATGAATTCAGTGGTACAGTGCACTGTCAGTTAATCCTGGTGCAACAGAATTCACATATGTAAGCTTATGCACTAAGAAATGCAAAGAGAGGCATGACTGCACTCAAAGATATTATTATGTGAAAGCTCAAGGAATGTTAAATTGTAACACTATAATGCCACTAATTAAAACTAATGAAAATTCTGGTAGATATACTCCCTCCTCAAACTATAAACAACAGTGACATATGGCACAAATTACAGTGATACAAATGATAGCAGCATAGTGCTTTCATTTCAGTTGACAAAAAAACCCCCAGAAAATTAGGAATGCATGCAGTGATGGGAGGACTGAAACAGTTATGAAACAAATTCAGTGAAGGAATAGACTCATATACTTAAAGATAGATATCCTTAGAGCAGGAAAAAGAAAGGAAGGTGAAAGTTTGAGTGTTTGTACAACACTACTGATCTAACTGATCTCAAGGGGGTAACAGTCCTCCCATTTTTTCTGGTTTCCACAGATTACAACATTTTTCTCCTTTAGATTGATGGGAAATGTCTGTATTGATAAAGGAGCTTAATAGAAACACTGCTTTTCCTTTTGTTCATGATAGGAAGCAACTGGTGACTTCTCTGTCAATGTTAAAATGTTTGTACGAGTTATGATTGCACTTATATTTTACCTGGCAGCACATTGAGTTGAAACACATGACATCAGTCCTTCTTTTAACTCATGCCTCTTTTCCACCTGCCCTCCACAATTTGTCATATCATGGCTCACCATGCTATCTGCCTTCCTCATCATTTAAAACTTCCCCTGCCTTTGGTAGTGGATTTAAACATTATTAGATAGTTCGGGCCTAGGGGAAAAAAAAGCAAAACAACCAACCAGAACCAAACATCCACAAGCAGAAGAAATCGTTGCAAACATAAACACAATACAGCACCAGCATGGTTTCTTCACAATATTGCAATATTATTTCCTAGCTGTTCATATGCAACTTTGAGTAGAAATGAAGATTTCTGCAAAATTAACACAAGAATGCAAGGAAAGAAATCTGATTAGAGAAATGTACCACGGAAGAATTTAGGAAATGCTGAAAAATAAATAATAAAGTAACTCTGTGAAATGCAGTATTATTCCTGGGACTTTTCAGTATTGGTGTTTGGCACAGGAAGGATTCTAGATCCCATTAACATGTTCAGCTTCAAAGTGGCTTTGTTTTGCAAAACTGAGTGGAATTACACTCCTGAAATTTATACATTATTTTCACTTTTGATACGTGTATTTATATTCGGGTCTTCAATATATTTTTTAAAATGCCTGCCTGCTGGAAATTTTTCAGAGGATATATATGAATTTTATGTGTGAAATAAACTAAAAAACTAAACTGGTGTGCATAGCAAGGAAGTAGCAGCCAGTTGTGGTGTATGGGGGCAGAAGTTCAGAGCACACAGATGGTCACCCACTTGTGAGATGAGGGAGAGAGCTGGGAACAAAACAGAATGCATGGGATGAGATAACATCCATTTACTCTGAAGGAAAGGGAAATTCAAATAAAAAATGCAATAGTAACTACATATATATATATATATATATATATATATATATTACACAAGTATGTAGACACCAACACCTGATAAGTCATTGCATTTTGGAAGAGAACCAATGACAGAATTGCCAAAATAATTCTGGTCAGGAAAGAGCAGTTGGTCACTTTATACAACAGCTGTCAGGAGCCAGAGCCAAGCAGAGCTCACCTCCACTTCCCAATGACTTTATGGTGAAATACAAATGTGCCACACTCTGAGCATGGTTTCAAGAGATGCTCGCAAACTTCTGTTTCAAATACAGGAACAACACTGCAGGCTTTAAATTTTCTTTAAACAGGAAAAGATCACTCCCTTTGACAGCTGTGCCTAGAGAATCTTTCCATTAAAACAGACAAGATAGTAAAAATTTAAGATTTGGACTTCAAATGTTCTGAAAGCATTTTGAAGTATGTTACTTGAATGTAGCTAGTTTCAATTAATATTTATAATTAAAAATATTTATGAATATATAATTACTTATATTTAAAATATTTTATTCCTTACCATCCTCTTCCTCAGCTGCACAGTTTGGTCCCCTTTTCCTAATTACTATATGAGCTCTTCCAGATGAAGTCTGTAAGAAATGTGTGCA
This sequence comes from Tetrao urogallus, assembly GCF_951394365.1. NCBI lineage: Eukaryota > Metazoa > Chordata > Aves > Galliformes > Phasianidae > Tetrao > Tetrao urogallus. Next base: position 3,645,478 of record NC_136816.1, on the reverse strand, counting down.
TTCTCAAGAGACAATTGAATAACTGTTCTCAGCTACTGTGAGTTAACCTTCTTTAAATATATGACTTCTTACAGTCCTGCTTACTGTTTCTTCTGCCAGTGCTGGATTTGGTTACAGGTTTAAAGTAAAGAGGTTGCCCTGAGCTACAGCTGTAACTATCAGACATAAAGACAACAGCTTGAAATCTACTGCAGACTCCATAGCAGAAAGCATCTTCATGATGAAAGACACTCGTTAACCTCTCTGTTCAAAGGGTGATTTAAAACAGCAGGGCATGAGGCTTCAAGCTCTGGGCATCATTTACAGCAGAGCAGGGGGAATATTACATGTTCAGGCACAGAGCAGTGTATGAATTTGAAGTTGTGACTGTTATAAAATCAAGCTATATTTTTAGAATGATTCATGATGGTTTGATTGTAATTTCATTATTATTGCACATTTAACTGATGTGTGAAATATTTCAAGGGGAGAAACAAATAAACATACAAACAAACAAACAAAAAAAACCCCACAAAATTCTGGGCTTATTTATCACTTCCAGTCTAGCCCATTGCTTTTATGCAAACCAAACCAAACCAACCAAACCAACCAACCAACCAAACAAACAAAAAAACCCAAAATATTCCTCTTCAATCAATTAAACTTAAGTAAAGCAGATAGTAATAATAACTTCGTAAATTTTTCATCTGATTTATTCTACATAATGCTTCATCTGTGTTTAAAATATAGAATTTGTCAATTCCTGTGAACGTCTACTACAAGCAGGAATCCATCACACAAAATGAAACATTAATACTCTTCATCGTCCTTTCTCAAGAGCTATTTTTGACACATAAAGACAGTCTCAGAATGCATTTCCAAATAAAGGTTTCTCTTTTTGGGAAGAGACAGAAACAATGGTAACAGTCTATGCCTAAAGCTCATAGGTGAGGAAGACCAGTTTTCTTCCATCTTATCAGTGTCAGGGTAGCATGTTGGAAAAGCAACACAAATGATGCGCACACACAACATCTGGCATTTTGGCTTTATTTCCTCTGGATGTGAAAAAGCAGCAGGCTTTCACTCCCAGCATATTCATAGCTTTGAGGAATTCAAATCATGCATACTATTACACTGCATGTTGTCAGTTGTGCTATCTTAATGATCGAAATGTAATTTTCCTTGTCTAAAGAAAAGTGGAAATATCAGCTCAGCCAAATTACATTCTTGGTTATCTGATTGTGGTTAGTGGTAGTAGTTTCAAGTGCCCGTTAAGAAAGAGTGACTTGAAATATTGTACAACTGTCTAGGTTTCAACTTGACAGGGATCTGTGGTCCTAATTTATACACAGACTGACCTGTCACAGAGTTTATACCTGTGATACACGTGGTACATTTATCCATCTGGTCACTGACACTACAAAAGAATCCTCATTCCTTATACAAAATATCTGATGCATTTCTGTGACTGCTTGTCCTTCTACTAGATTATTACAAAACAAGTTAAGTAGTAAGAAATTTGGATACAGTAAACACAGTTTTAAGTCTAGAGCCAGCTGCAAATTTGAAGCATTATCTACAAAACAAAACAAAACAAACAAACAAACAAAAGAACTAACCAAAAAACATTTCACACATTCTCACCTGTCTTAGTTTCAGCTGGGACAAAATTGTTTTCTTCAGAGTGTCTGGTATGATGCTATGTTTTGGTTCTAGGAGAAAAACAATGTCGATAACACACTGATGTTTATAGTTATTGCTAAGCAGTGTTGTACAGAGCCAAGGCCATTCCAGTTTCTTAGGTCTTACCACCAGGCCTGGGGTGACACAGGCAGCTGGGAGGGGACAGAATTAGGGCAGCTGACTTAAAGTGGTTACAGGGATGTTCTATACATATGACATCAAGCGGAAGGAGTTTTGGAGGGCTTGGAGTGCACTCTTCCACTGCTCAGGATGTGAGCTGGGCATTGGTTGGGGGGTAGTGAGCCATTGCTTGTGCATCAGTAGTTATTTGCACACATATACATGCATTTGTCATAACTGTTATCCATTTCCTTTTCACTGTCCTAGTAAATAGGTTTATCTCAACCCATGAATTCTATTTTGCTTTTTTAAATTCTTTCCCCCATCCCTCCGGAAAAACGAGAGAGAGTGAATGACTGTGTGGTACACAGCCACCTGCTGGGTTGTACCACAGGATCACCATAAGCAGTATATGGTCCCAAGTATATTTTAAAATGTGAACTTTTGACAATTCGATTTATTTTAAAAAGTGATTGTTTATTCAAAATGTGCCAACATCAGTAGTCAGAGGAGAAAGTCATTTTAATAAATAAACAAAAATGAGAAGTTTGCAATGGTGTAACAGGTGACCAGTAGCTTCTGATCTAAGCCTAGTGACAAGTAAGCAAGAGCTATTGACAGTAGCGACATCTGTCTATATTGGCCTTGCTACCAAAGGACAAGCTATTGCAAGCATTGAGTATAATGGTTATGAACAGTATCACTTACATGCAGGTTAGCATGAAAGAAAGCCCTAAAACCAGTGTTATATAAGAAGTAGACTCTTCTTATATTAGAAATTTCTGAACAAGTCCATATATCTTACTATCAAACCTCAAAATAGGACAGTAGATGAATGGACAATAAGGACACTTAACCTTGCTTCTAGAAATAATGGTATCACAGAAGTTGGAAGGGACCTCTGGAGATCATCTAGTCCATCTAGGTAAAGCAGGTTACCTACACTAGGATGCACAGGAAAGAATCCAGGCAGGTTTTGAATACGTCCAGAGAAGAAGACTCTATAGCCCCTCTGGACAGCCTTTTCCAATGCTCTATCACCTTTAAAGTGAAGGTGTTTATTCTTATGTCCAGATGGAACTGCCTGTATTACAGTTTGAGACCCTTGCCCCTTGTCACATCAGTGAGCAGCACTGATAAGAGCTCGGCCTCATCCACTTCAGATAAATTTCTAAGTTTTGATAAGTTATCCTCTCAGTCTTTTCTGCAGGCTGAACAGTCTTAGGTATCTCAACCTTTCCTCATAAGGAAAATGCTCTGGGCCTCTCATCATCTTTGTGATCCTCTGCTGGACTCCATCTAGAAGATACGTCTTTCTTGAACCAAGGAGTCCAGGACTGGATATGGTACTCCAAGTTTTGCCTCACCAGAGCAGAGTAGAGGAGGTGAATAAACTCCCTTGACCTGCTTGCCACACTCTTTTTAATGCATCAAGAACCTCACTGGCCTTTTTGTTCACAAGGACACACAACTGGTTCATGGTTAATCTCTTATCTGCCAGGACACCTAAGTCCTTTGCTGCACAGCTATGTAGATCATCTCTTAACTTGAACTGATGTGTGTGGTTATTCTTCCCCAGGTGTAGGACTCTGCAATTACCCCTGTTCAACCTCACAAGCTTCCTCTCTGCTCAACTCTTCAGCCTGACCAGGTCTTGCAAATGCCAGCACAGCCTTCTGCTGCATCAGCCACTCTCCCTAGCTTTGTATCATCAGCAAACTTGCAGAGGGTGGACTCCATCCAGGTCATTGATGAAGACACTGAACAAGACCAAGACCAATGCTGCCTGGGGAACACCACTAGCTCCAGGCCTCCAGATATACTCTCTGCTGACCACAAGCCTCTGGGCTTTGACAGTTATTCAGTTCTCAATCCACCTTGTTGTCTGCTCATCTATTCAACGCTTTCCAAGCTTTCCTATGATGATGCTACAGGAATCAGTGTCAAAAGCCTGGCTGAAGTCAAGGTACAGAAAATCCGCTACTCTCCCCTCAACTATCCAATCATGACAATCATGAAGGCTACCAGATTGATCAGCAGGATTTCCCCTTGGTGAATCCATGCTGGCTGCTCCCTGTGACATTCTTTTCTTCCATATGCTTGGAGATGACACCCAGGATAAGTTTTTCCACCTCTTCCCAGGGATGGAGGTGATGCTGATTTGCCTGTAATTTCCCTGATCCTCCTTTTTGCCCTTTCTGAAGACTGGAGTGGCTTCCTTCCACTGGCACCTCTCTTGTTTTCCATGGCCTTTCATTAACAATAGACAATCATTCAGCAATCACTTCTGCCACAACTCTCAGCAGGCATGGATGCATCTCACTGGGCTGATGGATTTGTATATATTAAGTTTGCCTAGACTATCTCTAACCGAGGAGAAGTCTTCCTTTTTCCAGAGTCTCCCTGTTAGTCTGCAGTTCCCAAGGTCACTGTTAGTAGTAAAGACTGAAGCAAAGACAGCATTCAGTAATACTACCTTCTCGGTGTGCCCCAGTACCAGGGCAACCACCTTATTCAGCAGCAGGCATACATTTTCCATGATCTTCCTTTTGCTGTTGACATACTTAAAGGTGCCTTTCTTGCTGTCTTTGATCTCCCTTGGCAGATTTAATTCCAAGTGGGCAGCGGCCTTCCTCTTTGTTTCCTGCATGTTCCTAAATTCCTTTGAGTGGCCAGACCTCTTTTTCATTTCCACATACAATCTTTTCATTTCCATATCTGTTCTTTAAAATCTGCTATATATCTCTGCAGCTTCTGAGCACTCAGTACAGATTCCATCTCAAGAAGCTCCTCCTTTGTCTTTTAAGGTACACATGAACTTTCTACGTACAGACATATCAGCATGCATGCCTGCATCTATGTATAGGATCTCTTCTAGTAAGGATCCTCCCAACACATTTTTTCAGATTGCCCGTGGAAAGCTCCACGCTACTAACTCATGTGTTTGACTCCTACCTACGACTCAAAAGCTGGACACTTGTCTGTACCATTCATCTCGTTACCACACCTGCTGTAGCAACTATCAATATGAAATGCATTATTTGCTGTAGTAATTGGTAAGTGCACTTTAGAAATAATCCTATAACCTGCCTCTGAACACTGAAAACTTACTTGGGCTCAGTAGGCTATCTAAGCAGTTAGATTTCCTGAAGTCTTGTAAGCACCTCTTCAAGCTGAAGTTGCAACAAGTAAACTTCATAACCTCCAGTGCTGGAATTGCTGATTTAAGTCAAATTGTAATTTGACTGATACACAAAGCAAGACTGTAAGAAAAATTAATAAATGGGTTTCAATTCTGGAACTATAAGAGACACCTGACTTCACATGCATACATTCTTTTCATCTGAAGAAGCTACTAAGGGATACCAAATCTCCCTCTCCCCCGACTCCCCCCCTTGCATTGCTTCTCGTCCCTTTGTGTTTTCCATCAACTGCTTTGCCCAGTAGCTACTTCATAAATGCATGCTTCTAAAAATGCTTCCTGACATCTGTTTCCAATTCATCTTTTTTCAAGCCCTTTTCAAACTCCATATCCTATCATCAGAACAGCGGGCCAGATTCATCCCTGATATAACCAATATAGCCACTAGCTCTGTGAATGGTTTTGGCCTTGTCTATTCAGAGGGTTAATGTCTGTCATTCCAAAAATTACATTTCATTGCAATTTTCTCTTAACTGTCATGTTTTATATGATGCATAAGTATTTATTCTATAATTTCTATTTTCTCTCAGGACTACCTCTGTGGATTTTAACAAAAGTTACCTATTTCATGCTGCACTTCCTTTATTTGAAGCAATGTTTTTACATTATGTTAGTCAGAAAAGTTCAGAAGAAAAACATCCTGGTCAGCCACCTCGACCTACAGGCATTGTAGGCCTCCATTATAAACAACAAAATCCATAAAAACACAACTAAATCAAAGAAAAAAACCACCAAGTAACAAACAAACAAACAAAGCTACTGGCATGCGCATCTAGGTGCAGAACTAGAGCAAATGATGCTCACTGTGTGTTAAAAAGCTAAACAACATACAATAAGTACTTGTTCATCTCATACACAAAGTAGCCTTCCATAAAGAAGTGCTGCAAAGAAAACTTGTATAAATGACCTATAAAACTACTCCAAACTGGGAGTTATTAGGCAGTGATTATGCAATTAGACTACCTTCTTGCTGAGCATGCCACTTCTTCTACCTTCAAACTCCCTTTGTTCTTCACTTCTACTGCAGACTCCATCCTTCCTTTGCACTGGGATTTCTTCCCTTCATGGCTTCTCAGTCTTACTTACCTCCACAGAGTTATCCACTTTTCAGCCCTGCAAACTCATGGCTTGAATTTAACAATGGTCATTCGGCCATCATGATATCTGCTTCTTTTTCTGTGCTGTAAATCAAGTTTTGAAGCTTTTGGAAGGGCTTCTGTTGTCTGAGTTGGCACTTTGTTGCAGTGAGCAGCCCCTCAACAACTCTAATGCTTGGCAATGCCTTAAGCCCAGACAACTGACATTTAATAACCTCTGACAAGTATTAAAGAGAGTCAAATCATAATTATATACTAAAGTCTTATGTCTTAATAAAAGTAAAAAATAACAGCAAAAACTTGAACTTTCTTGCTCTGCACCTTTGTGTATAGATATGCTCAGAAGGAAGTGCCTATAAATGTGATTATTTTAAATTTTTAATGTCTGAAACAGTAACAAGCTCTAGTATTCAAGTTGAAGCCTTGGCTTTTATAAATGAATTATTGAAGTGGCATTCTAAAAAGCTGGGGAAAACAGAGGCATGCCATAATAGCTAGGGAAAAGAAAACACATTTATAATTTCAATACTGTGCCAAAATACTTGCTACTGTACATGTTGAGGAAAGCTTCTAATGTAAAATGAATGTGGCACCTGCACTGTTGAGGCTGCCAAAACAATCTCTGACAGTAAGCAAAGATGACGAATCGTGAGTAGGCAAAAATTCTTATTTTTTGATAACTCAAGTCACTTTAAACTCTTGGGCTTAGAAAGATATGAATAAATAATGAGAAATGACCAAAAAGTTGTCCAAAGAGGACAAACAAACTTTGCAATATTGTACACCATAATGAAACAGATGGTTAGAGATAAACAAGTTACGGCAATAAGTGGCTCCAAACTAAGAAACCAAGCTGTAAAGTGTCCAGTTCTAGCCTGCAGCATATGAGCTGTTATGCACTCCTAATAGCTGAGATCCTGTCTTTGTCAGGCCCCTGTTGGGAGCAGGACATGAAACAAGCTCTTGTCCTCACCCACTCACATTTTCATTTACCACCAGACTTCGAAAAAACAGCCAGGAAGGCTACATTCATTATTAATTCATGCACCCAAATATTAAGTCTACACTAATTAGCTACAGCAACAATATAATACCGTTCATAAACTCTGTTTCTACTGTACCATCTTTTGCAGTGCGTAACAACTGCACTTGACTGCAACTCAGTTTTACTTTGCTTGCAATTGGGAATTCCTCTGTAGATATTAAAAGAGAGCAACAAGAAACAAAACAAAAAACAAAAACAATAAAAAAACAAAACAAAACAAAACAATCCTGTACAACAATTTAAAAGAAGCAAGTTTGACCTCAGATCCCTCCTTCTGAAAGGAAAGAAGCAGCTCTAATTTGGAAAAGCCTTTGTTATTGTACCATAAATAAAACCGTATATTTAACTTCATAATCAAGCTAGAATTAGGTTGAAAGTTTCTGAAAAAAAATATTTCCTTTATACCTTCTACTTAGTCCTTTAAACAGTATTAACTGAAAAATATAACTGTGTGAAATTAAAACATGAATAAATAGCTTGTTTGATTTCACTTATAGTAGATTTGAAAACAGACCCAGTATGAGCTGTTTCCCTGATCAATAGGAAATCATCCTACCAGGATAAGGGCTTGATGTTAATTTCTCCCTCATTCTGATGGAAGCATATCAAAAGAAAACAAAAACAAACAATGGAATCAGAAGTGGTCTGAAAACAGTATTAAGCATGGAATGTAGCCTGCTAGAATAGAATGCAGTTCACATATCACTGCCAGTGCTGATGAGATTTTGTTCATGGCTCTACTTTGTCTTTTCTAACTGCTATTCAGCTTTCATTCCTTGGAACAGACCCAGAAAGCTCAATTTTCCTTAGATTTAGTGGTATTTAAAGAAGGAAATGTTATGTAATGCAAGAACAGTTGAAAGCTAGTCCAGCACAGGTTTTACTGTGGTTACTCAATCTGAGTGTGGGGGTCTAGGATCACTCAGGATTCACTAAACTTTGTTCCAACAGTGCCAAACCTGGGCAAAGGCCAAGAGCAAAGCAGTTCAACTCCTCTGCCTTTCACTCCTGTGCACCGTGCAAGTGTTGGGTGTATGGCTCACAGCTAACCATGAGAGAAGACGCTGACACAGCTGTGAGACCATCTCTCACAGGAAGGCACAAACCCATAACTCCAATCTGAGGGATCAGACTGCTTTCAAGTATAGACAGTGAGATCAGATGTTTTGCTCATACTCTTCCCCATCAGTATTGATAACGTAGAGTGGTGCAAGATTGGTTTATCTAATATACAATTCCCCCTTGAACACAGAACCTGTACAACAACTTCCTACCCATAATACTTTTGTGTTCCAGAACCTTCTGGCAGTATTTATAAAAATCTCTGCTCTTTATTTGATTTTAAGTCTTCCACACAGAGATGAAATTCTCTTTGAAAATATGTCATACAAAATGCAGTTGCTGAAAGCTCATGAAATATTCACTTGAACAAGATTTAAGACTCACTCCATGTCTGAGAGAGAAATAATTAATCTCCTGCATGTAAGGTTAATGAATGATAGCGATACAAACCTGTTAAAAGAGGTGCTACTATATGCAAATCATTTTCTAATATTTTCCCTGCCTCAGCCTGCGTGTTCAAATTGTTAGATCATCACTGAAGCTTGTTAGGATGGCATTATTCTTTCCAGAAATCAATGAGTCATTTGTAATTTCTTTATGACTTTAATTACTGTTTCCCCAACCTTAAAATAAGTGACTGAAAAATATGCCTTTGTACAGCTGGAGCCAAGTATCAGTATAAAGAGGGATAAAATGAACAATGCTGGTAAAGTGCATTAGCGCTACAAAATTTATAAGTTGAGCCTTAAGTTCATATAAAGTTTTGCTTTCAAGATCTACTGTTCAGCTTCAACTTTTTCCGTGTTTAATACAGCAGCACAATTCAGGCTCTACAAGCTGTTTCTTGCAAGAAGAGATGGCAAACAGCTTTGATAGATTTACTCTCAAGTGTGAATGTGATCAAAATTGATCTCAGATTGGGCTAGACTGTAACTACTCAGAAGAGCTGCTTTCTGTATTTTGCTCTCAATGTTGGTATAATGGGCTTGTTATAACTTAAAACTAAATTATAATAAAGCAAAATGTAAATATATGTGTTTTAAGTTAAAGTCAATATTAACTATGGCATTCAGATGTAGATGCTGCATTCATATCTTTCTAGTGGCATCTCAGCTCACCCTTCTGCTAGGACACAATACCATTCTCCTCTGACATTTTCATGAAAATGCATGATATTCAATATAATCTAATTAAATATTTTTTCTAATGAGAATATTGCTTTGTAATATTGTAACGAAATGCTCCTGTTAATAAGACTGCTCCTGCAAAATCCAGTTTCAGATAGTTTTCAGATAGTACAGAGCTCATCTCCAAACTGTGTGTTATTGCAAGTCTGCAAGTTAGATGTATTGTTGAAATACCACTACTGCATTTAAAAATCAGCTCACCTCAGGGATAAAGATAAATAATGGGTCTCGAAGGTATTCAGGATCATGATTCATTTGTTTACACAGATTTTGAATTTATATATTAAAAACTATGAATCAGCAGATCTGATATTCTCATGTTTATCACTGGGAGGTGTAATTACTGAAGAGTTTTAGAGGAATCTTTCACAGAGTGATATTTTAATTTCTCAGCAACACATTACGACCGAGGCTGCAAAGAATTCAAGTTTGGAAACGAATGCAACATCAGTGTTTGATGTGAGATAGCCTTAGATGTCAACATTTAATTAAAGGGATCATTAGGTCTGTGTTTAACACGGATGTAATCTTGGTGCCTAATAGGAAAGGAAAAAAAAAATCTTTCTCCAGTTGTCCCATTCCTGTCCATATATCACATCCTACTTTGCACCACCAGACTTGTGAAAAAACGTTTTTCATACACCCTTTGTCTCCCATAATCTTCAATGCCTCATCACCAAAATGTCTGTGTGATTCATTGCAGGGGTTGGCACAAGAATGAGTAATGAAGGCAGATTTGGACTGTTCTTATGAAACAATGCTGGGTCAAATGCATAACCCACATCAGCAAAGGGAATTGAGGAGCATCTGTCTACATTCACATCCACAGCCTGATCTCAAGCCCAATTCCTATGCAGCTGAATGGCTCTTCTGTCCAAAAGTCACTGCAGGCTGATATCCATTGCAGATTTTACACGGATATCAGAAAGATGATTGGTTCTGAAGTAACCATTCTAAAAGGCAGAGGGCATATCCATGAAGGGCATGCAACTCCTTCATTTCAAGTCACTGCACAGGTAGAAGCAATTCATTAACACTGCACTGAGTTTTGCCTGTGTTTATAATCCAAATTTTCCATAGCTTCTTGCAAGCTCAACTGCATTTTTTTCATCTCTCTTGCCAACGACAAGATTGCATTGCTGTAAACATCACAGAATTACATTTTTATCTGTCTTTTAATAAAAGATGTACCTGATTTTTTAATGGCTAACAGGGAACATTTAAATTACAATCTCTCTCACAAATGTATATTTCAGACATGGTGTGACTGCTTATGATAGAAGTCAAATTTTCATTTTTAAACTTACAGTGTGAATTAGCTATGTTTCTACATAAGTTGCTCCACAGATACATGCCTCACTGCAAAGAATGTGTAATCTGATTGTTAACTTGGACAACAGTACCTGGATTTTTTTTATTATACTAATGGGCCCTCTGCTGTTGGAAACCTTATTTCCATTAAGTTAATGAGACCTTCTAATATCTTACACTTACTTTAAAAAGATTTTAATGTTCAGGAAAGTTACAAGAATACAAAATTCCTGTTTCAGCTTTTTTTTTTTTTCATGACTTTTTTATAATTACTTTTTCTGAATATCAACTGTGAGGACATCCTCCAGTAACAGCCTTGTTAGATCTTGGCATTCTCAGACACAGCTTTTGCATTTCAACTTGCTCACTTTCACTTAAGTCTCTAGGAATCACTGCTTCAGTGTACAGTCATTAATGTGACCACGTCTCAACCAAGAGGCCAGGCCATATTAAATTCAGGTTGTCTGTTGTGTGAATCCTTCTCTATACTGAAACAGAATAGTTCTCTGCTGAATACATAGGTTGCTTGGAAAGCAATGCTTCCTATTTATTTCCATGGAAACTACAAGGGATACAAAGAGCACAATAACGGTATTTGATAGAGCAAATTCTTATCTACAAAACATCATTTCTCAACATTGTCACCATGACCAGCTATGTGTTTTTGCGAGTAATGAACAAGGGCCTGCAGGACATGCATGTAAACATTCACACGGCTGTCTGGAATGTGGCTTGCCTTTCACATCACTGTTGCCACTGCTGAACCCACCAACTGCCTCACTGTGCTGACATCTCTGTTTGACCTTCATAAATGTTCAGAAAGTACCAATGAATGTCAGTGGGAAGTAATTGAATATTGGTGGGATGGGTCAACCTCTACTACCGTACTACCAACAACTACCTATGTCACTGTGGGCTGGCATAACATAGAAGGCATTACTTTCAGAGCAGCCCTTGTACTTTCTTTGATAGGCAGTAACAGAGAATGATTGCCAAATGCAAATATTTAGTAAGCATCTTCTGTAGTTACCACTCAGCATACTATTTCTAGTTTTGCTTGAAAGCCCGCAACGAAGCACACCTAGAATACTCCTATCCCTATCTTCATCTAACTTTGATATTGTGATGTTTGCACTGTATTAATAACTTTCTCCTAGAAGTGTGTTTTGGACTAGTAAAGATGATAAAAGATTGGAGATGTTTGCTCACCAAAAGAGCTAGCTCTTCACTCATCTAAAACAGCAATATTAGCAGCTACAGTGCTGCCACTCTGGAAGGACATCGCTGGGCATGCATCATGCATCTAAAAGGCCAGGCCCAGAGCCTACATAAAAAGAAACTCTCTCTCCCCTTCTAGCAGTCGAGCATGAGGGATAGTGTCAGAATCTTTATTTTGATATATTTCAGGATGAAAAGCACTGCTCACAATGCTGTGAATATTTTCATTCGTGGCAGAAACATCAAGCAAGCCTTCAAAATGGTAAGATACAACATGGATTTGATCTATGACCATTTCAATTTGTGACAACCACAAGTATCTAGTTTTAATCATGTGCACAGAATTAAACTTATTGACAGCTCAGTTGGTGCATGCTAAGAGGAGGAAGATGAATTGTTTGCTCCCTTGTTCAGCTTTGACTGTTGATCAGAGGTCTTATCAGCTAAAATTGAGAGTATCTGGATAATAAGCATTCTCATTGACATACCTAATAAATTCAGCAATACTGAATTTATACAGCAATACTAAATTCAGCGTTGCATGAAGATAAAGAGAGGTCAACATTATCCTCTTGCTGCTATGCATTTGTGGAGAAAAAAGATGAAAGAAGACAATGAAAAGTACAAAAGCCAAACCTTCAGATTACATAAACACTTTGTAATCCTGTTAGAATTGAACCCTAGGCTGAGCAAATTGCAAGGTTTGTGTCTTGTAGTAAACTCAGGCACTGCTCTCTTATGCAGATCTGCAGACCCATCTGGATACACAAAGGATACTGAAATACAACGTCTCATGACTGAGGCGTGTTTCTATTGTTTTGCAGTCCATTCTTCCACAAGACAGGATTTAAAGCACATAACCACATTTTTTGTCTATTTGCTCCGTATTATTAAATCTCATGTTTTCCATGCACTCGTTGCTGAGTTCTAAATTCATTCTGCAGCTAATAATAACTACAGCTAATTGTAAAAGTTCCACTACAGGCCACTTAGCTGTTTGCATTGTTTCTCTACCTTCAGCCCTCGCCCAGGAACAGACTTTTAATAAGGATACCACCCTCACTGCTCAGTTATATCCTGATCAGCAAATGACTTCTAATGCTTTCTTTAGACTGTGAGATAAATAGAGACGAATCATTTCAAACACTTTCTTTTCCAGGTAATATAAGTTATCAGCAGATCTACTTTCGAACATTTCTGAAAAATGCTGTACTTTGAAACTTCTGGAAAAAAGGAACAAATGTTCAAACAGAGGTCAGCTGTGCCATTTCCAGCTTCCAAAGAACTGCCTGGCTCTGTTATTTCCAATTCTACTCGCACTTTCCTCAGCGTTCCCACTGTGCTAGACTCAAGGACATACATGTCTCCACCTTACAGACAGACAGATAGATCTGGCTGCTTCTTACAGCTTACTCCTGTTACTTAAAAGCCCATAATGATTTGGAAAAAAGAACAAAATAAACAAAAAATGCATGTAAAGAATGTAAAGCAAAATCGGTCTTTCCAGTAATTGATTCAGCTGGACTGGCTTAACAGCACGTATGAGGAAGCTGGTTCACACAGACATAGATAAACTTAGAAGCTGCGACCACTTCATCTCCTTCACACTTTTCATCATTACAAATCTATGTACTGCAAATGGGAAACAAGTGTATTTTCTGCAGCAGCAATTACTAAAGTAGCTGCATATATGTGCCTCTTTGTATGACTTTTCATGCAATATTTTTAAAGTGCTGTTCTCATGTGAGTAAATAATTGCTACTGTGAGAATTCGTCAGGTATTTCCTAACAGATATTTGCAAATGTAGTGTTTACCAAGGTGGATGTCACTGTGGACTGTTGGTTTTTTTTTGTTTTGTTTTGTTTTTTTTTTTTCATAAAGCAGAAGGAAAAAACAGGAACATACTTACAGTGTACATAGAGCTTTTTATATAGTACCAGAAGATCCTGTGACTTCTTTTTGTTTTTCTTCAGAGGTAATGTGCAAAGAAAATAATAACAGAAGTAAACATCCGTTAGTTGTTAATGACTGCTGAACTAAGTGTCTTAACTCATGTGGGTTGGAGGCCCAAAAATAACTACACAAATTGGAACCACGGATCACATAGAAACGGTGAATCCAAGAGAAAACAATCATCCATTAAAATTTTAGCATATGATAGTAACTGTTTGGTGGCAGAAGACAATGTAATTTGGTACTCTAATACAAAACTGTACATTGTATTTGAAAAAATAAAACAAAAACAAAAAGCTTGAAAGCGATAGAGACTGATGAAGAAGATACTAGATATTATTAAAACTGGAAAGGAAATCAACAACTCTATGAAAAATCCAACTGGTGCCTGAATTTTTCTTTCTGATGATTAAAAGGATTTAAGATTGCATTTCAAGTAACAATAACCACACTTAAAAACAAACTCTGGGATTGGTGCAGTCATCATCATGCAGACAGAGCTGAAGAATTCACTTCAACATCCTTCCTTTTCTGTTCATAATTTGCATTTTATTTTTTCCTTCATATGTTAATTGCTTTTCTCCTTTAATCACTTGTAAGACTGCAAAAGAGGTCATCCACAAACTCAGGTGAACAGCATCAAGGATTAGATCTGAGATCGGAAAGCTCTTATAAAAATATAATTTCATATTATGAACATAATTTACAGCCAACTGTGAAACAGACTGTGCTCTGTTCCTCTGAGAGTCTTAGTATATAAATATTTCAGGATAACAGAAAAAAGAAAAAAATCTATCCCTCAGCAAAGGACAACAGATAGCAATTTCTGGAACCCTTGCACCATCAGCTCTGCTCTTTGTTTTCCCCCAGTGAGGCAGCAGAAGTGTTTCTCTGAAGCACTGTTGTTGAGTGGGTGTTGGGTGCAGTTCATGACGTTGAATTTCGTAGTGGATCAGACCTGATGTCTCTCCACATCTTTCTCACTATATATATATATATATATATATATATATATATATATATATTTTCACACCACAAAAAACGCATAGTTAGGCAATAACAAAAAGCAGCCCTGACAAAAATGAAAGGTTCTCACTGCTCTTGTCCATACCTGCATATGAGACCCTTGCATTGTTTTCATAACCTGACAGGAAACTGTTTATCTCAGCAGTAATAAAACTGCCTTGAAATTTCCCAAAGATTCAGCATTGTAAAAGCAAGAGGAGCAGGGAAGTCACTGTTCCTCTGTACCTGATACTGGTGAGGCTGCATCCAAGTACTGTGTTCAGGTTTGTGCTCCTCACCACAAGAAAGAGATTGAGGGTCTCAAGCGTGTCCAGAGCAGGGCAATGAAGCTGTGAGGGGATTGGGATTGTTCAGTCTGGAGCAGAGGAAGCTCAGGGAAGATCTCATTGCTCCCCATAATCCCCTAAAAGAAGGTTGTGGTGAGGTAGGGGTCAGCTCTTCTGCTGGTAACAGCAATAGAATGAGAAGCAACAGCCTCAATCTGCACCAGGTGAGGTTCAAGTAGGATGTTAGGAAAAATTTTCTCAGAAACAATAGCAAACTCAGGCACTGGAACAGAAAGTTCCCATGCAAGTGGTGGGGTCACTGCCTTTGGAGGTTTCAAGGAAATATGGAGATGTACCACTGAGGTTTAATGGACATGATTGTGATGGGTTGGCGGTCAGACTTAATCTTAGAGGTCTCTTCCAAACATAGTAATTCTGTGAAAACACAGAGTAAGCTAACACAGCCACAGCCACAGCTGATAACAGAACTAGGATAACATAGCCCAAATGACAGCTGTGTGTGTGCTGCAGCTTCCTCACAAAACATGACAGGCCCCACAGCACTGGGACTGCCACTCATGAACAACTGTGGAAACACAAAGGGAGCTGCAGAGGCTGATGTGAGCAGCAGGATGTTTGGCCGTTTACCCCAGCAGCTTCTGCATCAGATAATAAGAGCACTAAGCATATATCAAATCCCTTCAGATCAGGAACGTCAGCATCTTGCACAAACTCTGCTGAGCCCCCCCCAAATGGATTGGTGCAGATATTTTGTAAAGCTTAATCTGGGGGAGACTGTTTTCCACCTCAGGGCTTTTCTCCACTGCAAAACAGGCAGCAAAGTAAAATTTCTACTAATTTTTCCCAAATATAACAAACAAGCTCCACACAAGCACATCACACAACTGCTGCTCAACAGAGATGAGGCTGAACTGCAGCCTGCATGCAGTGCAGTGTGCTGCAACATCGTGTGCCAGCAGTGCACAGTGAATGGCAGGCTGCAGTGCAGTGTGCCACACACTGCCCTGAAAATACTCAGTGGTTACACAGGAGTTGCCAAGCATTCTTCTGAGCTGGTGTTCCAAATATTGTGCTTAGCACAGCTGACCATGTGTTATCTTCCACTGCATGCCTTTGTGCCCGTCTTACGTACCCAATCTTACCTCATTCTAAGCTTGATGCTTTAATTATTACTACTAGTTTGAAATATAGAAATGTAACTCCAAACTATATCAGTGTTTGTTTTACCAGTGGTTAAATATTTTTCATATTTCTCCAGCCAGGAGTGGAACACAACATGGACAAAAGCTGGGAACGAGAAATGCAGCCTCTGAAAAAATATGTGCCCCTTATTCATGCCTACTTTAAAAGTATATCAGCAGAGAAAGGCAGAAATCACAGCATGGCCATATCTCCACATGTTAAATTACTGTTTGTGGTCTCACTGAAATAAAAGCCATCATTAGAACATGGTAACAAGGAGATCTCTGAAGGCCTAGAGGGCATACACAACTCCCTCTGGTAATTAAAGAATTCACACTGTAATCTGCTTGCTTCAAAACCAATAATCAAGTCATGTGAAGGAAGTAACAAGAGCTGTACTATACTGCATGTAACATTTCGAATAAAAGACTGATTCTGTAACCAGGAAAGGAGGTTGAAGCCTTGGAGTGTTCCTTGTTTCTGTGGACAATGGACAATGATCAGCAAATCTGTGACGGAGGGGGCAACAACTCCAGAAGACAGAGAGAAGACAGAAATATTTATAAAGTAATAAAAAGATCTGCAGTCTTTTTTAAGAGTCTTACCTGAGAGCCTTAAAATGGATTGTGTCCTTAATTTTAGTGTCCTGATGTTCGCTTCTTCCTAAGCATCTCTGTGCTAGCAGCTTGTTAATAAATGCTATTATTACAAATTAATACACTGCTTGTTTCCATCTCTCTAAGCTTGCCACCTTAATTAAATTGATAGAAAACATCTTCTCATTCTGTTTCCCTCTGAGATATCTAGAACCAGACAATTCAGAGTTCAAAATACCACTGGGGAATCAAAGCAGAGCAGCACTCTGAAATGGTGATAAACATGGCATTAAAGATCTGAATACTGTTACTGGACTTTCAGTTCTTCAGAATATAAAACATAAATTTCAGTACAGAAATACAAGCTACTAACATCTCTGTAGAACATTAAATATCACCCCGAAGATGTTGCCTTTAAGTTTCTAGGACACGTAACTGCTGTCTGGCTCTGGTTGGTTTATTGTGTTTCCCTCAAGAGTGAAACACGACATGTTGCATGCATTTAAAAATGGTTCACAGAGATTACATTCCTAATTTAAATGCAAAAACCACTTCCAGGTGAATGAAGTATTGCATTATTTCTTGAATTGTTTTAATCAGAGTTTTCCAGACAGTGCTGCATAAGTTAAATGTTGATGCCCACGCTCTGCAAGTTTACTTGCGTTAGCCTGAATTTTATTCTGCCATGTTAATGTGATCAAATTGTTCTGCTGATAAATATGCTTCACAGCAGGACAAGGGCCAGAGATGTTCTCATTAGAACAGAAGAATTGGTTCATCTCTGGTACCATGATGAACAGAAAACAGGCAAGATGTTGGTTCATTAAAAAAAGATTGGATTAGCAAACATTGCAGAAAAAAAACACATTTTGAAGCTTTTTTCTTTTTTTTTTTTTCCCCTTGTCCAAAAGCAGCACTGCATTTGAAAAGCTGCATACTGTGTTTAGCACAGTACTCTTTTTTTTTTCTGTTAAAATGCACAAATAAGGGTAGTAGTTTGCAAAAGGGTACAAATGTGTCTTGGGGAAATAGAGAATAAAGAAGGGACAAGGTGAGAGATGGAACATGCAGGAGACCAAAAGTAAGCATGGAATACTTCAATTTAACCAGCAGAAAACAAAAGGCAGTGCTGAAAATTAGATGTCACTTAAGATTTCCTTACCTGAGGAGTGTAATCAAAACAGTGCAATGAAACAGACACTTGGATGTACTTCAAAGCATAGCCATATAGCACAGTACCTAATCTGGAGATACCAGTATATTGTTTCTGATGAGCACAGGGCACATCTTAGAGCAGAAGTACTTGCACGGCCATCAGAGATCAGTCCATACTGTGAAACACTGAGACAAGTGAGGTAGGATGTGCAATTTACTCTCTCTCCTATGACTACTTTGTTATTTTTCTAAATTTAACATGATACAAATATTTTATATTAAACATGGAATTATCCAATAAATTCTTGTATAAGATAGTTCTTTTAAGAGGGAAAAAGTTATTAAACTGCTTAAAAGATTTGGCATATGCTCCCCACAGGAGTGACAAAGGCATCGCAACAACCAAGGTTTTCAGAGTAGAAACCATAGCTTTGCAATACAGGTTCGTGGGTCAGTCCCCACACTGTTTGGATGACTTTAAATGCAATATTCCAGTGTGCCAGGGAAGGCGTGAGCTTAATCCATGCAGCAGAACCCTCACCCAGGCAGTACAGGTTTCAAGCACACACAGAACTGGTTTGCTGCTTTCTCCTGCCTGGGTTCTACTTGGCAACAGCTCCCGTAAGATAAAATGTTGTCAAACAATGCAGAGTGCAAAGTGCATCATGAAAAGCACGTGGGGAGCACTTGGTGCATTCATGACTAAGCACTTGCGACGATGCCCTTGCTCTGCCACTTCTATACAAGTAATGTAAATTGCAGTGTCAGACCCTAGATGAGCATCCACACAACACACGATGTGTTCACTGTAGTTTTCAACAGGTTTCAATCTGTTAACATTTTTGTTCTGATTATTCATATTATAAATACTGTAAAGGTACTATCATCTGTATAGAGGGAAATTATGCATGGCTTGATGATGGGCTTTTAGCTTAAATGCTTATTCTTTATTACTTTAAATTCTTATTACTGCATTCAAATAGAAATTTAAATTAAAAAACAAACAAAACAAACAAACAAACAAACAAACAAAAACTGTTTTCTTTCATAAGACCTGAGAGAAGCTAACCTGGATGAAGCCATAGAGTATGTTTTATAATTCAGTGGAAAAAAAAAACATAGTGCTTTTATAAAGCATCTGCTGCCGGGCCATTTGAGAGCTTAATTAGGCACAATTTTTGTACATAACAGATATATAATCACATCTTCTTCACTGATCAGACGGGTTTTAACTTCAGGTACCAACTATTCTCTTTGTAAGAACAAAAGAACGTCCTTTCATAAAATAATTTAAAACACTGAGGAATTTTTTCATCTAGTAAGGATATTAATTGGGTTCACCATCAAAATGTGATAGCATGTAAAATATCTTGTTTTGCATGTTAATGCTTTGTAATTGGTATAGAGCTTTTCAACTTCAAAGCTCTTTAAACGAATTAAGTGGATGTCTCTGAAGACCTTAGGCAAAATTTTCTTTGCCTTCAAAAAGAGATCTACAACAGACAAAAGCTTTGTAAAAAATGCAGGACACGAGCGAGATAAAATATTACCACTGCTCTGCAGATGGAAGCAGAGGAAGCACAGGGGAACTGAATGGGACAGTCCTTGCTCTCCTGAAAGCTCTGTCATTCTCCCTGGCTGTGGCACACTGAACAAGTGAGAAACACACTGCAAGATGATTTTGCTCTGCAAAGACATGTCGACATACCTTGCAATTACTTCTTTACTCCCTCACCAAAGGTCAAGCTGCCTGAAAGTCCGGTGATTGCTTCCTATTGAATGGCTCCACACACAGTGCCTTCACTCAAGCAATGAGGCAGAGAAAAATGTCTTTGCTAGAATTCAGTCAAAAGCATTATCTGCCACTCCACTTTGTTTTGTCAAATGGCATTTTAAAGCACAGCGGCTGGAAACAGAAAGCTTCCCAGAATTCAGCAGCAATGCTTACTCCATTAAGTTGGACAGACGAAAATCTAACAGGAATCAGCACTCTGTACTTTCAAACTGATCTTTCTTTCCACTTTCTTTTAAACAGTGCTGCAGATAGGAAACTGCAACAGAAGTTTACAACCCGTCAGCTAAATCGTGTCTATTTTTCAGCATCCTTTTCAGCCATAAAGGCATTTTATGGTGACCAAAAGAAAATTCTTCTCTTTACTTACCGTGTGATTTTTATGCCACTTCACTGGATACACTGGGAGTAATACACTGGGTCTTTTTATTGCTCAAGTAGAAAGTGCTCATTACCTATTTATGTCTATATAGATGAAAAAACCAGAGTTTTTTTCAAGTGGCATACATCACACTGTTGTAGTGGTCGACTTCCTCAAGATGGTCTTCTGGGGTTTTGGCGCAGTTTGTGGAGGCACAGTAACAGGTCTCGGAGGAGGAAAGCTGTTACTGGAACTTATCCCCAACCCTCCATTCTCTAGAGGAAACGGAGGCAGCGGAGGCGGTGGGGGTGGCAGAGGAGGGCACTGATGAGGCAGCGCTCCCAGAGCACAGGCAGGCTCGCTGTGCAAGTGCACCTCCCTGTTTTTGATGTTATATCGAACATCACAGTCTGGGCAATAGCCGTGATACTGCACTTTTTCACTGAATCGTACCCGTTCCCTTGCTCCTGCCTGAGGACACCGCTCTTTCTCAGGTCTGTGCATTAGAGGTGGGATTGCGACACTGTCCAAATTACTGTTTGGTATGCAGCACAAATCCCCATTTGGGATACGGCTGGGTCCATTTCGCAGCAGGGTACCATTAGTCTTGACAGGGTTGGCCGAAGGAGGTGGCCTCAGAGGCTTGTCACACTTGACAGGTGTCAGTCGTGGAGGCGGTGGAGGTGGATTTGGCTTCCGCAGCACGGTGAGGATAGCAGAGGGATGCACAGGGGGCTTGATGAGCGGAGTACTGCCCCGCACCTTCACCTTCTCTAGGCTGGAGGCTGTTGTGCTGCTGGAGCTGCTGTTGAGCGTGTCTGTTTTGGAACTGTCTGTCATCTCATCCTCCAGCTGCAGGTCAGATGTCAGCGTGTCGATCTGGTCAACCACCTACACAAGAGTCAGAGCAAAAACAGTGAGAAAAGCATGCTTCAGCAAAGGCACAGAAATACAGAAGTACCCTCTGCAAGCAGTTTTGTCTTTCCCAGATCCCAAGTAGCACATTTTTAAAGCTGTTTTTATTTTTCTAAGTGATGATAATAAGAAGAGGTAGTTTGCTAGCTTAACAACTGAATACGGAAGAAAGAAATCCTGAAACACTCCGGAATGAAATTCCATTTCTTCCCCTCCAGGGTTTACTTAGCAATATCACTGCTCATGAAAAGTAAACCTTCCAGTGCAGGAGGAGATTGAACTATTTAACTTCAGCTTATACATGGTGCCTTCTTAGATGAATCTGCTGCAGAGATTTTTTTTTAGTTCCGACCTTTCTCACAATCGAGGTGTTTGCATATGCATCCCTGTATCAGTGATATTATGCGTCTACAATGTAAAGCTTGGTTAATTGCTTCCTGAATATTTGTTTAACATAAGGCAATGAGATGCAACTATCCTCCCATATAAGACTGTGTTATCTGCTCTTATGAATTTTACTTATAATCTGTTATCCTCTGAAGTAATCCTGAAATAGCATTTACTGCAGAAGAGAGGAAAAGTAGCTTTGTTTTCTAAGTTGAAAGCATTTATTAACTCATATGTTTTATTCTATAACCTCCTCTTACCACTAGTTTTTCCATTTTGTTCACTTCTACAACGCATATCTCTTATAGTCTTCCAGATTTCTTCTTCCACTCAATTTTATATAGGACATGCAATATAGATAACCAAAATTTGTCAAGTGACAGTCAAAAGCCCTTCCTGAAAACTGATTTTAACTCAAAAGTTGAGTTAAAATTAAGCTGAATGACCGGTTTTAACCTGAGGATAACTAAGGAACGGCACAAGAACTAAGTATTTCCTCAAATGATATAAATAAAATAATCACAGGCGTGGAAGTGTTATTAGTTAACTCCATTTCAGTAACATAAAGCTCACGCCATGGATCGGGGTCCCCATGGTGCACCAGTGATGTCCTGGAGGGAGCGCCTAAGGCCGCACACTTCTCGTCCTCCCACCATCCTCCTCATCCCTTTCAGTTTTTCATTTTTACTTCTTGCTATCACTGATTTTGTAATAATATTCTTGATTTCAAATTAAGCCTATTTTGTGGGAGTATAGCCATATTATAGGCTAAAAAATGGTAAAAGTTATTACTGTAGGCAGCAAGTTCACTTGCTCAAGTCTGTGCTAACTTCTGTGCTCACATCAAAACTGTGAATAATTAATATAAAAACTCAATAGAATGAAAGACCTTTCCAGATTCCTGGCTTTATGCTGTAACTACAAGTTGGGTATTTTTAAATCTGTAAAAATTCATATGCAGCAACTCACTTCATAGAAAGTAGTGCATTCTTTCTTCCCATAAAGAGCAAAAACGTCTTTGAAAAACATTCCCATTTCTATCCAGGAGACAGAATTCATTTATACAAAATTCAAAGCCCAATACCTTGTTTCATTTCATTTTCTGTTTTAGCCAGATATGTAATTTACCAGATAATTAGGATTTAAAATGTTTGTCTAAAAGATGCAAGGCATGGTGGAATTCTGGCTACCATCAGATCTCAAACACATCCTCCAGGGTATACTGTGTGACTCCTTTCAGAAATTTCAGAACAAGGGCAGATAAACTAAGTCTGTGCTAAGGCAATGTCAGAATCATGGGAAGAAAGTGAGCTTAGAGGAGAAAGAACTCATCACGTTGCTTGGTATATGTAAACAAGGCACAGAGAACTTTTCAAAATGAAAGGGAGAACAACAGAAAACTCATGTTCTGGGCAAAAAATTCAAGCAAGTTTCTTCAAGTTTAGTATGGATCTTTATCAGTATCGTGATCTGTCTGTACATGGCTAAGTGTCCTACTGAATTTTATCCTGCTGTAGGTGTGGCTTTTTCACTTGAGAATGAGTTGATGCAATATAATCCAAAGAAAATCACTGGAAAGAAAAGAAACAAAAAAGAATCACCAAAAAGCTGTAGGAAAAGACAGAAAGACACATCTGTAAGGATGCTCAACAAAGGAGCATTTTAAGGCTTTTATATGTGACCACAGATTGGCCTATATTACAGTATCAGATTCTAAAACGTGTTAATATCTGGGTTTCTTCTGCAATTAGCTATTCCAATAGAACCTTTTTCCCTCTATTTTCTATAATGATACTTCCCTCAGAGTACAGGATTATAACCATACAGGACCACAGAAAAAAAAATTACTTATGTGAAGAAAAAGACAGCCATGGGCTGCTGATGTGGTTGTTGCACTTTTAGCTTTAGATATTTCACAGAAATTATCTGGATAACAAAAAAACTCTATACTGGCCTAAAATTCATGCATGAATTCCAAAATTAAATTCCCAATAGAGAAGAAAATAAGATACGAGAATTTATTTTAATTATATTTTAACAACAAATGTGCAGCATTCTAATCATTTTATTTCCTGTATGCCTGTAGAACAGATCACCAACAACAGCCTCTTTGCTTTAGAGCCTCACGTGTGCAACACTGCACAAAATAAATGTACTCCATATAATGTAGCTCCAGAGAAATAGAAGCTAGTATTTATTATTTTGAAAAGGAGACACTGAAGTTGCTTTCCACTGTCACTATGAGGATAGAGCTGTAATTATACATCACATATATGTGATAATAAAATGGCATAAAATGGCAGATCCCAGTGATGAGAACATTTGCATCCAAACTACCCTTCTGACAATGCAAAACATTTTCTCAGGAGTAAGATGATAGTCTGGCCTTATGAACCATTTGTAGACTTAAATGACTGCAAAGTTTATCCCCTGCCCTCTGGGCAACAGTGTAGTAGACAACGGAAATTTTCTGTCACCTACTCTTTGCAAAACATAAGAATAGGAAAAAATGGCTCTGACATGATGACACAGCTTACCTGTCCAAATTATTTACCACCACAGGTTGTGATTCTGTTTATTGTTATTTTCTTTCTTTCTTTTCTTTTCTTTCTTTTTTTTTTTTTTTCATCCCAGAAGGAAAATTCAAATAACAGGAAAAAGTAACAGATGTAGCCCAAAACTGCAAGCTGAAAGAAAAATAGTCTCCATTTCGCAACACACTTCCTATGGGAATCAGAGGGAAAACATTTAGAAACAAAAAAAAAAAGCTACTCCAGTTGTGCAGAATCTGTTTTTCATTCTGTGATACAACAGAACTTGATTCAGCTGTGGAAGCATGGGGAGCCATCCTTTTCTACCCTGAGGAGCTCCTAGCCTTTAAGTGGATTTGATGCCCGCGTTTGCCCTGCTGGTGATATCCTGAGGTCTCAAGCTTTGTAGGATCCCAAACTCCTGAATAAACAAGAACATCAGCTCAATCCCACCCACTTTATGTGTTCTTATTGGACAGAATTACATACTCAGTAGCATTTGAATTGGATTTCTAACTAGCTAACTCTACAAAATGAATTGATTATTATTGAATGGCATCAAAATATTTCACCCTGAAATCTAAACTTTTAAACATATCAAAGTCTGCTTAACAGCACTGCCTTAGAAATAGATGAAGAGTTTCTGGATATTTTTTTTTTCCCATGTTTATATCGTTAGCATATAATCAGCAGAAAGATCAGTTGTTTGGGTGAAGCAAATTAACGAAGATTTATCACAGAAGTGCAGAATGATTTGGTTTGGAAGATTCCTCAAGGTCCATGCAGTTCCAAACCCTGTCATGGGCAAGGCCACCTTACCCTAGACCAGGTTGCCCAAAGCCCCATCCAGTGTGGCCTCGCACACTTTTAGAAATGGGTCATCTTCAGTTTCTGTGGGCAACCTTTTCCAATGCTTTACTGTCCTCACTGCAAAAGATATCTTCCAGCTATCTAACCCAAATCACTGCTTTCAGTTTAAGATCACTGCACTTTGTCCTCACACTACACACCTTAACAGTCTCTCTCTGTTATTTTTATAAGCTCCCTCTAAATCCTGAAAGGTCACAATGTGGTCTCCTCAGAGCATTCTCTTCTCCAAACTGAACAAGCCCAGGTCCTACAGCCTTTCTTCATAAGAGAGGAGTTCATGATCATCTTTGTGTCTCCTTCTTCTAGTCCTGCTCTAACCTTCATCATCTCCTTCATCTCTAGTTTCCTGGACAATTAATTTACAATAGTCATTGTGAACCTGCACTGCCTAACAGCAACTAAAAATTCACATGTTAACAAGAAAAAGAAAAAATCAAAGCACCTGAGGTTTTAAGCAGGTTTGGTATAACAATCTAATTAGGAAACAGTCAAGTGCATAGATGTACCAGTGTTCCTAATGCACTTAACTTTGATGAGTAGACTAACGTTTCTCTCGAGAAGGCTCCTTGCTGAGTGCCTAACTAGAAGAACAGCTTCCACGAAAATTCAGAGTTGTACAACTACAGCAAGATCATAAACCTTTGCTAAAGCAATTGGATAAAACTTCTGTTGAACTGCTTGTCAGTGTATTAACTTTAAGTATTTTAAAATATATTTCCACACTTCTAAAAATACACTTTTTTAAAAGGCTGTTTTTAGAAAACTAAGCTAACAATTTGCATGCAAAGGAGTGTAGAAAGACAATTTAAAAGAAGTAGGAAGTAATTTGGGGTATCTTCATGGTACCAACAGAAGACACTAAAGAAGCTTGAGATGTTTCACAAAGCAAAATACAATATTTCTCTGCTTTCAGGTTTGGGTTAGATACAGAAAACTAATGATGCCAAAAGGAAAACAACAGACTGTGGTTAGATCTGAAATTTATGCTTAATTTTATTGGAAGACTTTAGAGCCAAACATCTGCTAAGTAAATGCTATTAATAGTGTTAATTAATGATGAAAACCAAAAGAAAATTGTTGGAAGTTGATCAAAGAGGCTGTGCAGAAATGGGACTCCATAGAGGACACGAATAAAATAAATACCTGTGTAGGAACTGACAAGCAAGCATTGGAAAGAACAAAAGCAAACACTGCTTTATACGAAGAGCTTGCCAGGTGGTAGTTACTAAGAGCAGGATTATTAGATTTAAAGACAGCAGTACAAAGTAAAATAATGATTGCACCATGGAAGCATTTCAGAAACACAGCACGCAACTTGAAGAAGGAGCACTTAAGCAGTGGATGAATGCTGTAGATAAGAGCTCTGGGTGAACCAACAGCATAATGAAAAGCTAAAGGAAGAAGAGGCAGTCATTGGAAAAGAGCTGCTATAAAACACTTCAGTTAATGGCCAAAGTTCTAGGGGCATTTGTGAGAAACACTGCACAAAATGCTCATGCTCATAATTGTTGCAGTTTGTACCATAAGTAAAATCTATAGCAAAATAACATGATTTTATATTCCCACTTCAGTAAAATTAAACATGAGTATGACTCATGTGACTTTTATAACACAGGATGGGACTGCAGATTGCCATTTAGAGAAGACTTCCCTTCCTGTTGTCTCCCTCTTGGATGGTCTAGAATTTTAAATTACTTAGAGAAATTCTGCACAGCAAACATCATTGTACGGAGGACATACCAGTCCTATGCATGTAACTTTCACTAAAATGTTAAAAAGACAAATAACTCCCAACCACCAAAAAATACCAAAAAAAAAAAAAAAAAAAAAAAAAAAAAGACACTGAAATCACAAGGAATTTGTAGTGAAAAAATATCCAGCAGTGAACTCCCACCTGTTAAAGTTATTGAACATTTATATTAAATTGCTTTAAAATATAGAGAGCACAAAGCATAAGTTTCCCACTGAGGCTAAACTGCATTCCCCACTTAAAGCAATTGGGAATTCAAGAAAATGTCTTGAGATTACCAAAGCAGCCAAAGCAGCCTGTTCTGGCCCAACATTTCCACTGTACAAGTTCTGTTTGGCTGTTAATTCCTATAAGGGCTAAGGAACTGAATATCCTAACTTGACTGGACCAACACTCAAAACTCTGAACATCTTACTCAGTGCCAGTGAATTAAGGAAAGGAAGTTAGGTAAAAAGTTATGTGCTTCCATTAGGTGTTGAATTGTCAGCTGCAGTTTTGACCTTGCTATGCCAGGTTCTCCCTGCTGATAATACAGACTTAGACAATTAGCTCAGACAGCAGGCCTCCTGATTCTCCAAATAACATCGTTAGCTCTCCTATCTCTGGAATGCAAGGCAGCAGGCTTGGACAGTAAGACCACAAATTAACGAAGAAGCAGCAGATTGGTGAACAGAGTTGTGGTCGATGAGGCGACCAGCCACAGCCAGCCAAGTGTCCTTGAACCTGACCCAAGTCCAAGAAAACAACACGATGACCTTCATCAGAAAGACCACCGAGAGCTACACATGCGTAAAAGAGCTGAGACTTGGGGCAAAGGGCAGATGTCAATCATTTTGGGGACTCACTGTCAAAACCCAGCCTTTTCTTGGACATCTAATGCATATGTAAGCAGCTTGGTCTTGTAAGTGTGTGCTTTTCTTGCTTTCCAGTATGCAGGCTAGGTGGGAATATCCCCCCTGCATCCGGTGTGTATGCAGAGCTGATTAAACATACCTGCTTTATGACTACTCTGTGGTTATGCTTTGATTTCCGCAAGTCATTACTCTCATTATAAGAATCAAACTTAATAAGAATAAAACATGGCAGAGGACGCATATGGTTTCATTTAACTCCTAACCTTATATTAGAAAAGTATCTTCAATTAGTCACAAACTCTTTTTGCAGTGCTTCTCTCTGTGATTATGCAACATGCATGCACAAATGTATATTTATCTACTCAGAACTTCATTATCTCCTCACAATAAATGTTCCACTGGGTTTGTTTCTGCTCTGATTTAAAGGCAGTTGAATGTTCAATGAATACATAAACCACAGCTGAATTCAATCCACCACTGAAAATTATTTTTCTATTTTTCAACTCTTGGAAACTGCAAACTGCTTTTTAGAAAAGAAAGTAATACACCCTTAAAGATTCATAAGATCACAGAAGTTCAAAATCACGGTTTTTCATAAGGCATCCAGACTCCATTTTCACTTTTTTTGGTACATTCTTCGATGCTTCATGTGAATTTATGAGTAAGATTTCTTTTTTAAAAATGACTTGCATGCTTACAAGCTAGAACCTAAAAAAGAAGCTGCATAAGCAAAATGGGAACGGTACTTGCCTATGATATATGATATTTCTTCTGCGATGGAAGAGTTATAACCCACATATCACTATTTAACATTACACTACAGCAATATACAGCTATGATATTTAACATTTTGCCATTTCCATGTTTCAAGTCTTGTAGAAAATGAATAATTACAGATGGATACTGGTCTGGATTATAAACCAGTGCAAGACATGTTAGATCATCAGCCTAGCACAAGTTTTAATTTGCTTTCTTTGAACTCAAGAAGGACACTGGTAAATAGATCAAAATTTGGTGATATTCTTCATTTACAAACAAGTATAATCAAGATGTTTTAATTCAATTCCATTTTTTTCTGAAACTATTCCAAAAACTTGCAAAGGTTGACATGGATAATTGTTTATGTACAAAGAGTATGTACATGGCAAAATAGAAGAGGAAACTCCTAATTAACAAAGAACCAACAGCCAGCTCTACCAGGAAGAAGCCATTCTTGATTTTTAAGTGAAGAACTGGCCAACATTAAATAACAGAAGCTCTAATATCTTCTGATTACACCTCTATTCCTACAAGACATTGCTCACTTGCTTTAATTACTAACGGAATCTGTAAGACCTTACAAAGCATCTTAGCTTATTATTTCCTGTAGTTGCTAGTTTGTTGGTGGTGTTTTTTTTTCGGTCAAGAAAGGAATCTTCAGGATAACAAAGGACATACATGATGCCTTTTTTTTCTCCAGTAAATCTTTGCCTGGGTGACCTAAACAAACACAGAGCTGACTGCAAATGAAAGAAATATCTTTAATAACAGTAAGAGCATCAATATTTCCCTCTATTCTTTTAGCTGTGTAACATCAGAAGAAGACTGCTCTCAAGTGCTTGTAATTCCAGCTTCAATCATCCATGTTCACATCTTTTCCATTTGTCACAACTAATGTCTCCCATCACCCCCAGTGAATGCAACTTCAAGCCCAAGGGGAAACTGAACCAAAATTAGAATGGAAATATGTTTATTAAGTTGCTGGATAATTACAAATAGAAACCAGAAGAAGAGCCATACATGCAGAGATGAATGGCCTTCTTAGTACAATACTTTGAAAAAATGAAAAAAAAAGGGATGTCTAGGCAAAACTACAGGAATAGAAAGTCACACAGATATATTTTTTGCAAGACTTTATCCCAGCCTTAAAATAACTTCAGTCTGAAAGAAGTCTTAACAGATTTTGCCTTTGACAGATCCTGACATATTTATCTACCATGAACATGCCTACCTGTGCTTGAACCATGTAAGCCCTTAGCATCCACAGTATCCTGCAGACTTCCACCTTGATTACAGGACATTCCACCTATTCCTCTTGTTGCTTGAGGAAAATGCAGGGGCTTTATAGACAGTGTGCTTCATGGACTTGCATAATACTTAAACTGCATCTGTTTTGTACAAAAATCCAAAAAACAGATATGCAGGACTTCTGAATCTTTATTTTTTTCTCACATACTAAATACTTGACAATAACCTGTCAAACACCAAACACCATAGCAAATGTCTTCAGAACAAAGAGTGATAACCTTATACAAGGAAAAACAGATTCAATCAGCTCTATTCATCCAGCAGTACTTCATCAACCACTAGTACATTATACATGAAAAGTCTTCTAGTGTATCCAGAAGTATCTCATTATCTGAAGCAGTACTAATAAATAACTGTTGGTTTATACTAAAATATTCTAGCATACTGCTTGGAATTAGACTAATACTTGAGCTAATTCACATTTTTGGGAAGACTGTAGATCCAGCTTTCAGGGGACAGGTCTTAACAGTGGCATCACAGGCACTACCACACCTCCACTGCAATACCACCAAAGGGCACAGTTAGCATCACACTCATACTGAATATTTATCTAAAAGACTTATACCCCTCTAAGCAAACTTACATGATTCCCACCTCTACAAATAACAAAAACATTAATAATTATTCACCAAGACAGAAAAGGAAATGGAAAATAGCAGCAATGATAATTTACATAGATACCTTTACAAAATAAGTGATGCACAACAGAACTGCTCACTCCATTAACCTGCACCCAACCAGTTCCCAGGCAGCAGCTACTCTCTCCCCAGGCACGGTTTTATAGTTTTCATACGATATCATAAGATATGGGGTATCCTTTTGACCAATTTGGGTCAGCTGCCCCAGTTCTCACACTGGCAGAACAGTGCGAGAAGCTGGATCTGTGCAGTACTGCTCAGATAACCAAAACATCAGTGTGCCATCAACACTGTTTTTCTCCTTGAGACAAAGCATAGCATCACACCCAGCACTGGGTAGCAGTGTTAAACACAGTTTTTGAAGATCAGCTTCCAAAAGCAGCAAGTCAATCTGGCACAGCTTGCTCTGAACATCCACTGGAAAAAAAAAAAGGGCTTTTAAGTACTTGAGAAGGGAACGACAGCTACATAACGAAAAAAAAAAAAAAAAAGATTAAATTCATATGACTCACAATGAAAACTGCAAATTAATGGAAAATCAGTAATTTTCTCTATATTGTTGTACTGGTGCTTTTTTTTACTCTTCAAGCTCAGGGTTGACAGCACAGATAGCCTGCATGACTATTTAAGCTCATGAAACAATGCTCTTTTTCATTCTGAGAACACAACAATCTACCATATATTTTATCTCTAAAAATGGCTAACACAAAACCATGATAAGGAGTGTGTCAAACTACTTTAATATTTGGTTTGAGTATATTTTTTCCCTGAATTGGTGGAATTATATATTACATTCTTAGGAAAAAAAAGGATTTCATATCTCTATTTTTACTCTCTTGAAGAAGAAAAGAAAAGAAGGATGAAGCTGGATAAAATTACATACTTCACAGTGAACGTCTTCTGTTTAATATTAAAGATGCATAGGACACCAGAGCTATGAAATTTCAGTGTGTCCTCTGAATCAAAATTATCTTTCTAAGTCAACAGCTTAGAGGTGCTACTTGCTACTTACTAATTCTCTCTAAAAACAAGTAGCAATTAAAAATGGCAGACTGTTAACAAAAACTAAGGAATGTTTGGTCTGCGCATCTTCATTATTGCTAATGTTTTCTAAATAAAAGTTTCTAAAACAACTGGTAATGTAGCACTACAAAATGTCAGAGATTTTAGCCCCTATATAACAGTCTTTGCTGTAAACATTGGTACACACTAGTTACAAATACAGTGACTTGTCTACCATATGTCACCTAATTTAAGTGAATGCTAAATATTTCTTGACGCTCATAATACTTCTCTGATCTCATGCTGCTTCTCAAAGCATAAAGAAGCTCCTTAAATTACAAGCATTCCCAGGCTCTTAATGCTCACCATGGAGATTGAAAGGTCCCCTGTTTCCCCTGTATGATTAGAAAAATGTGTCCAATACAACACATACAACAGTTTCCTAGGTACACTATTCAGAGATATTAATAACAGCTACTCAAACCAAACTAAACAACAACAATAAAAAAACTTCCAGTATTACAACTACAATAAAAGAATTCCAAACTTTGCCAGCTTTAAACACCCAACAACTTACTGCCACCACCTCACCAGAAATAAATATCAAGCATCCTCTTGTTCTAGAAATGAAAAAGATGTTTCCCAAGAACAGCCTCTGCATCTTCTTGGAGAACATGTGTTAGACTCGTGGATTTGTTTGATTAAAGGATTTTATGAGTGAAAAACTGCTCTGAGCATAGATGGCCTCCCTACTATAATATTTCACCAGAATTTCTGTGACAATTCCAAAGCCACACTTAAGAACAAATGCAATGTGTCATGAATTTACATTAATCTGGAAGCAGTAATTCTAATCCTGTTTTACACTTATTAAAATACAGTTTCAACAGAGCTGAACAGAACTGGCAGATGCAGCTCAGTAGACGTATTTCCCACCAGTTCTTTTGGCTTAAACACTACCCAAGATTTCACAATCCAGTAAGTTCCATTCTAATTGAAAGTTTGGACACATTCGAAGTTCAAAGATAATTTTAGATGAAATGAAACCATCTGCTTTTTACAATGGGAGAAAAACAAAACAACCAAAAAAACCTAAAGCAGGAGGTTGAAACACTCTGTTATGTGTTACAGCAACAGAAACAGCTTCTGCTCAAGCAATAGGTTGAAGCACCCGACATGATAAAAGTAATATTACTGATGGTGATGGTGATTACTAAGAAGCTGCATAACTATAGCAGCTGAACCGTTTCGAATTGTCAGGTGGATAAGTTAGGTTTCTCTTCTTGCTTTCCTGGTGAGCTGTTGGCACATCTGGAATTAAATGTGCTGCAGATGGAGAGAACAAGAGATGTTTTAATACAGGTCCTAGTGGAGGCTTCTTGGTTCTGCAATGGACTTCTTTCATTTGGATGTACTAAACAGCATAAGTCACAGGAGATTGCCCAGGCTTTGCTTATGATGCTAATAAGTAATAGCACTGCTAATACATAATAGCAGCAGATTGGCTGAACTCTGCTACTAGCACTTGCTGTAAACCACATAGGTGTGGAATGAATACTTGGTTGCCTTTGAATTATTATTTCTTTTAAGTTAAATGATTTCTGCTGATACTGCATGTTGTGGTTTAACCTGGCAGGTGCTGAGAACCACACCATCGTTTGCTCCCTCCCTCTCTTCCCAGTGGGACAGGGGAGGGAATTGGAAAAAAATTCCACAAAGTAGAACTTGTGGGTTGAGATAAAACTATTTACTAAAATAGAGAAAAAGAAATAGTTGTGAGCATGTATATATAGCATATATAAATGTATATGACAAGTGATGCACAAGCAATTGTGCACCATCCCAAGACCAATACCCAGCTTGCTCCCAAGCCATGGTGCAGAGAGCTCCCTTCAAAACTCCTTCTGCTTGATGGCATGGAACATCCCTCTGGCGATGGGAGGGGAAGTCCCCAAGAAATCTGTAGCTTAGGATGAAGGAGATAATTGCTTCAGTGTGCCTGCCAAATCACAATAGTATGGATGCTTTTTATAGGACATGACTAATATGCTTTTGTCCGTATAAGACCATTAGCTCATGTTCTTGGCTCTGTTACCTGGTGTTGCAGTTCTATTTCTGGTTGAATGTTAGGTAGGTTATCACACAGGAAAACAGAAACATTCTGCTTTTGCACAGTCTGGGAAGAAGAAAGCTCTGACAAAAGCAAGGAGACAAATCCAGCCTTACGTGACATGTTTAAATATGAAGGGACTCCAGACAACTTCACTTTCACAAGGATTTTGTTCTGTAAGTTACTATAATGTTAGTAAATTCAAGTTCTGAGCAGCTCCTCCTATTGGGATGAAAGCATAGACAAAGACACGCCTACACTCAAAACACTCAGAAAACAAAGATGCCATTGGACTGCTTGAAATATCTCAAATACTAAGGCCTGTGTTGTAAGAAAATTATGCTCTAAGCAGTGCTGAGCAAATAAAAAAGACTTTGGCTTTTAAACATTCACACAATTGAGGCATCACTCATTTGCTTGGCTATTGCTCCCGGAAACACGATGCTGTTTTCGCTGCTTGTGGTCATGCCCCTCTCTTGCATAGTTGATTCAGATGCCTCTGCATTTGAGGCACAGGGTTCCCTTGGGGGTAGATACTTTTGCTGTTTTGAGTGAAAAAGAAGTACTACTTATTGGATATATTCATTAAAGGCTGAAGGTGAAGAGGTTTGTATCCTTCTGCAGGTGAGTAGTTTCACTGCAGAGAACTGCAGCAGTGAACTGTGCTGATAAATAAAGCAGAACACCACTGCCAAGCAGATTTGACACAGTGAGTTGCTTTGGGCTGGGGAACAACCTCTGTCCCTGACATGCAGGACAGCAAGCTGCCATCAAGATTCAGTCCAACTAATGCAGATTTCCAACAAAGATAAGGTCAGTGATGCATACCTTGGCACAGCCTTATACTTAGCCTTCAAAGGCTTGTTCTGTTTCTTGGCTTCTCTGCTCAGCATTTCCAGTTGAGTTAGCAACTTAGTGGGTAAGCTACAGAAGATCACAGAATCGTACGGGTTGGAAGGGACCTCCAGAGATCATCGAGTCCAACTCCCTGCCAAATCAGGTTCCCTACAGCAGGTCGCACAGGTCGGCATCCAGGCAGGTCTTGAACATCTCCAGAGAAGGAGACTCCACCACCTCCCTGGGCAGCCTGTTCCAGTGCTCCGTCACCTCACTGTAAAGAAGTTCTTGCGCACATTTGTGCGGAACTTCCTATGCTGCAGTTTCCAGCCATTTCCCCTTGTCCTGTCTCCACTCACCACTGCAAAGAGTCCGGCCTCGCCATTCTGCCCCCCACACCTCAGATATTTACAGACCTGGATCAGGTCCCCTCTCAGTCTTCTTTTCTCAAGGCTGAACAGACCCAGTTCACTCAGCCTTTCCTCATAGGAGAGATGCTCCAGGCCCTTCACCATAATGTACCTTAAAATTATGGATAGTAATTGCTTTTGCAGTGACTATGGCAATACAAAGAAAATTTGAACCAAACTTCACGGAGAAGAAAATCAGAAAGCAACTTCACTTTTCCTGTATCCTCTGTTCACATTATTTCAGGACAAATAGTTTTCTCTTCTTCCCTTATTCTTTTTTAATACATAATATGCAAGTAGAACAATGACTACTCGAGTTAATTAACCAATCCCTCAAGTACTAAATAATTTCTTTGATTGCCACCCACATTACTAATCAGTTTTGAAGAGTCCTTATGTCCAGCCTCTATGATTTCCCATTCCTTTCTGATAATTGTAGCACTTGTCGAAAGAGGAATGAAATGTTTTGTACCTATTATGCTGAAGTGGTCCTTACATGTAAAGAGTGAGATTGTTCCAGTGCTGCTGGCAGGATATGAAGAGAAGCATTAGGAAGACAGATGAAATGCATTTTTTGCTACTGCTCACAAAGGTCATACTGATTTCAAATACAGACAATGTCCTATTATTGAAAAGAACATGACTAAGAAGGCTGAGAAGATGTCACATACAAGAGAGCTTTGGTACTTATATCAACATTTTACCATAAAACTCATTTGTTGTTGCTGTATATGCCATAACCAGGCAGCACTGAGCAAATCAGCAACTTGTTTTCTGAGTTATTAGTGAAAAAATTATACAAATATCCATAAGCTTTATGGCTACTATTATAATTTCACTTCGACATAGAAGCTTGGTGCCCAGGTTTGCTCCTTTAGCTAAGCAAATATAAGCTGCAGAAGTATTCATTAAGGATTTAGACTCAGGCTTGCATACTATGGAGTATGTGTATATAGATATGTTCTTACTATGTGTAATATAAGAAAGTGTCACAAACTCTGAAAAACACACCATCAGTAGTTGAAAAATATAGCAACCTAGAAATGATGAAAGAAAAACTAAGTTCTGCAAATATCTACATATTTAATTATATGGGAATTGCTGGTGTTCCTGGAATGCCAAGACAGCATTCTTGCAAACACTGATCAGCATATCCATGGCACTTCTTAGGGTCTTGTACCTTGCTGAAATTCAAGCACTGCTCAGATCTGCTTAAATATTCAGGAATTGATTTAAATCACATGTCCAGTATACCAGATTTCATTAGGAAAGTGACAAGACACATAGAGTCTAAATTGCTGTGACTCTGAAGCCACCACATCTCCATACCCCCTTCACTGTTCGTTTGCAAGGTTACTTGTACTATTCACTATGAACTTTGTATGCCCTTGCTTGATTTGTCTGCTGGTTCCTATATCTCAAAAGATCCTGAGCTTTCTCTGGTCCTCACAACTGTTTATAAACAAAAAGTAAGAAAAACAAAGATCTCTTGACAAAAAATTCTTCACAAATTCTCCATAAAATAAACTTCTCTCTCAATTTTTCACACAGTGGACTACCAGCATTTTTTCTGGTGTATGAAAATAAGGACCAGCATGATATCTCAGCAACTGGTAGAAACAAAAATAATCTGCACAAGCATGCCTTCATTTAAATACTGCACTAAAATAAATGGAAAATACACAGCTGTTGCATCATGGACACAACCACAGTAGATTGGTAACAAAGAAAGTGCAGCATAAACTCGGCTTATTCAAAAGCTCACACAGGTGTGAGTTGTGTTATGCAATTCAAAATTCTAAACTTCTAGAGCATCTGTCATACAAAAAGTTAAACCACAGACTTGGGTCAGTTTAAGAAAAACATTTAAGTGCTACTTACAAATGGAGCAAAACATTTTCTGTTGTATTAGATATTAAAAAGCAATTGATAACTGGGCACTAAAAAGCATTAATTGTCAAGTACTTCTCTTACAATTTCAGATTTCATTGCAGAAAGTTGAAAATAAAATTACACTTTTGATACGGAAATGATTGAAAAAAAGGTTGGAAGGTGTCCCACTAATGGAATCACTACCACTTGAAAACATAACAAATTACTTGTGTGTGAGTCTATGACTGATAAAAAGTTATACTGTGATCTAGACACAGTAGCTTTCAAGAAGCAGTAAGTTTTTGGTGATTTTTTTTTTGTCCCCTTGCCCCCTCTTTTTAGATAAAAAAGTCAGTAGTAAGGATATTCCTACTGTAGTGAGTCAGTCAATATTCAGCTTGCAGTTATGCACAGACTATCTAATTGCAGTTTATGAACTTCCTAGAAAATTAGCATAAATTGACCGGTACCATAGAGACGTGACAGCTAAAATATTAAATCTGTTAGCACTGCAATCTAATATGATTTTTTTTTTTCTTAAAAAAAAGGATGTGCGCATTACAGATGGTGAAATATGGACTTTGTTCTCTTCTTTACAATTTTTTTTTTCACTTAGAATCTAATAAAAAAACTGGGATCCTCACTGGCAACAAATACAATCTGAAATGCTAGCACAGTTCTTCAAAAAGATGAAGAAAATATGGAAAACACAATGGTGGTATAGAAAAAATGCAGTACGAATGGGAATTTAGAAACCAAGATGTGGAGATACACAACATGCTCGTTCATGCCAGTGGTTCTTTTTGGTGGAGCATGAGGGGGGAACTTCAGAGCATAAGGATTTACTTTTTTCCCCAGTGTTGTAGTCAAGGATGAAGTGTAACTGGAAGCAAACAAACAAACAAACAAAACAAAAAAACAACCCAGTATTACAATTCTTCCATTCTCTCTAAGTGTGGTGGTAGAGCAACCTTTAATCCTTGTCTAGATTCTGCTCTATGAAAACAAGAATTCATGAACACACCAATTCATAAATCCAGGCTGTGGAAATGAACCTCCTGAAAAGAAAGAACTGAAGACAAGCTGCCGCTATTTGATTCATATTTGAACCAGGAGAGTCTACCAGTGTCTGAACATACAGATGTTTATGTGTGTGGCATGATGGTGAAAATGCACAGCTAACGGTGGTGACTGTTGAAAAACAGAGTTCTGTAGCTGAGAATTTGCTCTACCAAACAGCGTTATTGCGCTCCTTGTATCTGATGCAGTTTCCATGGAAATAAATGGGAGGCACTGCTTTCAGAGTGACCTTCACATATTTAAAAGTTTTACTTCTGTCCGGATTTCTGCCTGGCTCAGCTCTTCTATTTGCTCAACTCTTCCTCTCATTAAAATGAAAACGTTGAAAAATAAATGCAAACAGAAAAGAGGGAAAAAAACAGACTGGATCTTCTAAACTCTTTGCTAAACCCGGACATTATACCCCACCTTCCAATGTTAGGCATTCTAACAGAAGAGGAGGTAAAAATTAATTTTGATATTTGCAATATCAAAAGCTAGAAGAGAAATAATTTTCCTTATGAAAAATGAAGACATACCAGTCTTCTCTTCATGAGCTATGAAATATTTTGATGAAAGGAGCAACATTCAATGAAAATCAAATTAAATTCTATTTTCTGCTGATCTGCACTGCCTTGCCAGATCTTTTGAAATATATTACTTGCAGATATTGCAAGCCTCCATTATACTTTTATCACACAATTTTTAAAACCTTACTTTGTTTTGATTGATGTGTGAACAATATTAAGCACATATGCCATGATCTCAGTATCTGATAATTCACACAACTATTTGTTTTTCAGATCTTTCACTGTTATCTTAGGCCAACCAATTTCTCTGCAGTTACGGGACTACTACAAAATATTCAACATTTGAGCCAGAACAAAAGTAATACTGTATTAGTTCAAAGCATGTCTGACATTTTCATTGGACAGCCTTTAAAACAGCTATGCTGGATAAAAATCACTTCATGAATATACTGTAATAAAAATATTTTTTCCCCTAAGCCATCATACCATTAGCTGGCACAAACTACCACGTTTGTAAAACATGGACACTTGCTATTAGCTACCATTGGCAGCACATCAATATTCCAGGTCCCACCACTGTGAGGTACCAAAGAAACTGCACCAATAATATTAAATTATCCATCTAAATTTTCATATTCAGTAGCACCACGCCTTTGCATCATTCACATAACAACTGGAAGTGCAATAGCAATTCACATTTCCCAAAGCTTAGTAACCACTTGCTGTACCAAACTCAAAGAAATAGGCTGGCTGGCTGTGTTTCACAGGTGCACAACAGTCATGACCTTCAAAGTAGTCAGTGTATTACAAAATGGTAGATTTTCTTTTGCTTTCCAGTGGACAGTAAGAAGCATATACATAAATGCATCCTTTTATTAGAGTGTAATTTACCTATTTGTCTCAGATGTCTGATGCCTAGGAATGCTGAAGTACACAGCATGATTGGAGAAAAATGATATGCAGTTATTATAATTATCTGAAATTAATGATACTATACAAATCAGCCAGACAACAATAAATCCATATAATTTCTTTCTCACTATTGCAAACGCATTACCAAAAGGATGATAGAGAGGAGACTTAGAACAACAAAACTCCTATGTGACATGCTCACCTTCAAATAAAACGTAAAAGCAAAAACAAAAACCAATCCTCTTCGGGATTTTAGGAATCACAGAACAGTTTGGGTTGGAAGGGACCTTTAAAATCACCCAGTTCCAACCCCCTGCTGTAGGCAGGGATACTTCCCTCTATACCAGGTTGCTCACAGCCCCATCCAGCCTGGCCTTGAATGTTCCAGGGAGGCGGCATCCACAGCCTTGAATCCGTTACTGTTAGGAAAGTAAAGAACTGTTCACTGCCTGAGGGCAAAATGACTGCAAAATGTACTATGCAGCCCTCACAGACCAAAACCTCCACCTCACCACACTCACCTGCACCTCCACCAGCACTACATACGTCAGCAAAGTAACAGCCTGGGGAAGTGAATGGCAGCCAGTCTGAGTGCCAACCCCACGCACCCTATGGCCAATGCGGCAACATCAGA
Source organism: Tetrao urogallus (assembly GCF_951394365.1). Classification (NCBI taxonomy): domain Eukaryota; kingdom Metazoa; phylum Chordata; class Aves; order Galliformes; family Phasianidae; genus Tetrao; species Tetrao urogallus. The sequence continues at coordinate 3,605,843 of NC_136816.1, read as the reverse complement.
TGCTGAGTTTCAGAGCAGTTGCATGGATCAGCAGCCTGATATAAAATTTTTTTCTGGCCTAATTACCCGGGCCATGACCTCTTCTGCTACCCAGGCCATGGAGTAAGAAGTGCTGTGCCAATGAAAGGGAAATCTTGTGGTTCCCACTCTTCTCCACAGCTAGCTTCTCTGTTGAGTAAAGTTGTCAGTGTACTAGCAAATACTTTGCAGCCACTAATAGTCATAGGGAAAGCAGGAAACTTTATTATGGCTTTGGAGCAACTTCAAGAAGTCATGCATGTGAAGTGACACGTGAAGCAAAATCTTCAGTCTCCAGGGCTCACGCTGCATCAGCAGAACATGCAAGCTTTTTCCCATAGCCCTGGAAGCCCCATCTCTGGCCACCGTCCTTCACGTTCCATTAATTTTCTCTGTATACTCAGGAGGTACCTAACTGGTACCTCACTGTACTTTCTCTTGCACTGTAAATCTATCCGTTTTGAGGGACGTAGCAGTGCTTTTTACATCCCCGTAGCTCAAGCTTAAGATTTGTTCTGAGTGAGAACTCTATAATGGCATTTTTTACAGACTTTTGAAACCTTTAGAAAAGAACTCAGCTGCCTAAAATGAGAGAAGTACTCACTTATGGGAAAGAAAACTTCCAAAAACATGGTCTGTATTGAAGAGTAACAAGCAGGTCAACTGTTTTCTTTTTTTTTTTTTTTTCCAATGACCTAAAAATTACTTTATTTCTAGATATACATATATATAACTACACAATTTTTATGACTAGTCATCCAAGAAATTGTACAAATTACAGCTGTGTTTTAATCTGTTTAACATATGAAGTAATTTTCCCCATGAGAAGAACAGATGTATTTCCATTATCTTGGTTTACTGGGTTTAGATTCAAGATTGCTTTTGATTTTTCTGCATCTTTGCTCTAAATGCTACTTCTGATATAATTTTGTTTTGATCGACTACACGAACTTCACAGAAAGAAAAAAAAGATGACTTCATGCTGGTCATTGCTTGTAATTCTTCCTCCTGCTGCATAACTTTATTTTCAAATTTATGTCAACTTTAATGAAAATTAGTTGTAATGTATCTGAAAGCGAAGTGTAAATGCATTTAAGGAAGATTTTCTGTAGACAAAACAAACAATTCTAGAAAGTTGCATCTGGGCTTAGACTATTTTTATTCACATTCAAGAAGTGATTCCACTGCCTATAAAAGAGTCACAGATTTATGCAAGTGAAAATATTTCTATAGTCAATCTAAGTGTTTGCCCAGGCACTTTTCTTAGAGAATGACAGAAAAATGAATACTAGAATATAATACGCCTGCTTATAGAAGTGATTTCCTAATGCTGTATTTGAAAATACTACAATCTGGGTTTATGTCTCTGCAAAGCTTCTTATCCTTCAGAGAAGTCCTACATGAAGACTAAAGAGTGCTCAGAACTACAAGGAGGGATGTTCAAGCAGTAATTAATTTTTCAGTACATATCAATGGTCATATGGGATCTGGGATGTGGCTGAAAATGAAGCAGATTATCTCGTTCACATAAAATGCTATGAAAACATATTCACTATTCATCTTTGAATTATGCAAATAGATAAAAAGAACCGACAGTTTAGGGGAAAAAAAAAAAAAAAAAAAAGAAAAACAGACCAGTAGTTAAAAAAAAAATAAAAATAAGGCTTTATGCTGAATCTTGAAATTCACCATTTCTGAAGGATCAAACACACCTAAGTATCATCTTTTATATATATATATATATATATATATATATATATATATATATATCTATTCCAAATCTGACTCCAAAATCTGCTCTATGAGGATAAGGCAGCTGAATGAATTCAAGGAGACAATCAGCAGATTTAGAGGCAACAGGCTTGTGAGAGGGGACCCAGTAAAGGCTGCTGCAATGCTCTGCAAATGAACCCACGTCTTCACAGGCACTGCCTGCACCACCAGCAGAAGCCTCTGGGCACCCACTGTGCTGGGCACCACCACAAACATCAACGGTCACCAGAAGTCCCAAAATCCAATTCAAATATTAACAGAAGGGAAGGAGGTAGGGTGACATGTCCCTGTGACAAAATGAGAAGATTTTGGATGGCTCCAGCGCCAGAAACTGGGAAAGAGGCCTGGGAAAGAGGAATGGAAGGGCCTGGGCTCTACACAGGAGCTGGAATTTTTTCTGTGTTTGCCTATGTGCATCTCAGCATAAAGAAAACACGGAAATGTATGCAGTGAGGTTAGTTGAAGAGAAAGTTCGTAAAAAGCACTGGAAATTGGAATGTTTAAAAAATAAGCCTGATAAAGCATTAACAAAATTTTATGCAGTAAAGTACTATGCAGGAACATAACAAATGACTTAAAAAAAATCTGATTATCATAGGCTGAGGACATAGTTCAGTGTTGATTTTACATGATTACTTTTACAGTAGCAGTATAAATTACTGCAATTCCATATTTAGATCAATAGACTGAATTCACAAACAGGCATTTATTCATTTATAAATGCTTATGATTATATGTTACCTATTGACCCATGAAAGTTCATGGAAAGAAAATTCAACGAGTTAATCTTTAGAAATGCAAAGACTATTAATGCATAATCTCTCTTGAACACTCAAGTTGCAAATGCCAGACAAAATTTCTCTGTCACTCATAGACTATATTTGATTATTGTTCACCACGGGAAAAAAACAACTCAGTCTTCTTTTATTAATTCTTGGTATTATTAGCTCTTTCAAGCTAGAATTGCAGGCTGCAACACCACTGTGTTAGAAAACAGCCAACTTCTCCACTCAGACGTATCCCCATATACAACTGCAAAGCGTGCTGTGTCAGATTTCCCTGGCAGAAACTTGTTGCAGGAGTAACCTTTAAAAATTCTCTTTAAAATTTGCCTTTTTTTTTTTTTCCCCAACATGCTTTTTCTCTAGTCTTACATATTACAGAGAACATTACACTTTGTGAATCTTCAGTACATCAAGCTGAAATGTACACATTTACACATTTACACCATTCCTTTCTTCCTTCTTCCTCTGCCAATGAAAAGGAGATGGTAGAAGTCCAGAGGGAGGCTTCCTCCACAGGATGAGCAAGTCCCCAGTCCTAATATGTTACTAAGGTAGCTTACTCCTGCTTTTTCCAAAAAGAACTAGACAAAATGAAGAAGTTCAGCAGCAAAATGAATTTAATACTGGCAAGAGGAGACCACCAAATGAACTCCAAGTGTGCTGGGTTAACATGCATATTTCTGGTTCTTTACTCCAAATATCACACAACAGAACTAGGAGAGATAAACAGGTAACAAACACAAAGTGAACCCTCTGCACACACACACACACACACACACAAAGAAGAACAAAACCCTTAAAAAGACTATAAGAATCTTCATCTGGGAAAAGCTGAAGGAAGATACAATCAGATGAAACTGCTGATCCCCAGCACCTTACTATGAGTGACAAATTATTTTCCTATTGATAATCATCAAAGATGAGTCATGAGCATAGCACAAAATGTGAGGAACATGAAATCAAACTATTAAGATGCAATTTCAAGACGTAGCATACCTGGAATTTTTGTTTTGACTAAATCATTCATTGTGGTATATGTGTTCAGCATGTTCTCCACTTTCACTAAAGAAGTCTCAGTAAAAATAAAAAGTGACATGTAGGATACTACATTTAAACTCTTAGCTTACCCTGTTCATTTCTGACAATCTATCATCCTCTCACCCCTCCACCCAGGAAGGAAGAATCCTGAGCAATTGAACAAAGCTGGGTTTTCAGGGTAATAATGAAGGAAATTTCAGGAATGAAGGAAATATAACCCAATGCTTGACCTGGTGCTGGGAGTCATTCCAGCATGAATAAATGTAAAACCATGCAAGGCTAGGAGTGAATAGCCAAAACATGAGAAGAGATGCAATTGGGACAAATGGCAGATAAGAGCATCTTCTCCAGATGACACCTTTTTGATCTCATTCACAGAAATAAAAAAAAATAATTATTGTCAAGAGATGAGAGAATGTCAGAACACTTACTGATTGAGTTGATGTGTCCAGCTGTCCCTATCAACAGCATTCCTTTAGCACATGCAACCTAGAGACAGATGGCCATTAGCTAACAGGGAAAGACATGTCTGGTTATAAATTTAAAATGTTAAAGCTGAAGAATAAAACACACTTGCATGAAATTAAAAATTACCAACTGATTCTCTGCTTCTGTTGGACATAAGACATTAGCAGCTCTTAAAGAAGAAAGTGTTATTCAGTTCATCTGCAGAAAAAAATCTTTATCTATGAATACTGGAACATGGATGCCCCATCCCTGCAGGCATTCAAGGCCAGGCTAGATGTGGCTCTGGGCAGCCTGGCCTGCTGGTTGGCGACCTGCACACAGCAGGGGGTTGGAACTGGATGAGCATTGTAGTCCTTTTCAACCCAGGTCGTTCTATGAGTCTATGACTCTACGAATACTCCAAAAATACTATACAGGTGCAAGAAGAAAAGTACTTATAGTACAGTGCTTTATTATTGTGCCCTTCATTTATGCAGATTAAGTCCTGTCTTAAGGGAATGCAATTATCCTGCGTTGACACACAGAAGTGACCATATGTTTATTTTTTTTTCACAAAAATAATTGGCTTCTGATTGGCTGCCATCAGAATAAGTGATCTCCTTACACAAAACAGCTTTCCCTACTATTTTATTTTTTATTTCCTTAATTAAAAAGAGGAAGTTGATGAATAAAATGGTGAAAGAGGTGTTCTATTCAAATAAACAATTAAGTTGTTTAATACTAAATGCTAAACTTTAGAAGATACACTTTTGTACATGCTCCACTCATAATGTACGTGGTAAGTTACTCGAACCCTTATGGCCTTTCCTTTCAGGTTTCATTTTTTTTTCTCCCCAAGGGAGATTTTTTTATATAGAAAAGGGCTTGGGAATAACTGATCACTGGAAATCTAAAACCAAGTCACCATGCTCATCTCACTTACATGGTACTTACTTAAAGAAGGAAAATACTTAATAATAAAATGTCCTTATTGAACTGAGACAAAAGAATCTAATTTGAGAACCTTTAACTCTGGATAGCATAGCCTCTGCCTGAAATTCCCAGAGAAAATATGACCCAGAGACTATTCAGTGCAATGCTGTCCTCTATCCCAAGGCAACGCATACACAGAACCTTCTACCTCTGAAGATTCTTAGCTCTGTGCAACTGCCACCCTGACATTAATCTCAAACAGGGAAGCATCAGCACATTTAACAAGAAAGAGGACCCTACCTGTTTCTATTAAAGAAATACGAAATTACTTCTTTTCCCATAAAGAACTAAAATAACAACTGCAAGCTATTGCTGTTACAATTATAGGCAACAGCAGTGTGCCGCTTCCCTTCTGGATTCAGTTCCAAGAAAGAATTCACTGGTACTGTTCCCTTAGTAATAACATTATTTTTGATGGAGCTCATGCACATAAAGCAATAAGGCAGAGGCCTCAGCTTTTGTTTGAGACAAATGTCAGGCTATAACAGTTGAACCAAGGAAAAAGATTACTTAGAAATATCAAAGGGATGTTATATTATGGATGACTTTAAAAAGAAAACATAGGCAGAATTGTATACAAAACCACTTTTATGAATCTTCGCTCTCCCTCATTTTGCATTTCCTATACCTGAAAATACATGCAGAAATACAGAAGGTGTAAGTGCAAGAAAATATCTTGGGATTTTTAATTCACATTCAAAAGCCATAGATACTAAGCTCCACAAATTTTACTGAGTATAAACTCTTGCATATATTCCATTGTTTTCTCAAAGTCAGTGCTGTTTCCCATTTAGTTGATACTAACTGCAACAGAGGGCTAGTTTCAGCTATCTCAGGGAAGGCTGAAAGTTCAGACATGCCTTTTTCTGCCTTCTCACACCGTATGTACTAAATTCAACAGCACACCTGACATAAAGGACCTTATAAAATGGTTTCACCAGAGAAGAGCAACAATTTCATCATAACCCTTCCATTTAGAATTTGTGACAGAAAGGATGTTGGTGCTTTAATTACCAATTTCCTAATGCAACTAAATGAAAAACAGCGATGCTTAATAGCAGCCCTGCTCATAGCAGAGGGTTGGAATTGGATGGGCCTTAAGGTCCCTTCCAATGCAAGCCATTCTGTTATTCTGTGAATGGAGGAGCAGTTTGCACAGCTAAATTTGGCCTGGGATATTGTGGTGAGACTTCTGAAACATGACTAGAAATCTGGCATTCTATGAAAAATGGTGAAACACAAGATGATGACATGAAGAGATAAATACACTCTGAGTCTGAATTAGGTTTAATTTCCTCTCCTTGGCATCTCTCACATTTTCTGGAAAAGCATCTTACATTCGGTAAGCTTCAAGCTACTCTCTCAGTTGAACAGCAGCAGTTCTATGAACACAATTTCTGTATTTTTTTCCACTTCCCTATTGTGCAGCAGTGTGCAAGGAAATCATTCCCTCTGAAACTTTTGTTACGCATCCTCAGCAAGAGGAAAAAAAGAGAATTAGTAATTTCTGCTGGTACTTAATGAAGCCTCTGAGTAATTCCCCTCAGCTAAGCGTAACAATTATTTTTACAATAATATGTTATTCCTTTTTTTGATGTTTCAGCTCAGTTTCAGTTCAGTTCAGTTGAGTAAATCAACTTCTAAGAGAAAATTATTCACCTGCATTTTAAATGTCACAATTTAGTAATGCTATCTTATGGGTGACTTTTATGGAAAAGGAAGAACAGGGTGCCTTGTACAAATTCTCCCTGGAGATAATTCAGATTACAAGTCAAATGAAAAAACATATTAGCTGTGTAGCTCATTGATATCTTATGTTGAATTAAAAACCTTTAAAATACTGTGTTTTGCTGCTTCTCTAGCTTGTAGTTCCCTTCACTTTTAGTATACATACAGTGAGTTCCATCAACATCCCAACTATAGTTGGGAAAAAAAGCAAGTACCATAGTAATTTGAGGAAAAGAAACACATTTTACTCACCTGGAGACAGACATTTTGACCACTTTCATCTGTGGTAGGAAAAGCATGACATTTCCAGTCGTATGAAGAGCACTGAAGTACTCAAATCAAACAGATAACTTCAAACTGTACAGTCTTTTCTCAGATGAAAATGATGCTCATAAGCATCTTAGTACTTGTTCACGTGATACTGAAGGTAAGGTAAGAGAAGTGGTGTCTTCCAGGCTGAGAACTCCTCAGAAATACCTGGTCTTTCTATTATCCCAGTTTGCCTGTAATGTTGCTTTCCTCAACTCTTGTGAAAAAGCAACATCCTTTTTTCTCTAATCTTTTAAAAAGAATGCACTCGAACTTGAGCTTCTACAATAGCAGTTGGGATCTGGGTCTTCTCAGCCTGGGGAAAAGAAGACTCAGAGTGTATCCCTCCTTTTAGGAAGGTGGGAGGCAAATGGATGAGGCCAGGTTCTTCTCAGTGGTGCGTAGCAATAGAACAAGGAGTAATGGCCTAAAACTTGAACTTAGTTAGTTCTGTACTAACATGTGGAATAACTTATCTATTGCAAAAGTGATGGAGCAATGGAATACATTGCTCAGAGAGGTTATGGAGCCTCTTGCTATGGAGATATTCAGGACCTGTCTGGACATCTACCTGTGTGACCTACTGTAGGGAACCTACTTTAGCAGGGAGGTTGGACTCTCATCTCTTGAGCTCCATTCCAACTCCTGCAATCCTGTGATTTTGTGAAGCTAGGCTAAAGAGCTTCTCAGGACTGTTGCCTCCTTTCAGAGGTGGCCTATGCATACAGAAAGATGGACATCCACATGAAGGACTATCAGACTAAACAGGAATGCAAAAATTGATAGTAAAAACTTCAACTATATTAAACACTGTAACTACAAAGGCCAGAAGTTTTTAGCTTGCACTAGAATCAACAATCATTATATGCCATTGTAAAATTACCCAATTAATTTTTCATGCATGGAAATAAAATGCCCCATGACTCTTAACTGAAAAGACATGTTTAATTTAAAATTTTCAAGTGATGTAAGTGAGCACATGTATTTATAAATGAGGGCTGAAGGCAATTATCATTCTTGATATGATTTATCATTTAGTATTATGTATGTATTATTTGACCTCCACAGAGAGGTCAGCTATTCCAGTTTCTGGAATTAAAGGCATGACCTTCTAATCAAATAACATTAAACAACTTTAGTTTCTCCTTATAGCTGCAGGCTATCCTAAGAAATGGATTTAGAAGACTAGAAACTAATTTCTGCCAGATGCCAGAGGAAAACAGGCTGTAATATAAATTCAGATTATTTACTATTTGCTCATGTTTATGTCTACATGAACAGGGAAGCATATTTTCAAACCACAATAGATCTCCCTGCATCACATAGCCCCTAGGCTTCTAAACTGGGGCTGAATATCACATGTTTTCTTCTGTTTCAGCTGATGAGATGACACAAACTTTGCTTCTCCCATGGCTGGCTTTTGTCTTATTGTGCAGCACCATCCATTAGAGGTTTTTACTGTTGAATCCATCTCCTTCCCCCAAACTTGAGATGGTCTCTCAATACCTAAGTACATGCTCTGAGACTTAGGCAGCAGTGTAAATGCATGGACTAGAAAAGCACAGGACCAAAATGTAATTTCTTATCTCTGGTCATGTCTGTCCTGAAGTACGTTTACAAAGTTTGATACTTCCAAGCAGTCCATGTCTCCCTATTCTTCTGGCTATTCTGTGTGACTTATCTTTCAAATGAAGTCTTTCTTTCTATTCTCTCTCCCCCACTTTGTTCTGCAGTCCATGTACTTTTGTTTCCCCCCACAAAAGTGATGGAGCTCCTGTCCTCTTACTTTTGTGAGATAAGAGAAATCCCTCTCATCCAATTATCTTCTACATTATTCTTCTTGGATGGGAGATTCTACATTTGAAAACCTGCTTTGCCAGCACCAGTAGTCAACACCGTGATGAGCAGCACTAGCAGCTGCACAGAAAATAAATAAAAATTAGCAGCTATTTGTGAAAACTATAAAATTTAAACTTGGTTGTTGGAAAACCAACAACCAACACATCTAACTAAAGGTCACAGACTGACAGATGGAAAAAGTACTGAAATTGTAATGTAAATAAATGTTGCAAATATGCATTCACAATCATTACAAACAAAAAAATACAAGGAAAAAATGCAGATAAATAGCAAAAGTAAGGAAACGTGAGAGATTTCAGGTATAAGACCTCAAACATACCCTTCATCTTTCTTCATACGAGTATGAAATTCCAGCTCCATTCCCAGCCAGTTAGGAGCCAGAGACAGCAGGGAAGTTTTACCTTCAAAGTGCCTGCTAAAGACATGCACTGGTGGGCCATCTGTGCTGTGAGGTCAAGAAGCTGGGGGAAAGCAGCTCAGCAGAGGATGAGTTGGAGGTTATAGTGAACACCAAGGTGGGCACGAACCAGCAGCACGTCCTTACATCAAAGAAATCCAGCAGCCTTCTGGGCTGCATGAGCTGTTGGTGCCAGCAAGTCCAGGGAAGAGATCCCTCCCCTCAGCTCAGTGTTGATATATGTGGATCCAGTGCTGGGCATTCAGTACAAAACAGCAGGTCTTGCTGTGATTTTGGCTTGATTTCTTTCTTTTTTTTCTTTTTTTTCTTTTTTTTTTTTTTTTCTTTTTTTTTTTTCCTGTTCCTGCAAAGTATTCTCAACGTGGCAGGAGGTGCTGCCTGGTTGAACAGCAACTTGAAAGATGAAATTCTAAGCACTTCTTCTGCAAGAATCGAAGGATTTCAAACTAATTCTCCTAAGTGCTTTATTCTTCTAAATACAGTTTTAATGCTGTTATTAATACTAAATATTCAAGAAGCAATGCTTTCAAATGTAAGAGTTTCCACGTAAGTTTTGACTGAAAATACTGTGCTGTTACACTGCTGGGAGCAACATGTCCCATGCCATTAGAGGCACAGGCTCCATTTACATACGCTGCAGTAGGATGGAAGTGACCTAGATGCACTGTTTCACACATGACCTTAATCAACTATGTTAACCATGACAGGATACCCCATAAACAGGGCTGGGAACAAAGTTGTGTGGTTTTTTTAGACTGCAGGAGAAGACAGCTAGAATCAGAAAACATTGAGAGGTTAAGGCATGGCTGGGAAAAAAAAAAAAAAATTATGCTAAATTCTAATGGTACCACTCAACAACAGCACTATAGCAGTGGCTATTAATTGGATATTGACTATTAACTGCTATTGGAGGCAGGTTCTTGAACTGCATATTGTCTTACTCACCATACCTGTTCTTACATAACAACTTAGAATATATCAAATTTGAATGAAATTCGAGTTACAGTTTTGGAGAAAATTCACTCAATGCCAGCCATCACAACAAGAACCCATGCTCTTCCACTTCATATCTAGAATCCTGTAGATTAAGAAAATGTTAATCTGAAAGGCAGCATTGATGTGCTCCATTACTCAGCATTTTAGATCAATCATAAATTTAATTTTCTCTAACCAACCTGAACTGACAGATGCCTTCTGACTTACTGAAAGAAGTATTTTCCAAGGACTTACATTGCCTAGAATATTTTTGATACTGGACTATATGTTTATGACACCTAATCTGACTCCTGCCTTTGTTTCTTAAATTTTTTAAATAATGCTGTGTGCAGTCATCTTCACCACAAGAGAAAATTATTTTCATTTAATAGTACTGTGCAGAATTCAATGGACAATCAACCTACAGTGGGACATAGAAATACCAGAAAGAGCCTAAATTCTTCCAAAGATCTGACTCATGTTTCTTCCTAGTTGGTTGAATAGAGGAAAATAAAGACAACAGAAACTTGAAATTTCTCTAACATCAGTGCTATTCTGTTTAGCTTAAGTGTGACAGCACGGGTACAGGAAGATTTTACTGGAAACATCTTCATCAAGAATCAATTAAAAATAAATGCTGAGTAAATTTTATTTTACTGTTACAACTTGTTTCAGATTGATTATGATATTCCTCAGATGTTTATCACTCTAATAATAGGAGGCTTTTTTCATACTCAAATATCCCTTGCTCTCCGGGCCCCTGCTGCAGTGCAGTTGCCCCAGTCCCTCCTCGTGTCACATCACCTTCTGGCTCTGCCCATTTTTTCAGTGTCTTTATCATACTGGGATACTCAGAACTGGATACAGAAATTCCAGATGTGCTCTCGTACATGCCGCAGCACAATGACCCATTTCTAGCTTCAAGGGTGTTTCTTAATACTGATGAAAGATCTGCTTCCCTTCAGATATCTGGCTGTGACTGGAACCCAACGTTAAGTTTAAAAACAGTTAGAACTAACATGTATCACTAGGAGTAATCTGATAGAGCAAGAGAGGAGACTGGGAATTATGCCAGCTGTTGATTCTGAAGAAAATAAATCACGTCTATAGAGGAGTGATAAATACGAAGACTCTTCCTCAAGCATGCCTGCCAAACTGTATTTATCAAAGTAGGCTTGTCAAGGGAAAAAAAAAAAAAAAAAAAAAAAGAGAATAACAGCAGTAAACACCAAGTGTTGGAGAACCGCTGTGGTTTACAGAGGCAGCTAGCATTACCCCTCCTCAGAAATAAGAGAGGCAACTGCAAGAGCAGTAATCTTATGGCTGAAAATTGTTTTTGGGAGCAGAGGCTTCAAAGAGTACTGCTGACCAAACAGAAGACCTTCAGAGACATCATGAAGCCAGCAAGTTTTTTCTAACATTCTGTTAAGGTTTTTTGTCAGCAATCCATATCACAACATCACGCAGTGCACCAGGATTTAAAGAGTAAATAAATGCTGCAGTTCCATGGATTGTTGATATTTCTGGTGTCGGTTCCAGAAGATTCATTTTTCCATTTCCATTTTCCAGTACAAGGGAAAGATAGAAATGACTGGGAGTCATGGGACTGTTCTCTTTGCTTCTTGGCTGGCTTGCCTACAGCATTAGGGTGAGGACTTTGGTTTCACAAACTCTTGTTTTATTTATAAACTTGAATTCTAATCATGTTGTATTATGTTGTATTATCTCACGTTCTCCTACAATATTTAGTAAACTAAGTTTTCCCTTAGGTTGTTGCTGCTGTTTTCCTCATCCAATCCCATCTCTTTAACTTTCCCCCCTGCTTCCCAGGCCATGGGGTCCGTGAGTCCCTTTACCCCCCCTGGTCATGGAAAGAGGCTAAACCATGACATACTCAGCAGCTTTCATGGTTTTACTGGACATAGCTTGCAAAGTGTTTTGCCACTGTTTGTTATGTCTGACACAAAGGTTGCATAACTAAGAATCTCTGTAACTTACTATCATGCTCTTTCAAGGACATATGCTGGGTACGGTCGAGCATGTGACAGCCCTGTTACAAGGGGCAGAGTTCAGGTACTGCTTTAAGAAGTGCTGCAGATGGCAAAGACTTAATGGTGAGGTCTGCTATCCAGCAAGAAATGACAAGAAAAACAAAGCGTCTCTGCATAGGCACAACACAAAGGGACAGTTCTCTCAGAGAGCTCTAAGCACAGACACAAATTGTTTTCAAGAGGAGAAATTCCTGGGCAGCAATGGCACAGTGACGCAGCGTTAATGATTTTTTAGGAGTACTATTTTTCATTTTTGAAAATATCATTCTATTTTAATACTATGGTTTTCTGGGTTCTACATGTTCTGGAAGCGTTTGGAACTGTTCACAGTTCACATGAGTAATAATACATCGATTATTTAAAAATACATTGTTAATAGGCTGTGTCATGTTCTATAATTTAGAGTACTTTTTGCAAAAGCAGTTGACTTATTACTGGAATTTCGAGTTCAGTTCTGTGCAGTGATGGACAAAGTACTTACAACAGCATAACAATATCCATCTGTTCTTCTTTCAGTATCTAAAAATGTTCGTGAGGATAGAAATAAATCTTTTTCAAGAAACTAGACCTTGGTAAGTGCAGTCACTATTGGAGATTTTAAAACATTCAGTGCTGATCAACTTTACAGCAGTAACAACGTTAAGCTGTTGGCATAAAACAAAAAAAGTGAAAAGTTGGTGGAATAATCTTCTTCCTACATTTGAAACAGGAGTGCATGCATGCAAGTCACTGGCACCTCTTCCATTTATGAGCGTTGGGATTTAAAAATAACACAGCAACCTAAAACAAACAAACAAACAAACAAAAAAACCCCCAAAAAAACAAACCAAAAAAACCAACCCACCATATTCCAGCATCTTTCATTATCTGCAAATCTTTCAGTTTAATGCATTTAATTTCCACTTTAATCCATTTACTATTTACACTGTATTAGTTTTAATGTTTCAAGTAGTACATTAGCTTCAATATGTCCCATGAGAGCTAGACTGACAATCAGCAAAAAGAAATTCAGACACATTTTATAAGGTCTCTAGCCATTTATATTCCCAGAAAGACCAAATGAAGCACAGCATACGGTTTTTCAGATGAGTTCTATTAATGCAGCTTCACAGGATGCTGATGGCCAGCACGAAATTGGCTAGTTTCAGTAAGAACTATAATGCAGCATTGTCAACAATAATTTCTGTGTTAAAAATAAAAAATAAATAAAACTCAAGCTAATATTGCCATATAAAATTTGTGCAAATGAGAGAGGAGGCAAAACCTTGAGGTTTTAATTTTATTTGCTTCCACTTTGCACTAGAAACTTGCATGGCCCTTTTTTTATTTAGTCAAAGTCTCTCATAATGCTCTGATTCTGCCATGCCAATGTGATTCCCTAATTTGGTATCTCATCACCTGAAAAGCACATCCTTTGTTTGCAACTGATGTAAGCCACAATGTGAAATGCACAGCTTTCCATCTAATTAGGGTTCCAAACTTCAGACTGCTATGGTGACAGAAATATTACCCCATTTCAGCCTTTGAAAGCCTGCCCTGGAAGATGTGAATTTAGGGGCAGAAAGTTTTTAACTGCTTTGGCACATTTATGGCTCAGCACCTCTGATTTATCCTTTTCTCACATTCTGAGTTTACTGACGTGGAAGCACTAAAGAAGGAAGGCTTATGTCACAGTCACATAAAACCTGTAGGCCAGAGTCCCAGAAATTAATTTCAGAGGTATTGAACAATCTGGCATCTCCACTTCTACCTTCAACTCTGCGGTCCTCACCATTAAACCTATCACCCAGAGCCATCAGGCATGATCCTACTGAAGTCTGAAATTACGTTTTAGGATTTTTAAGAAAACACATGCCGTCAGATTTTAAACGAAGTTTGGTCATGTTTACCATAGATGCTGGTTAACTAGCAATGACAGAAAGGAAACCAGCAGAGAGAACATACACAAATCCCTGAGGAAGGCCTAGAGCTACCAGTCCTTAACTTCAAAGATAATATTTAAGAGCAAATATTTGAGAGCAAAGCTTTTTATTAACTGAACTTCGATAAGGAAACGCAACTGCTACTTGTGCCTTCTGTTCCTGAAATAAATTGTGTTTTCATGGGCAGCATCTCAGAAACTTAAAAACTATTTATCTAATCATTCGGAAGATGATTCAGTGTTACTGTCACATTGTGTTTGTTTTCCTTTAAATCTTCTCCAACATTATCCTTATATTAATATTTCAAACAAGTAAAATAAATCATTTTAAAAATAAGTATATTTTGTTCCCATTCTGCTTCCTGCTTCCTGTTTCACAGGAAACTGTGAGTCACAACAGCAAAATCCTTAACGCTGGTGTCTCAAAAGCTTCAGTAATTCAGAACAAAAGAGCTCGCTCTGTAAGAAACCATGACAAACCACCTACAACACCTTCACAATTCACCCCATTGGTACAGGAAAGGGTCAAGAGACCTTAGGCTTTCCTCCACCACGAGGAGATCTACAGCAAACAGTGTTTGTGCATTTCATTAATGACGTTTTTTGCCTCATACTCAAGGCTCTTTTGCCACATAAGAGAATCCATGCATTTGAAAGCCAATTTAGTTCTCGTGCGTTTCTGATAGTATGATTTGTCTAATAACATCAGCTAACCTGAATAACATTGACACATCAAAACTCAGGGCTCTGAGACAGATTTTTTTGAGATATGAGAGGTGTTTTATTTTTAAGTGTTACCAACTGCCTTGTATAAGTATGCCTGCCCCATTTACACTTGGGCTCAAATGTGACTCTTTTAGAGCAGCCTGGTTAGCTGATCGTAACACATGAAGAAGCTCTCTGCCTGTTCTCCCTACCCCAAGCACTTAATTTCTTTCTTCTTATATCAGTAGATCCACTGCTACAATGCAAATACAGTTTTAACACTGTTGGATGCAAAGCTGTTTTACAGTAACAGCCCTCCTAGGTCAGACATGCCCTATTTTACTGAAACAGCACTTCATTAGAAGGTTTTCAGAGAATGGTAATTTAAACAATATGCTTTATTACTCCAGGGCACTATCTTTAATGGCCATACTCATTTAGGAAAGAAAATTCTGGTAAAATGTGAAAAAGGAAGAGAACCAAGCAAAGGGAAGGCAGAGACACCATGGGACAAAAAATAATTCAGAAATTCCAGATAGGGGCAGGAGATCTAAGTCTCATCACATGTAAGAAATCCTGTTTGTGGGCTGGATGGCTGGGGAGAGACAGAATACATATCCTGGGAGCCTGTTATCAGCACAAAGAAAATGAAATATACGATATACATTATATATGCAATTAATAAACAATTTTAAAAACAGACATACATACAAAAAAAGAAAAAAAGAAAGAAAGAAAAAAAAACAAACCAGATCCCTCATAAGGATTACATCCTAATGCATTCCAACAAAGCCATTCTTTGATTCTGTGCTATAGGTTTACAAAATTATTAAACCAAAGTTATACTACATTAACTTAGTGTAAGAAGCTTACAAAATTTCTTAACTACCCAGTAGGAATTTTGTGCTCAATCCTCTCCCACCTCTAATCTCTTCTTTCCAAGGTTTCTCCCCCTGCACAGAGGCATAACAGCATATGTACACTTCAGTCTCTAATGAGAAGTTAAGCCTACAATTACATAAGGCATGTTTAAGATTATTTAGACTAGAGACCTACTTATTAAATTTTAGTTTAACATACTTATGAAAATACTGTAGCTGAAAATAAGTAAGAAAAATAATATAAGGAAGATTTTAGATGTTGGAAGTCAGCATGAATGAAGATAAACACATAAACTCATCATCCGTATTTTTAATCCCTGTAGGATTGCGCTCATTTTCAGTTTCAGACAAACTAAAGCATAAAAAAAAAAAAGAAATTCCACCAAGTCATAAGAATCATAAAGTCATATAATAGCTTGAGTCGAAAACAACTTCAAAGGGCATCCACTTCCAACCCCCCTGCCATGGGTTGGTTGCCCCCCACCAGCTCAGGATGCCCAGGACCTCATCGAGCCTGGTCTTGAACAGGGATGGGCACCCACAGCTCTGGGCTGCTGTGCCAAGGCCTCACTTTTACTCTGAGTAAAGAACGTCCTCTTAATATCTAATCTAAATCTCTCCTCTTTTACTTTAAAACCATTCCCCTTTGACCTATTAAGCTTGAATTAAAAGAATATATAAATGCAATCTTCAGCTGTGGTTTGTAGCATTAAGATATTCAAATTCTTCATGTCTAAGGTCGAGCACGAGGTCTATGACTTGGTTTGCATAACTACTAGCCTTTTCTGAATCTTCTCCTAAAGCTAGCTTGGAAGCTAGTGACCTACTCCCCATTCCCTCCATCTGGCTTTTAAGCATTCATAGTCTCTCTCTGTTCAGTTTTTTTATTCTTTATTGTGCTTTTGTCTTTCTGCCCTACCTTGGAGCCAATATTAATAAGGTTTTTTTATATCTACTACTTTTTACATCAAACATGCTTCTATATTCCTGTTAAATAAAAACACCCCACAACTTTAGTGATGCACATCTTTTGTGTCCACTGTCTTTCAAGCTGGGTTGCAAACTGGAAATGGCAAAGAGCCTTCTCTTATTACCCTACATCTACCACATTTTTCAGTTTCTTCACGTTTGGCTTTCATACTAATTCAGAGCTTCTCCAGTACTAAGAATTGTTTATCACTGTCACACAACATATTACTCATCATATGAAATATGCACTGCACATGCTTTGTATTGTTGCTCTGTAGCCCTTGTGACTGCAGTATTGCCACTGTTAGTCACTGACTTTGATTCTGAAAGGCCCTAGGACTTTGCCTAAGTATATATTGGCTTGTCTCAGGTGATTTGACTCTGAGAGCAATTTTTTTTTGCATTGCCTAAATGCCTGCCATCTATTTTGTTTTATTTTTAATAATCTCTGCATAATAATGTAGTACAACCATAATGTTTATAGAGATATATAGAAGTAAATACTTATGACCCTGCCATAACAATGTCACGTATAGATAAAAAAAAGAAGAAAGGAAAGTGCCTTGAAAGTGCAGACACAGGGTAAAATACTGAAGAGTATTGGTACAAAATGGTTAAGAGAGGGGGCACAGAATGACAGTGGAAAGTGCATGGCCTAGCAATCAGCTATCGGCATTGCAAACCTGGGAACCAGGTAAAACGTTTTTTTGAGAAATAACAATGGGAACAAAGATCAGCCTCCTAGAGTGTGTGAAATCCACCACAGACAGGAAATGAAGATGTACGATGAAGTTACAGATGAGTGAGAATAAGCCTGGCATTGAGGGTACTGGAAGCATCCCTTAGACCTCACCAACACCATACTTCCTGCAGTAGAAAGGAAGAACAAACCACAATATCCAATGTCAAACTTCTCCTAGCACTGCGTGAGGGTGCTGCCATATTGCTGCACTCTCACCACCCAGCCAGAACTGACCTCAGGAATCACGCACCCCTCATTAACGGCTGAGCATCAAAGAGACAGGCAGGGGAAAGGGTGTCTGTAAAAATTTTAACAGCATTAGTGATTGTGCTGGCCTGCTACAGAATTCAGTATTATTTCTTCAACTGAATACTTTGTTTTCCTTATTTTAAGTGGGCTACCTGCAAAAGTAACTGCTTTTAAGACTTTGTGTGAAGTCATTCTCTTGGTATCAGGTTCCCAAATCTTTAAACTTGGGAAGAGATTGGTACTATTTCTGAAGGATGGAAATTGCCTAGGCTTTGAATAAAAATAGCAGCCATAATGGTAAGCTGCTATATAAAATTTAACCACAATTCATATTGTCAGTTGCAAAAGTTAGAATGAAAACAGTGTAAGATCTCAGCCAATATTGCTAAAATTATCCCCAAGTTGTTGCACTTTGTGGCAAAAAAGAGGGCCTGAATGAAAATGAATGTTGAGGATGTTGATCACAGTACTAAATGCTAGCTTGTCAATGCCAAGTTTAAGGCTATCTTCTGTAAAAGGTTTTCACAAGTCATCTGACAGCTGAACAACTGAGGAGGAGGCCCTTTGACAGCTAAGAACAGCTCTGCAATTGCAGTCTAAACACAGGTGTGACCCCTGGGAAAGGAAAAGCTTATATAAAAATGCATGGTCTGGCAAACTGGCACTCCTACGCTTTCCTGTTCTAAGTTACAGCACAGCATGGAAAAGGTGGCAAGACTGTTTACTACTATACAACATGGAATCCTGGAATTGTTTGGGTTCAAATGGACCTTGAAGATCATCTAATTCCAACCCCTTACCATGGGCAAAGCTGCCACTCACCAGATGAGGCTGCTCAGGGACCCATCCAACCCAGCCCTGAGCACCTCATGAGATACCTATCTCATCAACATCTTCTCTGTGTCAGAGGCTTGTCCAATTAGAACCCAACATCTAACCTAAATCTCTCCTATTTTAGTTTAAAACGGTTCTTCCTTGTCCTACTACAGACATTTAACTCCACTCCCCCTTCTCTACCCCCTTCCCCAGCTTACAAGCTCCCCTAAAAAACTGGAATTCCACCCCTGAGTCTTCTCCAAGCTGAACAGGCCCAGCTGCCTTCACAGGCGGTGTGCTCAAGACCTGTGAGCATCTTTCATGGCCCTCTTTGGATTTATTCCAACAGCTCCAAATCCTTCTCATGCTGGGGATGCCAGACCTGGATGCAGCACTCCGGATGGGATTTCTAGGGCAGAGCAGATCACCTTCCTGCCCAGGATACCTCTGTTAATGAAGCTGGACTTCTGCATGTGCACATTGCTGGCTCACACAAAGCTTTTTGGTCCACAAAACACACAGTACATATGAATCAGTAATGAACAGAAGACTCATCCACTACCACTACTACCCAATCAAACTTCACACAATGCTACAGAATGAATACTCCCAGGAATGGCCTGGGATAGATAGTGTAGAGAAAAGATAGAATAATCATCTCAAGGGAGCAGCTGAGGACTCAAACCCTCTCATTGATGGCTCCAAAGCAGTCTGCAAACACATCAAAACACAACTGAGGTCATCTTCCTTTCACGTCATACAATGTCTGGCAATGATTAGATCTTCTGTTCTCCAGTTTCCAATAGTGCCTTTTAGATGTCTCTAAAAGGTGGTCAAGAGTTGGCAGACAATACCTGTCAGGATATTTAAAGCAGACAGAGCTGCTTTAAATCATTTTCAGACCATCCAAGGAAGGTAGAAGTCACAATCCCTTAATGCAGAAAGAATCGATTACCCCTTTCCAAGGATCAGGGCTCACCAAACACTCCAAAGGAGGCAACCTCCAAGTAGAGGTGCTTCCCTTGTGGCTGCCAGCCCTTACATGAGGTTAGGGACAGATGGACCCTGGGTCCACCCCTTCTGGTCACAGAGGTGAATTGCTTACATATGTGCTTTTAGGACTGGCTATGCCCTTTCACCAGGCACACCATCGCTGGTTCACACTGTGAACTAACCATTCCCATACAATATCAAATACAAAACATTCAAAGTTACCCTCAGTATTCTACTGCAGGCTAAGATACAAAGAATTGCTTTCCCTTTAAGACACAAAGAATAGTTCTACTGAAAAGGCTAGGAGTATCCCCAAGAGAGTTAAAATAGGTCACTTTCATCCCTGTGTACAAGTTGGCTGTAATTCAGAGCAGTTCTTGGGCAGGAGTATGCTGCCTGTAAACATAAACCAGTATGACCACTGTCATCAAATCATGTTCTGCCGGGGATAGGGGTGGGGGTGTTAAAACACACTGCAATAAGAACTATTTTCCATTACCATAGCTGCAGGACTCCAGGTATGCACAGGAAGCTGTGTCACATTAAAAAGACACAGAGGCAGAAGCAGCAGCTTGTCACCAAGAGCGGAACATGTTCACATGAAATTCTATAATTTATGGAAATACTGTTACAATATACTTTCCACCAACATCAGCAAGAACAGATGCTAAGTGTTTTTATCACTGTCTGTTAAGCTGCTGGACAAAACTGCACTTAAGAATAATGAAAATGATGAATTCCCTCATCACTCCTTTGGGGTCTTCTTTCCTGCAGTTACTGCTGCAGCTCACATGGATGGAGTCAATTCAGCTTCAAAGTAAAGTTGCTCACAAAGTCTCCATGGTAACACACAGCTTAACTTTTGCTAACCATCTCCCCTGTTAATAAGTCAGTTATATAAAACTTGGGTGGCTTTTGCACCTGCACCGCTTTCTGTGCTGTTATGGCTCCATTGCTTGCAGAACTAAAAGAAGTGCAAGCCAAAAAGGTTATTAGACATTTACCAGTCTAAAACAAAGAGAAAATAGATGCTATCACACTTTAAACCACAATTAAGCAATTCATCAATGTCTTGCACAATGCTTTTTGATGACACCTTGTAGCTCTGCTGTCCTGTGAAACAGGATCTGGACAGGCTGATTGCTGAGCTGAGGCTGATGGGATGAAGTTCAAGGCAAAGTGCTGTGTCCTGCACTGGGGCCGCAGCAACCCCAGGCAACACCGCAGTCTTTGGGAAGAGTGACTGGAAGACTGTGTGGAGAAAATGGACCTAAAGGTTGTGTTGAAGCTTGGCTGAACATGAGCCAGCAGTATGCCCAGGAGGCTAGGAAGGCCAATGGCATCCTGGCTGGTATCAAAACTAGGGCAGCCAGAAGGAGCTGGAACAGACTGGCCAGGCAGGTGGTGGAGTCACTGGCCCTGGAGGTGTTCAAGAAACATGCAGAGGTGGTACTAAGGAACATGGTTTAGTGCAGAGATATTGGTGGTAGGTGAACGGTTGGACTAGATGATCTTGGAGGTCTTTTCCAACCTCGGCGATTCTATGATTCAATGGAACTAGTGGGGATGCAGATTCAATGGAAGAGGATTACCACACTGCATGCTTTTCCATGCTTTCCACTGCATTCCATTCCATGCTTGCAGATTATATCAGAAATCAATCTGAAATTAGTCTATGCCTTCAAGTTATTCAGCTTGTTATTTCCAGAAAAAAACGTTCTTTATTCTGTAGCATAAATGCAGTAACCAGATGCTGCTGATGACTCAAACTTCATGTGCTATCAAACCACACTGTTATCTGTTTGCTGCTCCTGCAGCTTCGGCATTTACAAGATCTTCCAGTCTCCCTTGTACACTCCAGAAAACCATTGCCTAGTCTCAGTACAGTTTCAGCTTCATCTGGAGAATAAGGCCACATAAAAAGAAACTACGACATTTCACTGTCTACAGCTGTGCTACACTTGAAGGATAAAGGATGTATTTGCTCTGCTGCAGGCATGCCATTGCTGTGGCTCCTCTCTGACTGCGTCATCTGCTTAGCACTCGTACTTCTCACGTCAGCCAACACATCAGTCTCTCGAAGAGGCTGGAAAAGTGTAAATGATAAGCATTCAAGAGTGTTACTAATAAAAATATCACTTTCTGGTATTTTGTACAGAGGCCCTCTACTAAAAGAGAAGTTCTTAATCTACATGCAACAAGCTGCTTAATGTTAATTCAAAACTTGCTTTAGATTATAGCATTTTCCAGAACTGTAACTGAAAATATACACTGAAACTACAACTCAGAAATCCTGAAGAATCTCCCAAAGAGAAATTTGAACACTGAAAAGGAGAATAAAAACAATGATCAAATTTAACAGTCTGCCTCGTATTTCTGCTTTTTTTTTTTTTTTTTAATTATATTGTAATTGTTTTGTACAATAAGCAGTACTCATTATTTTAGCTTCAGGATTTGTTGTCAGCAATAGTGCTTAGTTTTAGAGATGGATGGATGAAATTTAGATTTTTCTCTTTTTAAAAAATCAAATGCCATTTAAAAAAAGTCATCACAGGAGAAAACTTAACAGTTCCTTCTAATTCCTTTAAAATTAATTTATATATATATATATATATTGTATATTTATATATATTTGTATATTTTGTAAGAGTATCAGGTCTTTTTATTTCTACTGTTCAAATGCAAGATAATAAAGGCACAAAGCTGAAAAACTGGAACCAGACCTCTTAAATACCTGGCTGAGAGCCTAGAAACTCTTCCACTTAATTGTAGGCTTTCACATCTGACCATAAGTGTCCGCAGACTACGAGTGCAAACTGTGCCACAGCAGACGTTACCAGACAGATCTTGTCAGGTATTGCCATCAACATCAAGTTTGTACATGCACCAGCTTCCATTCTGTGTTAAAATAGCTTTTGAAACACCATGCATCAATTTGGATATGAACATATTAGTGCTACAGAAAGCTATTTTCCATCTGGATAGCCTACAGTCTATTTCTCTGGTTATATTTTCATTTCAGGAGTGAAACAGTCATATGTAAACAAAGGGAAGTAGGAAACAAGGTGGAAGAGCAATATGACATCATCTCACGCTACCTCATTGCTGGACAGAACAGAAGAACCAGTGCTGTCCCAGTCCTGCCTTACAGTAAGTCCATCAAGTGGAGAACTGTCATACTAAAGCTTTTTGTTGAGCCACAAATTGAGCAATGTCAACTGGGGGACCCAGCTTTGATCATTTATCACCCTTCTGAATAAAATGTGTAAGCATGCAAGGGTTGGGCAGCATCTTCCTATCTTCCCAATAAATTCTGAAACAAAAGACCACAACAAGAAAACAAAACAAAACAAACGAAAAAAGGAGCTAGATTTCCTTTACTAGATTTAATTGTGAATAACAAGAGAGAAAGAGATGATCAAAATGCAAAAGGCTAATCATGCCATACAGAACAGCTTATTCTTAGGAATAGAAATAATATTATCTGACAAACCTGACTGAACTTTGAAATCAGTTCTGATTAAAGCAGGTCAGACTCAATAACCTTCTCTTTTTGTCTCCCCCTGGAGAGTAAAACATAAAGACAGTTATCTTCAGCAATCAAACTTCTATAATCTCAAAGGACTGATATGCAGGATCTGATGGAGTGAATGAAATAAGGAAAAAAAAAATCTTTGTTTCCTAAATAATATAAAAAGTACAAGCATGTGAGTTCAAGGGAACTAATCATGAAGGCACGTCAAATGAACTAGAACTCTTCCCTATTCAGATGGAACTCAAAAAGGAATTGTTAAAGAATGAACAATAATTTAAATGATTACATAAGCATGTTAGCAATAGCAATGGAGTTGTATATACCAAATCACAAGGGCCAAAGATTAAAAAAAATATATCCATAATTGACAGATAGGATACAGTAAATAGAGCAAAGGAAAATCTTAAGAACACCGGCACACGGAAGATCAAAGAAATAGTACATCCACTGGCTAACAGCTAAACTATAAGAAATGTGCAACCTGAGAAACTTAACAAGCTTCATTCTTAATCAATGATATTAAACAATTAAAACAATGAAAAAATAAGAAGCCACTAAATATTAGCTAGTGTCTGGAATCTTTTTGGCTTAACTGCAGCTCAAGTTACCCAGGCCTGATGAAATATCATATCAGAACATTCAGGGAATTTCCTGCACTAATGATGTAGATGTTTAAG
This sequence comes from Tetrao urogallus, assembly GCF_951394365.1. Taxonomy (NCBI): domain Eukaryota; kingdom Metazoa; phylum Chordata; class Aves; order Galliformes; family Phasianidae; genus Tetrao; species Tetrao urogallus. The sequence goes on along the minus strand of NC_136816.1, from coordinate 3,581,960 downwards.
AACTGTTTCGAAACCTCCCAGTGCGTGGGAAAGAAAGAGATGAGCTGAATGCCTACTGTATAACTGTACAGAACTGCAAAGTAGGAAATTACTGGCAACAACTCCTTAAAACTTCTGGAAGAAACAATCAAACCAAAGACTTGCCAATACAGAAAGAAACCATCAGAAATATGAATAATATCCAAGGCTGACTTGTCAGGAACAATTCAAGTCAAAACAAATCTAGTTTGCTTTTGTGTCAGGGCAAAAGGTATAATGGATGGGGAAGGCATAAGGGTGTAATAACTCCTGCCTTTTACCTCGTACATCATCCTGCTAAGCTAGTTAGGAAAACACAATCCGCAGCAGATACAGCTAAATTTTATAATGCTTTTCTGCACATTTGCTTATTTGGGACTAAACTAGTAAAGGAACTTCTCTTGCATGGCACTGCCACATGTTGAAATGGATCCTGTGGTGTGTTTACTAGGACTTGCTGGATTCTGACCCTGTAAGCCCCAGAGTTGCACTTATGCTCTTCTCATCTTCTCAGGATGTTTTCACTGCAGGGCTACCATGGCAGAAGCAGGGGACTGAAGCAAACAGTACAAGATGTCAAGGAAGCTTAATGTCAGAAATACCTCTGCAATTCTAGTGCTTTCCCAAATTCTTCCCTCTCAACCCAGCTGTCCTTCAGGCTGAGGTGCAGGACAGAGCCTGAATATCAGACAAGACGAAGCAAAATACAACCACTTCTGAAGCATACAACCAAAGAGAGGCTTGCCTGCAGATGCAGTCATCCCAGAATGCTAGCTAGCAAAACTCATTGAAAAACAGTGTCAAAGTAGCACATGAAAATGGTTCATTGTCAGACTGGAAAAATTGACCAAGTGAGATTGGGAAATTTAGTTGTCATAGGTCTTCAGCATTTCCACTAATGACCTGCAGTAGAAAAGGTCGGGAATCCTTTTTAAATCTGCAGACACTGTAAACTTGGGAAAACCACAGTTACTTCATAGGAGAGGATCAGAATTCAGAATAACTACAGTAAGCTTGAAAAGGGATCTGACATAGGGAGGACGTGAACCAACCACATGCTGCCTTTAGATAAGAATTGAATACGTTGGACAAATAGAAGGTGGGGAAGGACCAGCTAAATCTTAGGAAAGGATCTTGCTTCCAAAGTAAATATAAGTCATCAGCATTCACTGATGTTTGCCAAATGTCCACGGAGATGAAGCAGTGGATGTCAGCACTGTGGGGCAATGTGCTGCTGAGCAACAATGACATCAGCAGGGCTCACCTCAGCTGGTGCAGACTTTTACAAGTGTGGCATGCAGGCTCCTGCTCATGCGAACGGAATGCACATCTAATGCTGATTACTGTTGAAAAATAGTGTTTTGTAGCTGAGAATTTGCCCTATCAAACAGTGTTATTATGCTCTTTGTATCTGTTGTAGTTTCCATGGGAGTAAATAGGAGGCACTGCTTGCAGGGCAACACATGCAGGCGTGCGCATGTGTGCGTGCATATTCATGCTCATACTCACATTCTTTTCAAAATTTCTATTTCCAAAACATGACACAGAAGACACAACTGGTAACCTCCAGATAGTTTCAGAACCATTAACTTCAGTTACCTCACAGCCTGACCAATTTTTAGATTAAAAAAAAAACCAAAACAAACCATAACTTTTCATCAATGGTTGAAGACATTGCAGCATTAAGTGACAGATATTTTCACCAGACATACGGTATCAAATAAAGACTTTTCCACATGTATTCACTGTTTACGATACTTGGTAAATCAGCCTAACTGGAATAGTTCCCCTGGGTACTGCAATACTCAGACTTTTGCCAAAATTACCCTACCCTGGTGGACAGACTTAAGGTAATTTCTGTATTAACTGTAGGGATGCTTTGCTTCCACACAGGATCACCTTATTTGTTGGAAATTTCAAGCCCTGTTTTACCTATCTGACTTGGTGCCCTACAAATTTTCATAATCTATTTCTTTTTCCTCCAATAGAAGAGTTTGGAAGATTTACCAAAAAAGGAAAAATTCAAAACAATCCAGAAGCAGCTGGCTGAATTTGGAGACCGTAAGAGATGGTGCAGGAGATGTGAAGTTGGACGGACGGATAAAAAGAGCTTATTTAGGGGGTGAGAGGATGTACAAGATCAGAGCAAGGACAGACAAAAAAAAAAAAATAAAAAAGAAAAGACGGAAGAGCACTGCATGGCCTGAGACAGTAAAACAAAGTTGTTTTGTTTTGTTTCTCATTTGGCAGCCGTTGTTTCAATTTAAAACAGAAGATGAGAGCCTCCCTTCAAGCTTGGGAGGTTCATGGGCTGCTGTTTAGCCAGCTTACTTCCACCAAACAGATGGACCCCCTCAGTTCTGCTCTGTGGGACCCCCACCCTGAGCTGATGGACCACCCTGGATTTGTTCTGTGGGTTGAATTATTCGCAGAACAGTGGCATAGCTTACATTCACTTAAAGGATTTAAAAAATTGATATACAATTTCCTGTTCTCAAACAGTCAATGCATTTGATAACCATATGTTGTCTTCAGATTAATCCATTTACTGTGAATCATTATTCCTCATGACTGTTTTTTTAATTAACAAGACGCCAGAAGCGGCAAAAACTAGAGAGGTTTGATTCTTGCATGCACTCTAATCAGTTCTAAACGTTTTGCTATGTAAACCTGCTAGCAATTTTTTGTTTGTTTCTTCTAAAGCACAGGAAAATGAAACTAGCAGGGGGTGGGAAGGGTTGAAATGAAAGATCTATTAAAGATTTAGAAACACTGTCAATAAGTGATACTCTAACTGCATCAAGGAAGAAAAAATTTGTTACTCCAGATTAGAAAATGTAATAAGGCACTCCTGACACACTAGTAACATTTCAAAACTGAAATAGGATTGATTCAGAAAAGTCTCTCTTGAATTTCACTACCTCTGTAGACCAAGTATTGACTTTCTGCCCAATACAAGACCAGCACTATCTGAAGATATGCCCTAGAAATTTCACTGCCAAAGTACTTCAACTCTTATCTGTAGAGAGATTAATTCAGGTATTGCACTGATTTTTTTTTTTCTTTATTAAAATTGCTAAACAATTTATTTTTTTCCAAGAAAATTACAAATTCTCAGATACAGCCACTAGCTCACAAGAAATAAAATAAAATAAAATAAAATAAAATAAAATAAAATAAAATAAAATAAAATAAAATAAAACAGGATTCATCTAGAGGTCATCCAAACTGAAATCCATGGCAGGATGAATATGAGCTGGCAATGAAAGCGAACGGGATCCTGGAATGCATCAAAAGAAGTGTGGCCAGCAGGGTGAGGGGCCCTCTGCTGCGTGCTGGAGACGTCAACTGGAGCACTGCATCCAGATGTGGAGTCCTCAGTACAGGAGAGACATGGAGCTGTCAGACTGCATCCAGAGGAGGGCCAGAAAAACAATCCCAGGGATGGAACACCTCTCCTACGAGGACAGGCTGAGAGCTGGGGCTGTGAGCATGGAGATGAGCAGGCTGCAGGAGACCTGAGAGCAGCCTGTTGGTATCTAAAGGGGGGCTATAAGAAAGAAGAGGACAGACTCTTTAGCAGGGTCTGTGGTGATAGGACAAAGGGAAATGGTTTCAAACTAAAGGAGAGGAGATTTAGATTGGATATAAGGAAGGTTTTTCTGATAAAGGTGGTGAGGTAGTGGCATGGGATGACCAGAGATGTGGTTGGATTCCCCATCCCTGGAGACATGCAAGGTCAGGCTGGATGGGGCTCTGAGCACCTGATGGAGCTGTGGGTGTCCCTGCTCATTGCAATGGAAGTTGGACTAGGTAAACTTTAAGGGTTCCTTCCAACTCAAATGATTCTATGAATTCGAAATACCAGTAATTTATGCACAATGATCAATCACTAAATTTAATAGAATTATAATCTCTATCTCACCATCTTCTTTTTCTGCTGCCTGCTTTTCTTTTCCACAGTTCTGTTTCTTATCAGAATTGTACACTGCCAAGTGCAGTAACACTGAAAAAGCCAAAGAGAGTTTGGAATATTTGAAAACAGTTTTCAAAATTTTCTGCAAGGTGTCCCTGCAAAGATAACTGACTGGGCTGATCCAGTGCTTTACACACTGAAGAAGTGAAAAGAGTAATCAGCTTAAACTGCCGCAATGAAAACTCCATTAAGAAAATCTTTGCTAACAATACAGACAACAAAACATTATATCATCCACTGGGAATTTTGTATAATCAAGATAATTTGAGATCTTCGTAGAGAACATGATTTTTATCCAGACCTTCAACACAAAACTGGCAAAAGGGCATCTATTAAATTTCCTTTCTGATTTCAGAATACAAAAGCTATATTATTTAGTTACCTGGGCAGAATGGATCTCAGAAAAATCATTTTGGAGTAGCAAAAGTTTGTTGTTGGTAGTTCTTTTCCCCATTCTTTGTTGTTGGTTTTTAAAAAGACGTCTTGGTTTGAGCTCTTCCTACAAGCTGGTATGGTTCTGTAATTTGGAATTAGGATGATGCTGATAACATTCTGATGTTTTAGTTACTGCTGAGCAGAGGTGCACATAGCCAAAGGGAGGGAGGCTAGAGGGCACGAGGAGCTTGGAGGGGACAGAGCCAGGACAGCTGACCTAAGCTGGGCAGAGGGCTGTCCCATACCATACAGCAAAGCAAGATGGCCAGAGGGTGTTGTCCATTGCTCAAGGACAGTCTGGGCATCAGTTTGTCAGGTATATAGGCAATTGCATTGTGCATCATTTGATTTATTCTTTTTCTTGATGTTGCTGATAGTTTTTCTCTCTTTTTTTTTTTTTTCTTTTTTTTTTTTGTAAACTTTCTTATTAACTTTCTTACTCTTTAACGATATAAAACATGCTTTAGCATTTCCACATCCCTTAACTTCAGCAGGCCTGCAACTCACTCAAGTTTCATACATTACCATCGGATACTATCTTGTAAGTCAAATTTTTAAGCATTCTACTGTTTGATTCTTTCAGACACTAATCCATAAAAGATGCAGTAGACTGGATAGATGTTTAGGTGGATAGCTGTCACCTTGTCCATTCACAGTACTAAGTAATGCAGATTATTCTCAACTGCATTGAGAATTACAGATTCTCCAGACAGGAAGACACATTTTCTCATGTACCACAATTTTCTACCTATTCTCTTTCCAGTATTTCCAATAATCTTATCCTTAATCCCACTGTCTCTGGGGTTTTTGCACTGTATGCTGCTCAGCAGCCTCCCAGCATTGGTTGGCAAGCCCCCCAGCTCAGTGGCCAATGACAGTGACAATTTCAACAAGGAAAGGCACAGCTGTCTCTGTTAAGGCATTCTACATCAAGCATGAATGCAAGCAGTCATTAAAAATTACCTCCAGTAAATGAGTGGGAAGACCAAATGGAGGTTGCTGAAGCCTGCTAAGCTTTCCCTTGGCTGCAGCCTATCCATTCTTTCATCCTTTTGCTGTGTTCCAAAATACTTGTAAAGCCTCCCACCAGCAGAAAGCAATTATCACTGTTATTTTTAGATACCACCTCCCATACACTTCCTGACATCTTCTGAAAAAAAGAGATGCCTTTTCTGTTTATGAGAGGAAGCACTCACACTACGAAGGAGTTGGACATCTAACCTGTGATTGGAGGCAGGATTAAAATACATGCAGTATCAGGAGCATTTTCACTTCACCCGTTTATCTGCCTTTGTCCCTAGTGCAGGTTTTTGCAATCCCTACCTAGATATGCCTCATTCTCCCATTCTCCCACTACAAGCATGAGGACTCACAGCTACAGCTTCCTATTTGCTTTGTGTAGGAGTGCGGATCATGGAGATCCTGAGGCTCCATGCACACATACCAGCCCTGATCCATCACTTAGCATGACAAAAGCTAAGATGAAATTGCACTTCAGCTAGATGAACACAAGTCAATTACCTCTAATGCACATAGAGCATATATACTGCACATGGGTCTCTTCATCTGTGACATTTTTGTTGGCTCTGTCCTTACCTACTGAAATTGTATTACAGCCTGTGAAGGCAATGGCCACCAGGAACAAAACATCTGGAGAGACAATAAAGTGAAAAAACAACTTTAAGGTTCCATTAAAAATTAAAGACAGTGAAGTTTAGGCGGACTTACCACCCGATAGCTCACTCAATTTTCTGCAAAAGATTATGAAGCCAATGGTCAATAACAAATCACCGTGACAATAAACTGTGTCAACTCCTCATGCTGTGGTCAGCAAAATCTTTTTTCCTCACCTTCATTAGTCAACATATACTACCAATGTTCTTTAAACAGAATCAGACTAATCCAAAGCACTAAAGAAAAACAAGAAAAATAATGACTTAGTGGATGCAAAGTGCTAAATAGAGAGAGAAATATAGATCAGTGCATGTAAATTTCTTCCCCTCCTTCTGTCAAACCGGGAATCTCAAAATATTTATTTTGAAGGATAGACATCAAATATTGAGCAGCACCTACCATCTAAAACAAAACAAAACTATAAGTAATATTTTCCCTGTAACATTTAAAGTCATAAAATCTGACTCACCTTAATCATTGGTGTTAGTTTTTACAAGAGAGCAAGCATTTTTAATTTCTCACCTTTAAATCTTATTCAGTAAAGGCAAGTAGAATGCCACTAACTGCTCATGAGACCAGTCAGGGAAAGTTGCTCAATCAGGTATAAGTGAGGCAGTGACAGACAGCAATTTTCCCTCTTGGGATAAAAATAAAGAGCAGAATTCTCCACTCCCAGCTGGAGCAAACAGCTTTTATCCTCAGCACACTTCCCTTCTCAGCCAAACTTCCCTTCAGCTGTTTAAACGTCCTCTAGTTGTCTAGCAGGAAGGGTAAATACTTCTGCTGGTACAGATAACTAACTTGGCAATCCATATGGGCTCAGCTAAAGCCACTCCCTCAGATGAATGCATTCACTATATGCACTTATTTTGTGAGAGATTTACAGTTTTGTAAGTAGGAAAGACTTCAACAAGCAACAGTAAATGTCTTGGTGCTTACATTCTCCTTTCCCTCTTGCATTTGCTCTTCATAATTTATACTCTTACGTATGCTGTACCTAAACATGCTGACTAGAAAAAGCTGGCAAGAAAGGATTAAAAACAAAACAAAACAAAAAAGTTCTGAAAATGGTTGCAACACACAATTAGATCACCTATTCCAAAAGCTGTGCTTGCCGTCACACTCCAGCAATTGATAAACATTAGGAGTTATCTAATTATTGTGAAAATTTCTGGTTTATTTTCTGGGGCTAGGGGGAAAGGGAAAGCATTCAATGTTTTTTTTTAAGTATAAAACATAGACTTTCCAGAAAATGCAAGAAGAATTAAAAAAAAAGATTCTATTTCAACCATCATGAGTCCCAAGAGAAAGGGCATGTCTTTCTATTACACAAATGGTGGAAAGGCTTTTGCTTCAATCATAATGAAGTTCAAAATACAAAACAGATGGCATGAGTTTCCAGCTCAGACTCAGTGTAGCTATATATGTTGGCCATTCACTGGCAAAAGCGACGCCTCAAAAATCAAGACTAAATAAGATAACCCAGTTTAAGAAAAAAAAAAAAAAAAAAAAAGCCCAAGAAAACAGATTTCTAACTTGCTGATCCAATTCACAATTTATTTTTTTCATCACCTCCTTCACACCACGACTATGTCTGCCTGTCCTTTGCTACTGTCCTGTTTTCATCTCTCAGTTCACGAGCTCTGTTTTCTGCCCTTTTCCCCCCAAATGCAGGCTTGTTCCTGTAACCATCCAATGGGGCTGCATTTACCCTGATTCTCTTCTAGGGATAAAAGATTGGCATGACTGCTCATAGAAGTTGTGGATACCCCCTCCTTGAAGGCATTCAAAGCCAGGCTGGATGGGGCTTTGATCAACCTGACCTAGTATTAAATGTGGAGGTTGGTGGCCCTGCCTGCAGCAGTGGTGTTGGAGCTTGATGATCCTTTAGGTCCCTTCTAACCCAAGCCATCCTATGATTCTGTGACACTGGCTTGGTCGGTGACTCACATAATGGATTTGCACTCACTTTGCTCCTCTACACAGGGAAGAGATTCCATGTAAGTTAGGGCTCACATAGTTTCATAAGGTCTTTTCAATTTTATTACATAGAATAATTATTTATTCTACATAGGAAGAGCAGTCCCCAATTTTATTGGTAAGCTGCATTTTATACCTACAGGAAAAGCATTTTCATATTTTTCTCACATATGCTTTTCCAGTTCCATACCAAAGTTTTTCACAGTTTTTCAGTTTTTTTTAAAGTTTGTCATAGCAAACCTTCAATCATTTTCCATCCAGATTGCTTAAAAAGCTGAATACTGTGCTAAAAAGGTCACGTAATTTACTGTGATTTCAACAGGAGTTTTTCATAGGAATGATTTGAAAGATGGAACTAATTAAGATGAGAAGATGTATCTATCTTCAAAACTCTAACTAGCTGAAGAATCAGACTAGACATTTGATTGCTGATCTCAGTTCAACATTCATAATTCATTGTTAAAATACCACATGTTCATCTATTATTGAAAAACACTTAAATGTTGTACAGAGATATATATACACAAGTAGAAAAGTAACATGAAGAAATGACTGGAAATACAAACAATGAAACTGACCTCCTACCAACTGTCTCCCAAATATATTGGAGTACATAAAATGTAACACTCACACTGTGGTATCAGTATATCATTTCTCAAATTCCAAATTATTCTCATCCAGGCACTATGACTCCATGCTCTTTTATTCCACCATATTAAATAAGTATGTAAATAAATAAGTCAATCGACTCACAGTCTCCTAGGAATAGGAATAATAGACTGGCAGAATTAACTAAATTGATTGGTTCTACTTCTGTAAAACCATCTGTAGTTGTACTAAAAGTACTGAATTGCCTTGAGAAAGCAACAAACAAAAACAATCTATATTAAACTAGCTCTTTTCTCAAAACAGCAGTTCAGGCTTTCATCACTTTGAACAACAATTTTACATGTTTTACATAGATTCAAGTCTGCAAAAACAAGTTAAGGGCTTTTGTTTTATGATTTACACATCATTCGTCTTAAACATCATCAACAAACTTAGCCTTCTCTCCAAGCAAACTTCCCTTTCTTCGATAAATCAAAGTGACAGTTTTATTCAGCTGGTGAATAATTAGGTAGCCCTCAATAACAATTTTCTACTTTGAACATTGTGATCTTAAATATACAATACGCCAACTTTCAGCTTCCTCTCCCTGAAGCTGCAAAGATTAGTCTGTCTTTTATTCACAGGATGCAAGAGCAGATAAACCAATCACCGCTGTCAGCGAGTTCATGGAGTGAAACAACAACCTGAAACCTTAGCCCACCTTAGAAAACTCCCTAAACCTCTCCACTGAAAATGCAATAATGATGTTAGCTCTCACTTGCTGACGCTCCATAATTTTCAGCTTCTTGCCCACCAACTGAGAGGATGAAATATAATGGCCTTCCCCTAAATTACAGCACTGCATCACCCCTTTCTAGTGTGAGTTGTATCTGATTTCTGAATAAGTCCCCAAATGTTCTGTTATCACATAACAGGGATTCTATCAGCCTTTTAATCTACCTAATTTATGAAGCATGAATAACTAGTTTCTCAATTTAGAAGAACGTATTTTGAACTGATGGTGCTTGAGGTCAGGTTTCAATCTGGTCAAAAAGAATCATGTCCTAACTCTAGCAGCAACCTCATTTTGCGAAGGCCACCTTTTCTAAAGTTTCAGTAAAATGCAGAGTTGGCTATGGCTATGGGTCTCTAAACCAGTTCAGCAGAACTCAGTTGGAGCAAAATCCATTATTTGAAAACTTACTCACACAAACTGTTTTGCCTGTATCAGCTGGCTTTTTCTGTCTGCACAGCTATGACCTGTAGTTTAACCTTAAGCTAAGATCAAGACCTAGAACTGGTTGTTCTTGTGTTGCCATCACAAAACACGAACAAAAGGGGAAGGGCATTCACTGCTACTCAGACGCATATTTCCAAGTTAAGATTAAAATCTCGAACCAGCTAGGCTGCACAGAGAGATTGCTGAACTTTTGGAAGAAGTGCTGTACTTTGGAACCAGCAGTAGAGCTAAAAATTTCAGAGCCTGAGCCTTATTTTGTTTTATATTTTAGACATATTTCATATCCTACAAACATCCAGACTCCTGAAATCAGGAAAAGAGTGAGTCTGTTTGGTGTTCATGAATTCATGAATTTTATTTCTGCTAACCACTTTCCAGTTATGCTCATCACCTATTTGCTGGCAGTGACCAATCTGAAAGTGCAATCTAGATGGATATAAACAGCAGTCAGCTAACACAGTATTGCATTACACGCTCTAAATCTTCTGCGAGTGATATTTGCCAGTTAGGAAACCCCTAAATCATCAACTTCCTTGTTTCTGAGAAGTATGACATCTGCTAGAGCATCTGTTCATACCAGGGCTCTAGTAGCTAAGCCTGTGTAAGCTGAGAAGGTTCTCAAAGCAATGTTTGCATGTTGCTTAACAGTTTCTCCTTGGAATTGAATCAGTTTTCTTATTGAAAATGAATTTTATTAAGGTGAAATAATGAAGTTCATGATTCAGGAAGTAGAGGTGGAATTGAATTACTGTAGTCTTATACAAGATTTTTCAGCCCTTTATATTTTACCTGGACATGCTAGCTTTACAATTTTACTAGATTCTGAGTTGAACAGGGGAGTGGAGTCATCAGATAGGGATAGGACAAAGCAAAATGGTTTTATGCTCAAGGAGGGAAAGTTTAGATTAGATGTCAGGGGGAAGTTCTTCACAGACTGAGTGATGAGTTGCTGAACAGAGAGAGGTTGGAGCTTCATGATCCTTAGGATCCCCTCCAACTCGGGCCATTCTACAATTCAGTGATTCTATCATCTTGTTTATGTCTCTAGAAAAAAGTAAGAACTGTCTAATGACTTCACTCAGGCCCTGCTCAGTCAATTTATTTTTATTTCTTGAACACCAACATATAGGTAAGTATTTCATATAATGGAAGTCTCTATTGAAATACATAGAGTAGTACAGACAAAAGTATTTAAAAATCATATGGTTTAGGCACGTAAGTGAATGTTGGTCCTCATGCTGATCCATAGCAAAACTCGTAAACAACCAGATAGAGATAAAAATGCAACTCTACACCACATAAGAAAACTCACGGATGCTTTTACAGGCACCTGAAGAAATTGAGATCCTGAGGTACTATGAAGTCACATAACATCAGCAGAACACAAGCAGTCCAGAGTTTTGCCTTTTATGATTTCATATGGCGGTAAATAAACCACTCAAATGCCTACCTCCAGTTCACAATTTATATTAAACAACTTCCTACTTACCCATAACTAGTGAATATAGTACCAGCTTTAGTCAAAACCTCCCACTATATATTCTCTAATCTTTTTGTCTATTATATCAAACTATTTCTCTCTAAATCTGCTCAAAGTACATGGAAAACATAAGCTCACAAACAGTTTTTTCATAAATCCATTTGATTTTCAGAATTTGTTTGTTTTTATTAACTGCCCAAGGAACTCAAATCATAAGATTGAGAATGTCTAAAAATTGTCTTTAAAGGCCATGTATACTAGTGCAAGTTAAGCATTCTCATAGTAACTCAGCAACTGCCTCAAACTGTAGCACTCAGTGCAAACAATATTTTAAATATCTTTTGAATTATGCATATGTAAGAGATGGTGAGAGCAAGTATCAGCAGTTAGGTTTTTTCCCAAATAGCACCTATAATCAGATTCATAGAGCTGCTATATTACCTAACCTAGCTGTGTGCTCTGGTAATTACAGGAGCACGTGCTACATTTACATAGTTTACATTTAAACTCATTTAAACTATGTGATTTAGCACCTTGCTTCTATAAGGTTACAGGGATTACAAATAACAACATAAATAAAGTCAAATTTCCACACAGCCTTTCCCTTACTTTGTTTTGCTTAGCTACTGCAACAGTCTGAGATTATCTTAATAGGTGTTTGCTAATTATTTGTCATTCCTTTAATTAATTTAAAAGCTCTACTACAAAAGAGACTGTGATTAAATTTCTTAATAGATCATGTGCAGCTACTTAATAGTTATGAAATACCAAACAGACAATTAAGCTATGGTTGTGTTTGTTTGTTTGTTTGTTTTCAATTTGGTTACAGGAAATATCTTTTCAGTCATTCTGTAACTTTTCTCCATGGATGCAGGACGACATCTTAGCAGAATTTGACTAAGTAAAATCTATCTGCAGATGGTTCACCTATCAACATCCTTCTGAAGAACTAACAGCAGCTTTCAAGCTGCCCCCTGGATGAATCTCACAACCCAGTGTTATAAATCATCACTATATGATCATTAGTGTAATATGTATGATAATTAGAGAAATATGCATCTTGGACATAAACCTCATTAGCAAGAGACACAGCTTAGAAAAAACATTATGAGAACGTATTCACCTTTCCTTGTTTAGAAGCATGGTGTCAAGGCCTACCAGGACACAGACTTCCTTGGTTCTTCCTGGAGCCCTGTCCAGTCTGGAGGTGGAATCCAAACAGAGAAGGTAACCAGATTTTTCTGCCTAATTGTCACAGAAATTTGCTTATACAATGACATAAAAGCTGGACCCTCTTGTAGTGACTCTGGAGCCCTCACCTACAAGTGCATGCACTGCATAGGAGCTCCCGATTGCCAGGAAAGGCTCTCCAAACTTCACTGCAACTGAGGCATCCCAATGACCGTGGATCTGGATAACAGTGAAGTATGGAGGGCAACTGGCAATGTATCGTAATCACTGCCACTGTCCTCGTGTAGTAATGGTTAGATGCGCTGCCTTGCTCTGTATTAGTCTTGCTGTATCATTTCATTTATTATCTCATTGCTTTCAAGTTAAGTAAAGATGCTTTAACACTGTGTCTGCGATCTTTGTGCTGACTCCGTGCACCGCCAACACCAACAAGCTTTGCCAAGGACTCTAAAATATAAAGATCCATGAGGCAGCTTGTGTCAATTCATAGTTACGATATCAGCTTGTGCCAATTGCTTTAATCAGCACCACCAACAAAAAGAGCATTGGAGCTCCAAAATACTTTTATATTTCACTTTCCAAATGAAACATTTTCATGGATAGTAATAAAACAATGTGATATGAAAGCACTTAATACAACACTGTTCTCTGAAACTAAGTATAGATGGTCCACATGAAACGCTACTGCATTAATATGTGTAATAAATAATTTTAGGATACGGTGATCTTTTTTAATTTTAAGTGATAACAGGCATGGAAATTACATGAAAATAATTCAGTTGAAGCATTTTCCAATTTACAGAAAATAATTTTATCTTTTACTACAGTAAAAGAGCAAACAGTGACAACAACACAATAAATACACACAGAAAAACAGTTTTTGATTTAAGTACAGTTAAGTTTAAAAAATAACTACATAGTCTCTTAAAGTGATGCCTCCTACTTATATCCACAGAAACTATACAAGCAGAATGCACAATAATACTACTTGGTTGAGCAAATTGTCAGCTACAAAACACTGGTTTTCAACACAGTCATCTCTATTAGCTATGCATTTTCACCAGCAATGAAAAAGAGCCTACATGCCAAGCTTGTAAAAATCTGCTCCAGGAGAGGTAACTGTTTCACAGCTGCTATGACAGCAGTCCATCTTTCATCATCCTAAACAGATGGAAGTCAGAAGGGGCCAAATCCCAAATAAACAGTGGGTGTGGTAGGACAGTGCTGCCAATGCTGGCAATGTGCCCCATTGTCTTCAGAGTGTTCTGGGGCCCGGTGTTATCATGTTGCAGGAGAAAAGAAGAGTCATCTTCTTTTCTGTTCTGACTCTGGAAGTTTGAGTCTTCAGCTTAGTCAGTCAAAGTTGATGTTTGAGTGGGTTCCAGGAAATACAGAAGGATCACCACTTGCTTGCTGAGGCACAACTTTCCAGAGAAGCTGTGAATGTCCCATCTCTGGAAGCGCTCAAGGCCAGACTGGATGGGGCTTTGGGCAGCCTCATGTAGTGGATGGCAACCCTGTCTGCAGCACAGGGATTGAAAAGACATGATCTTTGTGGTCCTTGTCAACCTAAGCAGTTCTGATTCTATGACTCCTATTCCGGAAGACAGTGCACAAAACTTTACCTGCTGAGAGCTGCATCTTAAACTTTTCATTTAATGGGGAATTCATGTCAGCACTCCATGGACTGCAGTTCTGACACCAGCTTATAATAGTGAGTGACACTGTATCTCATTACCAGTAATGATGCAATCCAGAGAATTGTTACTTTCAGCCTCATAGTGGTTCAACAGGTCTTGACAAATCTGTACACTATGTTCTTTCCATTCTTTGTGAGCAGTCATATAATGCACCTAGAACATACTTTGCAATATTCTAAAGTTGCTACCACTATTTCTAACATACTGAAGATTATATTCAGCTCTATACACAATTCTCTGATCATAATCCACCAATTCATGCAGATGAGCTGACTGAGACACTCCAAAGGCGCAAAAGCTGTGCATAGCCAACCGGAAAAAGGCTTTATCCAAAATGGAGCCTCTCTCCCTTTGCTGTACATACAGCACTTCCTTCTCTCTATTATTTGGGACACACTGACCTCAGAGTTGACTCCTGTGACTCCATGATATTTACCCATGTCTAAGTGATGCTCACATCCATTACTTTGCTCCTCTTTATGGGCCTACTACTGAGGTGGTCAGTCTTTTCTAAGGTTGATTTTCTCAGTCCGTTTGAGACCTGGAGGACCCTTCTGGGATCAGTTTGATGCCTTTGTTAGAGGTGATTTTATGAATATGTATGTATATACATATACATAGTATGTCCTAGCATTGATAAAATTATTAAATTTAATAAGTATAACCTATCATAAATGTACATGTCATAGCATTGATAAGTTTGTAATTCTCAGTAAATTTATTTACTGCAACAGGATTATTAGTAAGGCTTTTGAACCTATAAATAACAATATTTTCAGATACTTTAGAACTGAGTGTTACACCCTCCTGAACACCAGAAGACTTCAGAGACTGCTATGGAAATGGTGATCTTGAGAAGTTAAGATACATGATTTTCACTATGATATTTTTTTCTTAACAAATGGAAATGCAATGCTGGTAAATGAAGTACAGCATTTATTTTAATCCATTGCTCTGAGCAGCTGAAAAGTAAATATTCAGCACACCACTAGGAAAGACTTCATTTCAGCAACAGCTTAGATATGAAGGCTGAACTAGCGGATGGTGAAAACCAGTAGAACCTTAGGTGTATGCACAGGAGGATGACCAGAACATCAGCTCCTACAAAAGAATGCTTCTATTCAGCACTTACTAGAATATTATTCAGTGCCCGTTTTGGGGATTGTTAACGTGAAAGAAACATCAACAAACAAGAGTAGGCTGAGCAAAGAGCCTTGAGGTGACTGGGGCTGGAGCAATTGACCAGGATCTGCTGGGCCTCGTGAAGATCCATCACTGGGAGAATGTATGAGCATCCCCCAGTGCTTCTGCAGGGCTGCTTTGAAGCTGAAGCCAGGACCTTCTCTGCAGGGCATAGCCAGACGGCTGGAGCTAGCACAGGGAAGCCTTTCCTCGGAAGCAGAGGTGAACAGAGGATGTGCAGGCTCCTTCCTGTCTGCACAACAAGATCCAACCCCAGGGCTGGCCCTGTCAGCAACAGCTCTGGGCACCAAGCCTCTCTCCAGCTGCATTCCACAGGAGTTAGCCTACAAAAGCCAGCCAGACTGGTCACTAGTTCAAGCACTTGGACATAGGCAAAGGCTGCAGCAGTGAGAGGCGGCACACAGAGTTACCTTAGACTTAGCAGCTCTGAAAAACTTGGAAGAGCCCAGGAAGAGCTTTCCCTGGCAAGTCTACCATGTCACCCTACGAGACACTCGACTTAATGATGGCCCAATAGTAAAAGCCTACATTTCTGCTTTCACTTTTACAAGAAGTTACAGTGCTTATAGCACTACCTCTATAAATTGCATTGGGCTCGCCATGCTTGATTGCAGTATCTTGTATGATACTCTGCTCTCAGACAAAGGCTTTGAAGACAAACAGAAGAGGAAAGTTCTGTCCTTAAAACACCCCAAGCACTTTAAGATCCCCCCAGAGTCCTGAGTTTATGACACAAATTATAGAAATTGAAAAACTGAGTTGTTCAACAGCTAGTCACACAGGTTAATTACAGTAATAACAAAACAGTCGTAATAAAAACTGCATCCTAGTGACCAGCTGCAGCAGAAGCTGTTACATAAAAGGAGTGCACATAAATAACTTTATCCTGTAATAATTTCACTTCTTTAGACAACAAAATAAATAGGAGCCGTTCATTTTCACAGGCATATAAAATCTGAATGTTTTATCCAAATCCTGATTATGTTTTTTTCATTTGCTTGTAATCTTCACTTTCACATGCGGTAAATCACACCATGCAACAACCGTCCTAATCTGTTTTACCTGATCCTACTAAGTCTGCTAATGTTTCCTCTTTGAAAAGCAACCTAAAATCAGACACTGTGTACCAAAGGAGTAATTTCTAACATATTCCTTTCACATGGTAGTTTCAAACCACCTCTTATGCATCTAAGAATTCTACTTGCATTGTCAGCTCCTGTTGCTGTGTGTAGTTAATGCTCAGATCAAGCTGTGATGTTTTCACTGCGAGAAAGAGTGTTGCTGCAAAGTACAGCAATTAAAACACTGGTATCATAGAATCAGAATCACAGAATCATAGAATGGCCTGGGTTGCAAAGGAGCACAGTGTTCATCCAGTTCCAACCCTCTGCTGTGTGCAGGTCGCCAACCAGCAGCCCAGGCTGCCCAGAGCCACATCCAGCCTGGCCTTGAATGCCTGCAGGGATGGGGCATCCACAGCCTCCTTGGGCAACCTGTTCCAGTGCCTCACCAGCCTCTGGGGGAAAATCATCACAGAGAACAATCCATGCCCAGGTGTGGTGATGAACACATAAACACCTTTGCTGCGGAGGCAGGCTGTTTGTATTTTACCCATTTTATAAAACCTTGTCACTGTGGCACTGAAATAACGCTCCAGTATATTAAATAGTGTATCACCTCTGAAAACACAATACCGCAGATTTTAAAATAAAAAGAAAACAAAGAACAACCAACCAAACAAAAAATCACAACATCGGTAGGAGGGCATTGAAACCCTTTCAGATGTTGTACATCTATGACTACACAGATATTTCTTTGGGCTGTAGAATTCTCTTCTGCTCTTCACCTGAGGGCTTATAGCTATTAGTCTCTCTGCTACCTCAGAAGTCTCTGCACTGCACTCCTCTTCACAACACAATCTGCCAGCATCACTACAGACCCAACTATATTCCATTTCTCTCTCCAAATCGGGACTGCTTACTTACACCTCAGATTACGCCCAGTATACCACAACATGATCCACTCTTTGAAAAAAGAAAGTTCTTACAATTGTATTGACTGCAGTGCTTAAGACATATTACATTAGTGCTGAGACAATTTATAGAAAGCCTTTGTAGATGAGTGGAAGATAAAAAAATACATAAATCTGAGGGGAACTCTACAAAGAGGAGTGATCTATTTTAAGTAATCCACTAAAAATATCTTCAGAATGGCTGCTGACATGAAAGTCATCGAGTATTCAAAAGAACATAATACAGCAGTTAGAAAGGAAATATGAAGTCAACTGAATTATGATTTCCTCTGGCATGATGTTAATTAATTATCAAATAAACATCAGCATAACATTTTGCCTTTTTTATATTTTTTTTTAAACATCAGCTTTCAAAGCTTATGACTTTTTACAAGGTTATCTTTCCTAACCTTCCACTTTTAACACCAGCTTTCATCCTTCTGGAACTCAGGTTTTTTAAAGGTCACAACTCCCTATTATCAAATATAAGTAGAAGTATTATACTTTGCACAGCAAAAAGATATGGGAGCTAGCACTGGCGTGCTGGTAATCCTCAAAATATTTCACTATTAAATACCCTCCTTTGTATCTAGCTTAAGCACAGACAGGTTGACAGTGCCCTGCTGCCTTTCAGTGAAACTGACATCAGTACTTTACAAATTCTGTTACTCTTAACTGTTGGTTTTCCTTCTGTTTTTGTTTTTTAAGTGAAAAACAAGCGACAGAGCAAGCTTTATTCACTCTCCTCAGACTCCTCTATAAACGTGCATGACAGACATGCACTGTCTGTCATTCAACTTTGAGACCCTCAAGGTTTTCAGTCATGCAGAACATTCTAAAACAACCACTCAACAGGTGTCAATATCTTGAACATCACATGCTGTGTGATATGCTTTCTTTGTCATGATGAGATTTAGGTGCTTATGTTCTGCACAGTAAACTCAGTTATGTGCTTCAGTGCAATCATTAGCAAAGTATTTTTACAAGTTCCATTGTAACAAAAACTTGAAAACTAACAAGCTTTGGAAATACAATGATTTCAGGCAGAACTTAATGCCTCACACGTAAGTGTGCACATGTGATTGTATGATACTAGTAGATTTGGTCACAAATCCATGGGACCTGATGGGATGCATCCACTCCCATGGACACAGCTGAGGGAGCTGGCAGAGGTGATTGCTGAACCACTTTCGGTCATCTTTGAGAGGTCTTGGAGGATAGGGAAGGTGCCTGAAGATTGGAGGATAGCCAATGTCTCTCCGGTCTTCAAAAAGGGCAAGAAGGAAGATTCAGGCAATTATAGGCCAGTCAGCCTCACCTCTGTCCCTGGAAAGGTGATGGAACAGCTTGTGCTGGATGTCATCTCCAGACAAGTGGAAGAAGAGGAGGTTATCAGGAATAGTCAGCACGGGTTCACCAGGGGGAGGTCGTGCTCGACCAACCTGGTGGCCTTCTATGATGTTGTCTCTGGCTGGGTGGATGGGGTGAGAGCAGTGGATGTAGTCTACCTTGATTTCAGCAAGGCTTTTGATACTGTCTCCCACAACATCCTTATAACAAAGCTGAGGAAGTGTGGGATAGATGAGTGGACAGTGAGGTGGGTTGAGAACTGGCTGACGGGCAGAGCGCAGAGGGTTGTCGTTGGCAGTGCAGAGTCCAGTTGGAGGCCTGTAACCAGCGGTGTTCCTCAGGGGTCGGTGCTGGGTCTGGTCTTGTTCAACATCTTCATCAGTGACCTTGATGAGGGGATAGTGGCCGCCCTCAGGGAGTTTGCTGATGATACGAAGTTGGGAGGACTGGCTGACATGCCTGAAAGCTGTGCTGCCATTCAGCGAGACCTGGATAGGCCGAAGAGCTGGGCAGAAAAAAACCGGATGAGGTTTAACAAAAGCAAGTGTAGAGTCTTGCATCTGGGGAGGAATAATTCCATGGACCAGTACAGGTTGGGGGATGAGCTGCTGGAGGGGAGCTCTGCGGAAAGGGACCTGGGTGTCCTGGGGGACGACAGGTTGGCCATGAGCCAGCAGTGTGCCCTTGTGGCCAAAAAGGCCAATGGCATCCTGGGGTGCATTAAAAAGAGCGTGGCCAGCAGGTCGAGGGAGGTGATCCTCCCCCTCTACTCTGCCCTGCTGAGGCCTCATCTGGAGCACTGCCTCCAGTTCTGGGCTCCCCAGTATGAAAAAGACAGGGATCTCTTGGAAAGAGTCCAGCAGAGGGCCACAAAGATGGTGAGGGGCCTGGAGCATCTCTGCTATGAGGAAAGGCTGAGTGAACTGGGTCTGTTCAGCCTTGAGAAAAGGAGACTGAGAGGGGACCTGATCCAGGTCTGTAAATATCTGAGGTGTGGGGGACAGAATGGCGAGGCCGGACTCTTTTCAGTGGTGAGTGGAGACAGGACAAGGGGAAACGGCTGGAAACTGCAGCACAGGAAGTTCCGCACCAATGTGCGCAAGAACTTCTGTACAGTGAGGTGACGGAGCACTGGAACAGGCTGCCCAGGGAGGTGGGGGAGTCTCCTGCTCTGGAGATGTTCAAGACCTGCCTGGATGCCTACCTGTGCGACCTGCTGTAGGGAACCTGCTTTGGCAGGGGGGTTGGACTCAATGATCTCTGGAGGTCCCTTCCAACCCCTACAATTCTGTGACTCTGTGATTCTGTGATTTTACTTGAAAGAATTTCATATAGATGATTTTATACAAATTTTTCAATTAATTTGGTAAAACATTTAGGCAGGCCAAGAGTTTCTGTAACTATTTTGTTTGTGTAATGTCTTTCAGAGAGTCTTACAAATATGTACCAATTAATTTGTAGATCAATACCATGTCTACCTGTGGGGAGTAATGATATAAACTAGATATTCCATACACTTTACATGGACAATTCTTTTCACTGGGGCTTACTTTATGATTACTTTGTCGTAATAAATGCAGCTCATACTTTGCAGTGTTGAGAGTAAACATGGAAAAACAATCAACAACATAACTTGAGAACCCTGCTACTAGTAGATAAGGAAATTGCTCTGTAGTTTATAGTTGTAAGTACATCTGTGCTTGGTTGTGCAACTGCAGAGCTACCGTGAGTGTCACCGCTGCTGTCCTAGATATGAACAGATGTATTTGCAGGTGGATAGAAACCTTCTCACCATTCAATTGGGCACATAAAACACAAGCCATTAGTGTAAGGAAGAGCATTATTTTAAGATATGAAATGATATACTGTTTCATATCCTTAAGAAATCAAGAAAAGGCCGGAATATATATTAATATTCCTCTAAATTGACACTTGTTTGACAAAAGTGTCATTTAAAGACTAAACTGAGTAGCATTTATCTTAGGAATAATTTTAGTAAATCTAAATCAAAGCAAAATAGTGGGTGAAGCAGCTCATATAAATTCTTAGTATGTTTTTTTAGGCTTGCCTGTCATGACCCACTTTCTGTTCTTAAATCAGTTTCATGCTCAAGCTGTGACACGGGTAATCCATTCAGATATCATCTACATAGCCAAAAGGTATAAAGGGAACCACTTGGGAAAAGATAAGTCATCAAATGCAAATTTAAACTAAGATAAGGGATTCAAGACCCATGAGAAATCAAATTACAAACAAGAAGGTCATTAACAAAAAGTATCTGCTGAAGGCAAAGAATAAGGATTGCAAAACACTATGCAAGTTTGTTTTCAATTCCTTTGTCTTCCACTGCTAAGAGGAATAATGCTCACAACACAAAATTTCACTGGTAGGTAAACTTAACATCCAGGAAGATCAGTGAACTGGAAGGAACTGCATCGTGGAAAGGTAGGTCTGTCCATGCACAAGAATTTCCATTCATTTTCTTTTGTCACAAGGCACGGGTCTGAAACAAGCACCATATGGCCATGCGTTGTGTGGCATACTCCCACCAGCTGCATCATTTTGACTGCTTTAATCTCAGTAAGATGTGCTTTAGTACAGTACAGAGAACGTAAGGTATAGTTCGTCTGTACCAAACATTGCAGCATCATGTTTAAATCAGTGCTGTCAAAGAGATTCATCCCACACAGCTGCTGCATCTTGTCTGGATGTCGCAGAAGGCACCCAGAAGATTCAAAACTAAGCCAACAAGTCCATGAAGTGGAGCAGCATTGTTTAACTATACCTGCTTATGACCAGACTTGGTTTGACCTTGTTGCTGTGGCACATGTATCAAAGTTAACTTGCCTTCAGAGATCCAGATTTTTTGGGTCTCCAGTGCCAAATGAGCCAATATGAAGTAAAATGAGAGGTGAAAACAAAAAATAATTACCAGGAAAACTTTTAACACGTGGTTTGCTGCTGAACAGGCTCATCGCAGACAAGCCTAGTTTAAGCACAAAGATCTACTCTGTCTTTTTAATTTTTTTGATCCATTGTGGGCTTGAACATCCTCAGGGGTTAAGGCTCTGAAATTCATTGAATTCTTAGCACAATTTGCACACACTGGGATGTGCAAGTTTTCCAGTTACCCCCTCACTTCTTTTCCCCTTTATTTTATTTAAGATAAAAAGATATTTAAATACAGAACAGGACTGTGAGGTCTGATGGTAAGTAAACAACAGCAAAAAAAAAAAAAAAAAAAAAAAGGAAAAAAAGACTTTAAAGATAAGTTTCACATCAACAGAATGACATCTATCATGGTGCAACTTTAGTTTGTCAGCTTTGAATGCATTTTATGTTATCTAATTTTAGCTTTGCAACAGTCAGTCTTTTCACTTCAAGAGGCATTCACATCTTGGAAAACAAATTAAGTTATGCTTGTTTGCCAAGCTTCCCACTGTCTTGCCTTATAAAAAACAAATGGGACTGAATATTTAAAAGGCTAGATACCTCATCGTTTCAGAGACACTCCAGAAATGCTTTTGCTTACAAGATTTTATACAGAGTGTAACATGGCAAGCAATACACAAGAAGTATGAGCGGCACAGTCGATACACTGGAGGTAAGGTCCATCCAAAGGGACCTGGACTGGCTGGAGAAGTGGGCACATGAGAACCTAATGAGGCTCAATAAGGTCATGTGCAAGGTGTTTCACTTGGGTCAGGGCAATCCCAGATATTTATGCAGATATGTATTTATCCAGATATGCAATCTGGAAGGTTTAAAAGGCTTAAAAAAGGGGTAGACAGCAGGGGGAGGGAGGTGATCATCCCCCTCTACTCAGCTCTTGTGAGGCCCCATCTGCAGTGCTGTGTCCAGGCCTGGGGATCATAAATACCAAAATCTATCAGCAAAGTTTGTTCTGGAACGGACCCTGAAAATAAAGTATTTAAATATTTTGTAAATTGAACTTTGTTTTTCCCGTTTATACTACCAAACCACCCAACCAAAACCACAAAGTCTTTCCAGATGAAATAAATAGTACTTCCCTTATTCACAGATCTCATACACAGATACATATACACAGATCTCATCTCAAAAAAGAAGAAGAAGAAAGAAAATTAAGAACCTTGCACCCCTTGTAGGGACAGGATAGAAAAACTGTAGCTGAACAATCAAACTAGAAAATGAAGTAAGCAAGCTTCAACTTGAATTATACTTATGGTTGCCTCTTAATGAGAAAATGCAAGGTCCTGTCATTTCCTAAAAATATTTCCAAATAATTTCCAGTTTGCAAAAACAACAACAACAAAAGACCAGCCAAACAATCAAACAAAAAAAACCCTCCTGTCTTCTCTTCCTCCTAATATATAAAGAATAATGGTACCACCAAAATCCAGGAATTAAACTTGCCAACCCAAACAACAGGTTAGAAAGTTGGCATTACTTTATTGCAGCGCTGAATGCATGTTGGATTTGTCCTCCTGGCATGCACACATGGGAGTTAGAGCACACACATTACATGCAATCCGTTTGTAAATATTCATACAGTTTGCACAAAGTGCCCACCTAGAATCTAATATTACGCATGTGCTCTGTTAATACAGAGTTCTTGCAAGGGGGTCTTTGGTGGTTGTGAGGCTCCACCAGGAGATACCATCCATGCAAAAGATTGTGTGCTAAATAGGCCAAGTCCCATATTTAGTCAAGAACTTATTTACAAAAAAATTGATCCCTGAATAAGTTTCTAATTAGGATGTGACCTTGTTATGATGCCTGTGTTATCAGCCCAAGCACGGTACAGTGTTCCTCCTCCAGGCTTGTGGGATGCTGAGACTCTGCTTTTAGGCCCAGACATCCTGCTTATCTAGCATAAACAAACCTCCCCTAGACAGAATGTCACTTAGCTGAAGGCTGTGAATTAATTGCTGAAAACTCTGCGTTTTTTGCCAGGTATCAATGAAAGGGACAATAATGCATTTCTTGGTGGTGCTGAATGAATGGCACTGTTGTCACAGACCTCCTCCAGGGCTTCCTATAAAACGTGACCTGCAAAACTCTGTGGGATCCTGTAGTCTGTGCAGTGCTAAGTGCCACCTTAAAAATTCGCCCTCAACTTTCACACCCAGCAGTAACTTTTTGTTGTCCAATTCATTTGTGGGTTTGCTGTATTTTAGGACACCTTGTGCTAGATCAAACTGAAATCCAAAAGTGGCTCGATTTTATCCATATCTATATTTTATGAACCGTATCTATATGTATGATAGAAGAAACAAGGGTCATCTAGGGTCATCAAACAAAGATTCAAGAGTGCACAGATCACCCTTGCACATGTGCAGTGGTGAAATAGTGAGCAAATAAATAGCAGGGAATAAAAAAATAGCAAAGGGAAGGACTGTCATTTAATTTATCCTTAGCTTTATACCTTTCGATGATTCTCTGAAGTGAGATAAGAAAATCTGTTTTACAAAAATGACAGAATTTGTGTTGGTTGTTTTATTTTGTTTTGTTTTTTTAATCAGGTTTTTCTTACAAAATTGTGACAACAAAGATGATTCATAGACAATGAAAGAAATTCACTGAAAAGAAAACTCAAATTTCTCAATTAGTTCCTCACAGTAAAACCCATGCAGCAATCAGGCATTAGCCCTCAATATTTATTACTCTCAAGAAAAACAATTCATTCTCAAAAATGATTGTTAATAGTTCTATTTCAGAAGTACGTATACGTGCATTAAAAAAGGAAATCAAATGATGCATGAGAAATACTAAATGCCTCCCTAGAGCTTAATAGGTAGCTGAAGCTATTTACCATCCCTGAGAAAAGGTCAAGAGGGAAGGAAATGAGGAAATAAGTATATTTTAATTATTGTTGCTATCCTTCTTTTCTTGTCTTTCTTAAAGTGGCACTGAACATCTCCAATACTCAGTAAGAAGATTAAAGAGTAAGACATGCTAAGGAACACATGGCTACAGATAGGTGTCCTTCAATTTGTATCTGCTATCCTGCCTCTAGTAATATTTCTTCTACATAAATACATGCGTAAACACATTTTCCTTCACTCATCTCACCCATATGTATATCAATGACAGAATCATCAGTATCATCTTTGTCGTTTTTGTTCTACTTCACACGCTCCTTCACTGAGAAAGCAGTGGGCATGGCACAGCTGCCCAGGGCAGAGCGTTTGGGCAATGCTCTGAGACGTAGGATTTGGATTTTGGGTGGTCTTGTGTGGATCCAGAAGTTGGATTCCATGATCCTTATGGGTCCCTTCAAGATATTCCATGGTACTGATAAAAAAAAAAAAAAGAAAAAAAAAAAAGAAAAAAATACCATGCAAGAACCCAGCACTCCATGCTGCTAAGAAACATGCTACTTCAGGATCCATATGGACACCTACCTGTGTCACCTACTGTAAGGAAGCTCCTTTAGCAGTGGTGTTGGACTCAATGATCTCGTGAGGTCCCCTCCATGCCCTGCAATTCTGTGGTTCTTGATTTGTGGCATTTCACTAGAGCCGAGGAGGAAGCAGTTTTCAGCTAATTAAAACACAACTGTCATCATCACCTTCTTTCTGCACTGGACAGAACTATGATCTTTTGAAATTTTTCAGGAAAATGCAAAGTGCAGGATACTCCGGAAACAGCAGGGGCAGAACATTTCCTTTGAGGCCATCCAATCAGGCCTACTTCAAGTATCGAGTCCGTTTTCCCAACACTTCAGACAAAGGACTAAAAAATTTTGTTACCCTGTGCTGTAGGCAAGTACCGCGATCAATAAATTATCCTGTATTTTGCATAACTACTGAGGTATTCCACCTCAGACCTAATCACATTTCTTGAAGGAGTGTTGAAATTTATTATTCTCTAATGTGTTTTCAGAGGGCAGAAGTTTTAGAGAGAGGAAAAAAAAAAAAAAAAAAAAACGGATAAAGAAAAACAAGAAGAATTCAAATTCATAGCTCCAAGGTGACACCTTCTCACCAACATTATGTGACCACCAGAGAAGCTTCATTAATGCTTCCCCTGTCTGAGGTAGCATCTACTTCTAGTTTCATTCAAAAATGGAAAAATGAAGAAGGAAGCAATTTTTCCGACAGTTCTGTCTCTGACAGCCATGATCCAAACCCCTGCAGTCATGCAACTTCTGAGCCTGAAATTGGGTCACTGTACCTGCTTGAACCAAGTATTTCTGTGATTTAAAAATGGTTCATTTTGTATTTTCAAACATTCTGATTCTTCTTTCCAGGTAGTATCAGAAAAGCATCCATTCAAAAACAGACAAGCAAACAAACAAAAACCAACTCTCTTTTGCTTACGAATTAGAACACGTTTAACGAAACACCTTGGCGTTTTCCTTATTCTCTTCCTTTCAAACAATACTCTCCTTTGTTTTAACTACTCACCTACCTCATATAAGTTTGGAAATATTTCACCTGTAGTACTTGAAAAGAACACTTTCATGAAGATGTTTACCTCAAGATAACCAATTTAACTGCAGTCATAATTTGCTGGTTTTCTTTTCCATTTTTTTTCTTTTTTCTTTCTTTTTTTCTTTAAAAAAAAAAAAAGAGATGTAGAAAGTTTTTTAACCCTTAATTTTTTAAATATATTTAGATTAAATTTAGTTCAAAGAAAATGCCAACCCTATCATTATCAAAAAAGAGCAATGAACTGCCTCTACATGCCAGAGGAGGAATTGCCTATCTCTTAAAGAAAAAATGTGACCTAGAACTGTCAGTTACATAATAATAATAATAATAATAAAGTTGCATGGAAGAGATTAGTTAAATGCTCCCAAGAGATCGAATGTTTCCTAAATCATCCTGGATTGATATGAAAGCAGGAAAGAAAACAAGAATGGAAATGGGGAAGTGCCAAACATAGGATGGTGGTTTAAATTACTAAGATCAATGGCATCTGAGACTGTTTAGCAACACTGCCTGACAATAAGTGGCAAACTTGCAGATGGTGCCTAAATTGAAGCTTTGAACACCACTTACAACGCTATCATAATTGCCAAACCACTCCAGAAAGCTGAAAAATATTTCAGAAATGAATGCTTCTTCTCCAATTGCAAGCTGGACAGGAAATGGAAGGAAAAGAAATGTCAGCCACATGCTAACACATATTAACTCTACACAAGTAGTGAGAGGTTTCTGTCTCCAAAATCATTTGGGCCAGTGAGGCCACCAAAGCTATGTTTGCATTTTAGTCATGTGTTTGCATTTTTGTCACACGGGCAAAATAAAACCTGTCATCCAGCTTCAAAAATGACAAAACTTTACTATAATACTGAAAATAAAACAAAGCAGTGGGATTTTTCTATTTTTTTAATATGTTTTTAGGTATGATCTGACAATACACACAATGAGAGACTCCTCTCCGGGCTTCTAATAAACAACAAGAAAATCCACCCACACAACATCATCTGAATTAGGATAATTTTCCATGTCATTTATACACATTTATATCCTAAAATTTAGCCAAAATGCATCCTATTCTATTTGTACGGTCCAGATTTTTGGAGCTGACATGCAGCACCTGCAGTATGTAAGCCAAAGGACAGCAGTCTAAAAGCTATTCTTAGTGTCACTAAGTCTATTTAAAGCTTCAAGTCAACCCTAAGCCATTTATAGCTATAGCTGCTTACAAATGACAAGTAGCTAGAAGCTGTCACTATCAGAAAATTTGCTTACAAAACAGGTAGCACTTTTTCACTATGAATCATAGGCCTTTATGTGAAGCTCATTTCAAATTATTTCAGAAAGGAATATAAAATAGTATTAAGCCAAATCATTTTAATTCCCTTAACTAGTAAATGACACATTTGAATTACAGCACAGAATGGAAACTGAATTGAAACATTCTATAATATAGTCTCTTCTGGTAAGCTGTGTTGTAAGTTTCCTGCTCTTCTGCCTCTAAATGAATGATATATATTACATTTTATAAGGCTTATATACTCTATCACAAAGTTTATAATTAGGTAACATTGGAGAATGCTATAACAAAAAAGAAATCATGAAAAAGACATTTTTCTTTCAATTCATACTATTAAAGTTCAAGCATGAGATTTTATTAAAATACACTCACACACACACAAAAAAAAAAAGAAACAAAATTTCCCTTCAGATATTCACTACTCTCAAGTTAAAATGATAATAAATTTATGGGGGTCCCAGAATGGCTGAGGTTGGCTGAGACCTCTGGATCAACCTCATCCTGTCCAGAATCACTGCATGCTGGATGCACCGCTCAGCTTGGTGCCATCCCCAAACCCGCTGAGGTTTCACTCCTCCCCACTGTCAGTGTCACTGATGGAGATACTGAAGAGCACTGATCCCAGCACTGGCCCTGGGGGACTCGTCGCTGATCTCCACCCAGACACTGAGCCAGATTTATGCTATATCACTCTGTGTCTCTTTTGCAGCAGTTTGAGTTTCTACTGGTAGATCTGGAGACTTGAGATTTTCTCTACATTCTCTTCTGAATCCTGAACTGACAGTATCTTGCTAAAATAACATAGTATTCACTTTAAAGAGCTGCCATTACATATCAGAGTATGTTAGTGGTCCCTAAAATTACAAGAACATCACAACAGTTCTCTAGTTTGATTGTGAAGTCAAAATAGAAACTGAGCAAAATGATATTGAGAACTAAGGCTCAGGCTTTGTTCAGAAACATGAAAATAGATTTCATTGGTTATGAGTGCATTAAAATTCTTCTCCATAAACACTCTGAGGCATTACATAACTTCAAAAATGTCTCCAATTTGTTTCCACAACTCATTCTTATCAAATGAAAAAAGGTACTAGACTGTAGTTAGCAGTCCTTACATCACTGTATTCTCACCTTGCCATGTAAGTTCTTAAGCAGCCTCAGTAAGACATTAATGCTCCTCAGTGTATTTACACATGTAATGCTCAAACACCTCTATTCAAAAATGGAGAACATTCAGATTTGCGCACTGTTTTTGACTTTCATAAGTATTTATTAGTTGGAAAAGAAGAGCTGTAAGAGCTGAAACACAGAAAAGGAGTTATTAAAAATTAGCATAACTGACCACTGACACTATGGCAGAATTCAAAATCTGTAATGTTCAGCTGTTTTGCTAATTATTGCTTTCCTCCACTATTAGGAGTCTAGTGACAAAAGAAAAAAAAGAAAGAGAAGGGAAGAGAGAGATGAAAAGACAGGGAGTGCAGCATACTCCATTATGTTTTTTCCCCAGATCATTAGAAAGCCACCTTCAAATCCAGGACCTTACTGTAACAGTTACTACTTGCCACATTTCTATGACCCAGTCTCTTTAAGTGGAAAGGGAATAAGCAGAAAGAAAACATTCTTACAAGTGTGCTCTACCCCTTAACACAGGTCTTCTTGACATTAGCTGCCAGGAACTTGCTTTTGTTTCCTCAGCTTTTTACTGATAACCAGTTATGTCATGATAAATCATATCAGCCTGCATCAGTCACTCAGTGAAAGCACTGAAAAGCTGAAAAACACTTTTGCCCTCAAACCTATAATTAGAGAAGTCAAGAATTCAAAACACATTTCACAGTAAGCAAAAAAAAAAAAATAAAATAAAATAAAAATCACACCTGCTTGGTCCTGGAAAAAAGAAAAGAAAAAAAAAAAAGTACTGTATTATCAACCAAATTAATTCCTGGGATAATTCTGGTTATTTACTGGTGCAGAGCATAATTCCTGATGATTATCCAAGAAGGAAATTTCAATGTTTGTCTTCTTCCTTTTAGTCTTCTGATAAGGAGGACATGCCTCAAAACTCATCTACAAAAGCAACAGATTTCATCAACCAATCAGTGCACAAATAGAAAGAAAACATATTGCTCTGTGTACTACATGCTCTAAAACATTCTTCCTACCAGCTTTCTAATTAACACTCCACTACAGCCTACTCTAAGAGTATTGCTTTCAAAGCTTAACCAGAAACTGTGCCTAAAAAGCCTGGCATGCCATTGGCATAAAAGATACATTTCAGCTTCGAGAACCATAAACAGGAACAGCTTTAGAATAGGTAAGAATGTAATAACATCTTTAGGATCTACATCTGGAAAGGGAGAAGGCAAGGCAAGAGA
The DNA here is from genome assembly GCF_951394365.1 of Tetrao urogallus. Taxonomy (NCBI): domain Eukaryota; kingdom Metazoa; phylum Chordata; class Aves; order Galliformes; family Phasianidae; genus Tetrao; species Tetrao urogallus. The sequence continues at coordinate 3,552,027 of NC_136816.1, read as the reverse complement.
ACTAAGGAAGCGTTCATTTCCAGAATCTTCAGATACTGTCCTATGAGACATGCTATGATAACAGGTCCACACTTTTCTCTTGACAGATCTCATGAGATCAAGTCTGACAACTTCATCCAGATGACACTGCTTTAAAACTCTTAATCCTGACAGACGCCCTTAAGTTCACCTTCCTCCATAAAAACTCTATGCTAGCTGTTGGAATTGTTTATTTGCAAGGCAGGGGCCATCAGAGATCAGTACCCAAAAAACTCAGAGTGTGGTATTAAATTAGAAGAGGGACTGAGATTACTGCAAAAATTTGCTACCTGTTCTAACGTATGGGATGTCACAGTGGAGTTCTAGTAAGCATGTAACAAATAAGGAGCTCAAATAAATCCTTCAAACCAAGAAACCAGGTCCCCAAAAGTCACAATGCCTTAAATATTAGTTTGTTTGTTAGTTTTCTGCTCTTTATGCCATTCTAAGTATTGTTCAGTAAGACAGTAGAGAAAACTGCAAGAGCAGTCAACTCAGCAGGCAGAGCTGGGTTAACACCACACAGAGCTACAGTAATTCATGGGATGATATAAGGACAGCTTAATAAGAAATGTAGGGGGAAAAAAAGGAAAAAGAAAACAAAACCACTAACAAATTAACAATAAGAATAAACAAATCAAGTGATGCACAGTGCAGTCACTCATATACCCACTGACTGATGCCCAACTAGTCCCCAGGCAATGGGGGGCAGACCCCCCCTCTGACCAGCTCCCTACAGTTTATTGCTCAGCATAATGGTGTACCATATAGGCCATCCCTTAGGGTCATATGTCCTGGGTCTGTGCCCTCCCAGCTCCTTGTGCACCCTCAGCTCCCTGTGCTGACGGGTGAGTACATGAAGAAAAAACAGTCCTTGGCTCTGTACAGCCCTGCTCAGCAACAGCTAAAACACTGGTGTGTTACCAATGTTACTCTCATTCTCCATCTGAAACACAGAACCATCCCTGCTACTAGAAAGAAAATTATCCTAGCTGAAATCAGGAGTGCTGCTTATAAGAAGGTTCTGTAGTTTAAAATATCTTGGTAGGTAGATAATGGGGGAAAAAAAGAAAGATATGTGGGTGTCACTAGTCCGCTAAGATTTCTGGCTTTGCTGGAGAAGGCTGTAATTAAACAGGAGGAGGTGAGCCTTCAGTACCATTTCCAACATACAGTTCCTGTCATGTTGCCATCACTTATACTCAGAGGCACCTGAAACTTCTGGAGCCCCATTCACTTGAGAAATACACACATGTACTCTGCTGCTGCTGACAAATATGGGCTTCCACTTTTCAAGACAAAATGATGGAGAAAGAGCCACTGTACAAGAAGGCAGCTACTGCATATTCTGTGTGTTTCACTCTGAAAGTAATGCCTTTTATTTCCATGGAGACTATAACAAAGTGCACAATAAGCAAATTCTCAGCTATGAAACACTGTTTTTCAACTTAGTTACCACCCTAAAGCAGAGACGAACAAGAGCTTGCATGCCATGCTCACAGAAATCTGCATGGCCATCTGAGACAGGGCTTGTCTTTCACGTTGCTGTTACCACAGATGAAACGCACCACCCACTGCATCACTGTGCTCATGTCCACCGTTTGGTATCCATAAACCTTCATCAAGTGTCAACGAATGTCAGTGCATACTATTTTTTTCTGAGAAATTCAATCCCACACCTTTGCTCCACATGCACTTCCATGCCAGACACCGTTCTGTCAGACTGCCCCTCTGCTGCTGTTTGTCACACAGCAACAGCATGGAATGCTGACAGGAAGGTTGAAACTCTGCTGTCACACCACAAACATCCGCCTCTGACATCACAGGACGACATAATAAAATTGGAGGCACCATTTTTGCAGAAGCCCTTGTGTAGCATTTGTGCACTCTGAGTCTCACATCCTACTGAGCAGTATTCATAATCATTACAGACAAAACAAACAAAACTGTTATCATCTGAATGTAGAAAAGTTATGAAAGACACTGCTGACTGCAAGGGGTGAAGACAGTTAACAGCAGCTGTACAGATAGCTATAAACCCTTGGAAAAACCTTTTCCAAGTCATCGAAGAAGAAAAACTTGCCTCATCTAGGATTTTCCAAAGTACTGTTGCAAAGAATTCTCATATGTTGTCTTTTCAAAAGAGGTTCCTCTTTGTGTACCTCCACTAGAATTGCTTTTTCAAGCAGAATTTCTTTTATGTTCCCATCTCCGTCAACCCCTGAGTGATTTCAGGAAACCTGGAAGCAGGAGCGGCAATAGCAAGGTTTCTGTAGTTAACTTATAAGAGTATATTTACAAATAAGAATTTATAGGCTTTCCACAGTTACATCTCACAAACGGAGTTCTAATTAAAGTCGTTCTCTTCCTACTGTCTCCTGCAAAATATGTGAGAGGCTGTAGCTGAACTAATCATGTTGAGTAACACTGTTTTCTTGTGCTTCCAATTAATACTCATCCATTGATATCTGTCTTAACCTGATGCTCACAGGCCACTGGGGAACATTCTGCAGTACCTAGTGCAATATGGTCCAAAGAAAAGACTGAATAATACAAGTCATTTTGGATCACAAAGTAGTTCTGGGTGCAGCCTGTAAATTTCTTTATTTGGTTACTGACTGCGTCTAATCCACTTTCCAGCCTGAAGTGTGTTTTTTTTTAATGTAGAAATGCAAATACTTGCACAAAATCCAGAAAGACTATGGTTGTTCATGATGCAAAACTAGGCAGCTGTGTACAGAATCTCAGCTGTTGTTTTCAGTTTTGTTTTTCTTCCTCAACTGAAATATTTTGCTTAAAGAGCTTCACCAGGTTGAGTCAGGTTCAGTTCTTACTCCCATGCCATCCAGTCCCTGCAGTACTCCAGGTCAGCAGTTCCCCTGAAAACACACTGTGTCATTTACCTTTCCACAATATAAGGAATTCAGCGCATGCAAAAACAAAACAGTGTATTTGTTCAAAATCAAATACTTTGTGTGTATTTCTCAAGTGTGGGGCTCAAGGAGTTTCTTATTAAGGTTTGTAATTCTAATTTCTTAACTATTTCTGAACCTTCATTATCATGCTCTGACTTTGCCTTAGCTGTAGCATCTCCCCTTTTCCATTGCCCAAGGCATTTGTCTCCTACAGTGATGATTTTTGGTCTTTAAGATCAGTCAACTATCAAATTTGCACCAGGTAAAAAAATAATAATAATTAAAAATAATTTTTAAAAAGTAATATGCCGTCTTAGAAACAAGTATGACATTACTGATTTAATACTGCTCTTCTACCTTTTATTTTCAGCTCTTTTCCTGTTAAGACTTCGAATATAATATTGTTAAGGAGGTTCATATTGAGAGCTTTTTATGTTCATCCTGGTTGAAATAGTAATTTTGTACTAATTACCACAATCTTCCATCTCTGTAGACTTGATTATGTCTCATGAGAGTGAGAATAAGCTTCATGATCCTGTAAAGTCTCTTGGCTCCCAGGATAAATGCCATCACAATACACTGGCAGTTCAGTGACCTTACTGAGTATAAAAAAAAGCAAACAAGTGTTGCAGGAAAGTTTGAGTTGTCCCTCTGAAACTGCACCAAAGCACTTACCCAAATCTACCCCTTACAATGGCAAATAAAAACCAAATCCGTCTTGAACCCAGCATAACTAATGAATGAATGAATGAATGAATGAATGAATGAATGAATGAATGAATGAATGAATGAATGAAAGCGCTGTGCATTAAAAGAAGTAAAAATCATAGCACTGCTATCTTTTTAATTAAAAAAATCATTTGCTCGCTGTGTGAAACTTCAAGAAAAATTATTGATGGAACAATGGTCCTGTTAGTGAACGCCAGGGTAAAGACAGGAGGCAGCAGAAAAACACATGAATCTCACAAAAAAGAAAAATGTCAAGCTTCAGCCTGATTAAGTATTGAACCTGTGTAATTCAGCTACTCACTTAGTGCAATTTTCATTAGAAATGAGAAGCAAAGGAAATATCCTGTGGTCTCTATTTTGCTTTGGACTGGATTTAAAATGTACTCCATTAATGCTAACAAAGAAGTGCCTCTTCCGTAAGATATTATTTGATATTTACACACATAAAGACAATCCTTTCCTCTCCAAGCAAAGAAACAAACAAATAACAACAAAACCTTGCTTTATCTATTTTGAAGTCATCCAGGGGACCTAAGTACTAGAATATGGTTACAGGTTTCCTCAGACAGGACAATGACTTTGCACAACACCTGGTTCCCTGTTGTTCTCTACGTGTCTCATGGTTTCCGTGGAAATCAACTGGAGGCATTAATTTCAGGGTGACCTACATAGTTGAAAATAAGGTAAAACTTTACAATATACTAAATGCAAGTTTACCTTTACACTAGTTAAAAGGAAAAAAAAAAAAAAAAAAAAGGAGAATGTAGTTCCTCTATCAGTAGGAACCAAGTCAATTCTAGCAGCAGATTTGAACTCTTTCTTCAACCACTCCTATGCTGGTTGCATCTATCAGATTCTGTAGACTTAGATTTAGGAAGCTGTGCCAAATACTGAAACATACCCCATGTCCTTGCTTTAATTTTGTCCATAAAATTCCACAGAACAAACTGCAGCACTTCACACTTGAAATGAATGATTTCTCCTAAGAGCCATAAGCCATTTCATAACTTAATTTGAATTATGAATGAACTGCCTTTGAGACCAGCTCTAAACGAATGACACAGTGTGGGCTGTCGTGTAGAATTAAGACCCTTCTGCACATTTGCCTCAGAACAGGATCATGCTTTCCACACTTCCATCATAAAATCCTTTGTTTTCTAATGGCAAATATAGTATCTTAAGTAACTGTGAAGAGAATTTCCTGATGTACTCTGCCCTTACACTGCAGAGGTAGGAGCATTACAGCAACACCAATAGACCTCATCACATGCAAGAGGTGGCTCTGACATTTAATGAAGTCTATGAACCAAGAGTTTAAAACTGAAAGAAATTACTTGGACTGCATCAAATTTCCAACAACCATCATGCACTCAGGATTTTGTTCTGAAAAATGAACGACATGTATCAGCTTTCTGCAGCATTCCCTTAATGAATGAGAAGTTACAACCATGGGAGGTGGCTGAGGACAAGCTCATTACAGCCACCTGCTATAGCCATTTAACCCACTAGCCAGAAATTAATGGGAGTGATGGATTAAACATACAAGAAGACATACAAGAAGAACTGTCCTCTCTGTTAGTCAAATTTATTGCATCTAACTGTTCTGATAGCTGTTGGTTGCCTCCAATTTATCCACTTTTCTTATGTACCCAGTCTCAGAAAATGATACTTTTTTGATTTAATTTTCTTCCCAACAGTTTTGTACAGGCCTTCTGTTTCAATCATCTCTAGCAGTTTCTACAAGTAGAAGACCAGACAACCAGGTTACACCTAACACTGAAGTTAACTTCACATGGATGATATTTCTGCCATCCTCCATCTACTCCAATTATAAAGAGAATCCTTCTTTCTCGAGAAGCTCCTTTCTCCCAGTGCTGCTACTGCTTTCTCTCATCTGTTTGTGCTTGTAGCAATTACCACCAAACATAAACAGTGACACATTTTAATACAAGCTGATTAAAGCACCACTTTGGAAAAGAGCTCAGAAGGTGCAGACCTTGCAGCTAGCTATTTTGTTTAAAATCTGGGAGCACAAGATTTTTTCATCTGGAGTAAAGCAGTCACAGATCTGCCATTTTAAGCCATTTGGAGTATGTTGGGTGGGTCTGTAACTCTGACTCCCCAGTCTCCAATTGGGAAAGACCGTTGGAAAAAAATGGCTTAGGAAGGAAAGGAAATTCTGGCAAGGGGAAAAGTCTTTTGTGGTTTTTTTTTGTTTTTTTTTTTGCTTGTTTTCTTTCCGCATTGAAAAGCATAAACAAGGGAAGAAAGAAGTAGTAGGGAGTAATTAATGCAAGCCAACTGAATGGCTCTAGAGAATTCAGTAAGCATGAACCAAATTGTAAATACATTATCCTTACGTATACAAATACTAAAAAGATCTTTTCAATGGGTTCTCTAAGTGACTGTCACTTCAACCAAGTTTAGCAACTGCGTATGTTTAAAGTAAGTTTTAAATTGTAATTCATAACTTCAGGTAAGTGGGTTCAAATTATTACATATAATACAACATTACGAACAAAATCCTTATGTATAATACTTTAAATGCAAACATTCCCCCCCCGCCCCTCTTTTTTTCCTTATGGTTAAATACTTAATCCAGGAAACACTTTAAGAAAAAAACAAAAAAAAATTGTCCAAATTCTGGCAATCTTTCATACAGGACCAGATTTGCCAGAAGAGTGTTTTCGACCAAAAAGCAGGACAAAAGGGAATGTAGGACTCACACATCTCCAGAGATCAGTCTCCAAAAAGGGACTGCCTAGGAGAGAATGCCCCTGCTTGCCCACCAGAACACCCTTGCATCTCCACGTATCTGTTACCTTCAGGACAGTTTCATTCAGTATCAGTGTGTAATCACCATGATGCCTTGCCCTTTCTTAAATCTGTACCAGCGTTCAGCCTAACTCTACTGGCACAGAAGACACAGTGTGTTGGCTTATGAAATGTTATTAACAGTGAGTGTTACACTAAAATCACATTGAACTGTTGCTCCCTCTCGACAGGAATGTGGTATAAGGTGATGCCAACCTTGTTTCAGCCCAAGTGCAATGACACATTCATCTTCGAAAATGATTTAAATTTTATCATCTTACACAGATTTCATCCTTATTGCTCCTGTTCATACATCAATGTTTTCTTTTTCAGCACAACGCGACTACTAAATTAGAGAACAAGAAACTGAAAAAGTAAATCCTGGAAGCCGTTTTGCAATCAACACTAGCAATTTTAGTGCGTTAAATCCTAGTATTCCTGCATATTTATTCAGCACAGTCACCAGGCTTCATTTCAGCAGCTCAGAGTACAGCAGACGATCCCAACAGATATGTCAGATACGTAACACATTGTAGAAGCAAGACACATTTGAATACAGCAAAGCAATTTGTTAATGTATTATTTGTAGTAAGTACCCACTCATTGAGGATACCATTTAAATGGCACCATTTAAAAAGGAGACAGTGATTGTATTTGGTAGCTTCCCACCATCTTGCATGTACTCTAATGCCACCTATTTGGAAGACAGATCTGATAGATGTTCTGTGTAAGATTTCAAGCTCCTGAAAAAAAAAAAAAAAAAATTGCAATAATTATCCATAAAAGCACAGTGGATTTTTTTTTTCCATTGGTTCTATTAAAATGTAATTAGGACCTGTGCAACTGCCAAAAAAACAGCAATTAGCATTGTTGTGTAAGAGAACACTTAATCTGGCTCATGAAAACCTCCGATGCACTACTGCTATCGGGCTGCCTACCTATCTGAGGGAACTCCATTAACACAATACACAGGCATCTTACCATCTTCAGGGCAATTATTTTTAAAACACTCTGTTGAGGTCATGGAACAAGTGCACAGATGAGGAGCTGAGGTTAGGCTATAATGTTAGACAGCATTTCATTTTCCAAATCCTTTATAAGGAGATATTTCCAGATGCACTACATTTTTTAATAAAAACTACAACTAGGTCAACCAAGAAAAAATAATTAACTTCTGGGTTTCATTTCCAATATTAAACCCATTTTACACATTAAAATGGTTTTCAAAAAGTACCTATTACAGTCATAAAGACTAAACCAAGATTTGTTTTGGAAAGCTTGCTCCAAAAATTCCCATTTACAGCTGTATGTACAACTAATTCTCCTTCAGCTATTACAACTGCATAGACTGTCTTTTTCACACCTGAACAGATTCAATAGAAGGACAGCAATGGTGGAAAAAGAAAGCAGAAAAATTAACTGTGAGCACACCAAACCTCCAACAGTGCCACGATGATTATCTACAGGTGACTGGAAGCTCAGAAAGAAACCGTGTTAAAAAAGAAAAACCAAAAAGACAGAGCATCTGTATTTGTGTGTGGTTGTGTGTAGAGGAGGAAGAGTTCACTCAAGTCATTGTTATGCCCAATGCTGTTTTACTGTAGAAGTTGAACCACTTACGCATTGCAAAATAAACAAAAGACTGGTATCAACTTTTTCATTTTCAACTGCTGACTACAGAATATTCATGACCCGGTGATAAGTGGCACAGAGTCTAGACAGAAGCCAAGACAGCCATTAGCAGTCTACCCCAGGAGTCAGCGTGGTGTGTGATCCTGTTTGACATTTCCATTAACAATCCAGAAGATGGGGCAGAGCGTATCCTTTCCAAGACTGCAAATGACACAAAACCAGAAGTAGCTGACACACCAGAGGGGCTCACTGCTATCCAGAGGGACCTGGAGGGGCTGGGGAAACAGGTTTCTGAGGAAGAAGAGCCCCAGGCTCTTCCACCTGCTGATCATGGTAGCAGTTCTTGGTGCCTGTTCTTGCAGCCACTGCTTGTGTTCCATGAGGCCTGCCTGCCTCAGGCAGCTACATTCCTCCCAAGTGGCCAGACCCTTTCTCCACATTCCAGAAACCTACTTCTTCCATTTGAGTTTTCCATGAGTTCTTAGCTTGTCCACGCAGGTCTTCTGACGTTTTTGGTTGGTTTCTTATTCTCAGGGATGCACCAATCTCGAGCTTGGAGGAAATGGCGCTTCAGTGTTAACTAGTACTCTTGGGCCCCCTTACCTTCTAATGCTTGAAGGACAAAGTTGGCTCTCTTGAAGTCCAGGGTTGCAATCCTACCTACTGCTTTGTTTCTTCCACTCAGGATCCTGAACTCCTCTATCTCATGGTCACTGCATCCCAGGCTGCCCCGAGCCTTCACATCCACAAGTCCTTTATTACTAAGTACAAGGTCCAGCAGCACAACTCTACAACTCTCCTCACTGGCTCCTCCACCACCTGCATCAGAGAGGTACCATCAACTCTATGCAGGAACTTCCTGCATTGTGTGTGCCTAGCAGTGCTGCTTTTCCAACAAATATTAGGGTGGTTGAAATGCTCAATGAGTGCCTGTGAGGCTACTTATAGCTGTGTGTTGGAAGGCTTCAACAACTTTCCCCACCTGATCAGGCAGCCTGTAGCAAATACCCAGTACTGTCACTCTCTCATTGGCCTGCTCTTCAATTCTTACCCAAAAGCTCTCTACTCGTTCTTCACTCATCCTTAGGTAGAGCTCAATACACTCCAGTTGTTCTCTCCCAAAAAGAGCACTTCACTGTCTTGCCTTGCTGTCCTGCCCTGTCCTGCTTTTCCTAAATTGTATACAGCCATCCATGACAGCATTCCAGTCATGTGAGCTGTCCCATCACATCTCCAAGATGACAAGAAGATCATGGCCTTGCAACTGCACACAGATAGCTAGTTTTTTTTTTAATTTCCCATACTGGGTATGTTGGTACACAGGCATTTCAGATAAGAAAATGGAGCAGAAGATGCAGGCTTCCCTAGAGGGATGCTAGGGGAACCCCTATAACAATACACACCCTTGAGGTGTCTGGCCTTCTGTCTCTTGCCAAGAGGGGCAACTAAGGAACATTTACCACTGTTCTGGTTGGCCTGGATAATTTCCCAGTCATTTGCAATGGCATGAGCACGGCCACTGTGGACCCTGCCCTCGAGTCCTTCAGTTTAAAGCTTGTCTGGCAGCTCCTGGCAGCTCTCCCTGTGGTCTCTGATTTCAGGATCTCTCTCACGCATCCCCCATGGTGCCGCAAAACACATCTGCACTGGAGCTGAGCACCTCGGAATGAGAGAGAACAATATCCTTGGTGGCTTTACTTAATTTAAATTCCAGTGAAAAAATATAACCAGTCTGTTTTCAGAATGTTTTCAAAGCCCTTTCTTATGAAATGTCTACAGTGTGCCCAGGATCAACTACAATGAGGAAATAAAAGATTCAATTTGAGTGTCAGAGTACCTTAAAAAGTTACCATTGATCAAAGTTAACATTGGAAAAAGACTGCAAATTTCTTCAAGCGCGAGACTAATTTTTTTAGTGGAAAGAATTTAGATTATCTTTGAGCAATAAGATAAAATAGGATTGAGATTTAAGTATCGTCTCAACAGTTCAAATCAGCTGATTTAGACCATTTAAAATTGATCTTCGTAGCTACTTTAATCGATCATAATTGAAAATAAACTGATTAGATTCCACATACTCTGAAATACCTTTAAATAATTAGCTGCATATATCTGATGCCTTTGTGATCAGAAAGCATTATGTGAGCACTGGAAGATCCTTCTACAAAAGATAGTGCAGAATGAATTATGTGAACATAGAATAATGAAAATACAATGCCAAAATCACTTCCTGGATACACAGTCAGCTTTTTGGTGATATTTTCTCCTTTGATGCATGCAGATTATGACCATGCTTCAACCGAAAACAGTTTACAGACAGACGTACTCTGTTCCACTTCCCCACAACTCGGATGGTTAATTTTAGCTAGCTGTTGATTCATTTTAGAATCATAGAATCCTTAGGGTTGTCCAGCTCTCCTACAGTAAGCAGGGACACCTACAGCTAGATCAGGTGCTCAGAGCCCAATCCAGCCTCACCTTGAGTGTCTCCAGGGATGGCGCATCCACCACACCTCTGGGCAACCCTATGCCAGTGCCTCACTGCCCTCACTGTGAAAGTTTTACCTTACATCCAACCTAAATCTATCCTCCTTAGATCTGAAACCATTTCCCCAAGTCCTATCAAAACAAACCCTGCTAAAGAGTCTGTCCCCTTCTTTCTTACTAGCTCCCCTGTAGACACTGTGGCCACTGTCAGGACTCTTAGAGCTCTCTCTTCTCTGGGATGTACAGCCCAGCTCCTTCAGCCTGTCCTCATAGGGGAGCTGTTCCAATAGTTTTCTGTCGCTCCTGAAAGAGGTTCAAAAACAATCTGGCTCTCTCCCTGTTCCTCTAACACATAGTCTCATGATACTACGTAGGACCTGGCACTGTCCTGTTAGACCCTTTATTAAAGGGTTTTGCATGTTCACATATAGAGAGATGCTAAGGTCCTAGAAGCCTTTTCACTCTGTGGTCAAAGAAAAGGGACCTTATTACACGATTCTACACAAACATCTCCAATTTGACACCATCCTTGCAGACCCCTCAAACATGGCCAGGCTGGTCACAGCCTTGTCAGGCTCTCAATTTTTCATTTATGGCCATTTTTCCATTACTCCATGCCAAGCTTTCCTTTACACATTAAAACTCTGCTTAGTTATGTGCACTGTAGCATTCTCACCTCAGATTACTCTCAACCTGCTGGCAAACCTTCTCCTTTCAGTTCAGGTGTGTGCATTTCTGCCAACTCACCTTAGCAGAGTATCATTACTTACCTGGGAGTGGAAAAAAGAGACTCGTGTTTGACTTACAAACATGAGACTTGTTACTGCAAATCAGAAGGGGCACTTAATGCCCTGATGATATCATCCAGGCTTCCATGATAAAAAACATAGGATACAATTCTTAACAAGAACAAAGAAAGGAAAGGTCAAAATAACTTTCAAGCATGACCAAAACGATTTTTTTTCCCCTATGCTTATTGATCTGAACAGTATAAATCACTTAGTCTAAAATAAAGTTTGAAAAAAAATATCAGCATGATACAGAACTGAGCAAGGAACATTTCTCTCTGAACTATTTGGCATTAACAAAAAAGTTATAACCAATCAAAGATGGTATTTCCTAATGGGAAGCACCTGGCAAACTAGTAATATATTACACTATCTCAAATGAAGACAAATCAAAAATAATTCATCAAAGCCAAGTAAATTATTTAAAATCCCATCTTACACCCTTGAGAAAGTATCCAGACATTTTGAACAGTGCTCCTTTCACATAAATATATGCTATAGCAAATCAGTCCTTCAGACATTATCTTATTTCACTAACGGAGTATGTAATGGCATGCAAAGACAAACATTTAATGTTACTTCCTTGCACTTAAATCACTAGCTTGACCTACTAGCCCTATTGCTTTTATCTTAGTATAACATTCCGCAGAGCTTGAAGAACATTACTTCTGTCTAAAGACAGAAGAGAGGAGAAAGAAAAAATCTGCAGGAGATAACATCCCAAGTCAGCCAGGGTGTTACTCTAACCATAATTTCTCAACAGACAAAACCTAACATTTTCTAGTCAAGAAAGACAAGAAATATTAAGACAGTTCTCTCCTCTGCTGAGAGAAATACATACCTGCCATAAGACCAACTAGGCCAGGGCACCTAGCATTAACTAAATAAAAGCATCACTCTGTTTTGAAACAAAAGGAGAATGTAAGTGATGTAAACAGCTTTTGTTTCCTTTACAATATGATAACACAGGAAAAAAAGGAAAAGATCTTTTGAAATGTGGTTTTGCAAAATAATCAAGTTCTCAGAAAACAACCAGAAAATGTAGACCTAAAGTATATGAAAGACCCAAAACAGGGATAGGAAAGTTTTATTCCCTCAAAAGAAGGAAGAGTCTAAATTGATAAACAAATCTAATCCATGTTATTGATGTACAAAAGAATAAGTTCATGAAGAAGAAGAGATATTCAAGAACTATCTCTGATGAATGCTGATGCCAGGAAAAAAAAAAAGAGTATAAAAGAAAAAGATAAAACAGGAAGAAAAGAAAGAAAAGATTATTAGGTTTTATGTCAAGTTTTATAAAATAATCTTCCAATGGGAAGAGTAATTAAAAAAAAAAAAAATTACAAGGGCTGCTCCAAAAATAATGCCTCCAGTTTTATTATGTTAGCCCACATCAGGTGTGGGTGCTGGTGGTATGGCAGCAGAGATTGAATCTTCAGCTGATACACCATTCCATGTTGTTGCCATGTGACAGATGGCAGCAGAGGGGTAGTCTGACAGAATGGAGTCTGACATGGAAGTGCATGCAAAACAAAGGTGTGGACTTGAATTTCTCCGTGTGGAAAATATGGCACCCACTGACACTCATGGATGCTTGGTGACTGAACTGTAGATGTGAGTGCAGCGAGGCGGTGGGTGGCGCATTTCAGCAGTGACGGCGATGTGAAAGACAAGCCATGTTCCAGATGGCCATGAACAGCTGTCACATTATGAAACAAAGAGAGTCTCAATCAAGATGTAGTTCTCAGCTCGTAGAGTGATGTGCGCTGTCTTTTGGGATAGGAAAGGGGTGATCCTTTTGGATTCCCTGGAGCCACACAAACCATCAACTCTGACCACTGCATTGAGACACTGTCTAAGCTAAAGGCTCCTGCTTCCAATGTCAGAACAGAGCAGAAAAGCTTTCTCCTGCAATATCAGGCCCCATACCAGCCACATGTTGGCTCACTGTCTTACCACACCCACTGTTTAGTTGGAGTTTATTGCCCTCTGACTTCCATCTGTTTGGGATGATGCTGCTGTTGTCAAATAGCGATCACCTCCACTGGTGCAGATTTTCAGAAGTGTGGCATGCAGGCAGTTACTGCTGGTAATGGTATTGAAAAACAGTACAATGCAGCTGGCAGTCTGCTTTATGAAATTGCATTATTGTGCTCTTTGTATCTGTTGTAGTTTCCATAGAAAAAAAATTGGGGACATTAATTTCAGAGCAATCTACATAGATCTACTTAAAATGGAGTTAGATAAACCTTAAGAAATACTATGTGATCTGCCTGCAACCGAATGATCCTATATTCAGAGACTGTTCTTAAAAAAATACATAGAACAGCATGGAAAGTCATGACATTTTAGATAATATGATAAACTGAGTTTATGGCTTCAACTTCATCTCACCGTTCTAACTGGAAAAAACAGTCAAGCAATGCCTTTTTTTTTCCCTCATCTACCTTCTTTGCTGTCGGCATCCCTCTCTTTTCTGCCTTTCATTCTTTCTACATTTTATGAGTCCCTCATTCTAGCTCAGCAGTTCAAGCATCTCACACACTTGGATGAAGAAGGAACAAAATTCACAAATAATTCTTATTCCTACTCTTTATAGGTATGGTAATTTTCACTACACATGCGCAGGAATAAATCTTGGTAAGCGAAGCAAGCACAAGCCACAGAGCCCCAAAAGCAGTCTGCAAATCAAGCTGATAAAACTGTGTCAATGTGCATTCAGACATATTTGTAGAATAACACTGCAAAAACTTAATAGGACAGAACTGTTAAAGTCTTGCTGAACTTAAAGCAATGTTAGCCTTCTCATTTGGGAAGTGGACAACTCATTTTCAAAGTTTCTTTCCCAAAAACGTACAGATTGCAATTTCTTTTCCAATAATATGCATAACGCAATGATTCAGCAGATCACACAACTTGTCTTGCAAATACTTCCACTCAGCCTGTGACTCTCTACAGAGCTTTTACAGTGTTGTTATCCCTCAGATATGGTTCAGAAATAACTAAGATAATTTGTTCTCTTTGGTGTCCTTTAAAAACAATTATTTTTTCAGAGAAATCTCTTTCTGTGGAGACAGAAGCAGGATGTGCTGCCGCCTTAAAAAAGGAATTTCTTTAGAAAAACACCTTGTGTATGTGCAGCCACTTCACCAGAGGATGTACATGCATGAACAGAGAAAATTTCATATAGCACATGCTCAGCTCACAAAAGAAAATTTCTATTGAGTAGTTGGAACAGAATGCCACAATGCTCTGTGTATGTTAATTTCTCATACACATAGAACCATAGAATTGCTTGAGTTGGAAGGCACTTCAAAGGTCATCTAGTCCAACCTCCATCCAATGAGCAGGATGCTCAGAGCCCAATTCAGGCTGACCTTGAATGTCAGAGATGGTGCATCAACCCCATCCCTGGACAACCTGTGCCAGTGCCTCACCATCCTTTAGATACTGACAGGCTGTTCTCAGGTCACCTCGCAGCCTTCTCTCCTCCATGCTGCACAGCCCCAGCTCTCTCAGCCTGTCCTCGTAGGGGAGGTGTTCCATCCCTGGGATCATTTCTGTGGCCCTCCTCTGAACTTGCTCCAGCAGCTCCATGCCTCTTCTGTACTGAGGACTCCCCACGCAGTGCTCCAGGTGAGGCCTCACTAGTGCAGAGTAGAGGGGCAGCATCATCTCCCTTGCCCTGCTGGCCACATTTCTTTTAATGCAGCCCAGGATACGGTTGGCTTACTGGACCACAGTTTGGTGTCATCTGCAGGTGTGCTGAGGGTGCACTTGGTTAATAGAAATGCAATAGGGTGCACTCTGTCAAACAGGAATGTCAAATGCAACACGATAATCAGAAGCAGAAATAAAGGTACAGCCAAAGGGAAAGGATTTTGTTATAAATCTTTTAATCTCTACTATTACTAAAATTTTAACAAATTTTTATTTGTTTGCCTATTTGAGGATTTTTATCCAAACTAAATATTCAAGTTCACAAAAAACACTTTTCTGTGCTTCCTAAATCTGTCTTGCATTGCAGACTCCAAAAACATCACCTTCATTGGAAGAAAGCTTTAAAGGTCACACAGTAGCTACTAATCTATATTAGAGGAAAGTAAGATGCTAATAAGGTCTTGTCCTCATGCTACATGCAAAGTATAAAACAAAGTTCTTCCAAGAACAATTATTTTATGGCATTTTGCTAGACTCTAGTTACTCTACAAAAACCCAGTAAACAAATAAGTCTATTGGAAACAGACATTTAAGACATTTGGTTACTATAAAATCCAATGGTTATTTCCATTTGATCAAGGAGTAATTTGAGTAAATTATCATTCCAGTAAAATGCTTTTCATGCCTAGGAAACCATACATAGAAGGAAAGCATATCAGAACTGTAATTCACACTGATAACAATGATGCCTTATTTTACATCAATTAAATAAATTAAGCTGAGAAGTATTGAACTACTGAAGCACTGAAGTACTGGGGTATCAAAGTGCTGAATTATTGAAGTACTTCTCCCAAGTGTGAACCTGGAAGGAGTATTTTGCCTATCAGAACAAACTTGTTGGTAAAATTAGAATTTGGTTTTTAGAAAGTTGTCTCATCCCCAATTTCCTACAAGCCTTGCCATTTTTACAAGGGGTAGCTATAAAAGAAATCAAAATCATTTGAGAATGGCTGTCACAAAGTACTAAGATATTTACCACACCAAGAGAAGTTACTGTCAGAAGTGGTGAAAGTAGTGGTGATGAAACAGAAGCATGCTTCATGTTTACCAAACGAACCACAAGATCTTCCAAAATATTTTTTAAAAAGGCAAAATCCGTAAGTTTATT
The DNA here is from genome assembly GCF_951394365.1 of Tetrao urogallus. NCBI lineage: Eukaryota > Metazoa > Chordata > Aves > Galliformes > Phasianidae > Tetrao > Tetrao urogallus. The sequence continues at coordinate 3,535,813 of NC_136816.1, read as the reverse complement.
ATAACTACACCTGACCTCAAAGCACAAAGTATCAAGAGGGTTGTTTATATTTTTGCTGAAGAAAGAATTTTTCCAAGGGATTATTTATTAGCTTTTGCTGTTAGTACTCTTCACTGTCTAACCCCTGTTAAGCAATCACTCTCCAGAATAATTCTTACTTTTATGCAGTTGTAGGTTTGCAGCAGACCACCAAATTATAGAGGAAATAACTTTCCACATATACTACATATTCTGTTGAAGTATTAAAAAAGTGGTATTCTTTCATATTTTTTTGTTATTTTTAAGAAACTTGAAGTAAAGATTCAAGATATTAGATGTGTGCAGCTCCTAAAAATGGTACACTGCAGCCATTCTTAAGATGCAGGTTTACCATTAGGTTTCTTATATGCAAGACTTAGAATCTGGCAACTGATACTAGTCAACAGAAGAATCCAGAAGACCTTTTAAGGCCTTTTTAGATTTTAAAGGACTGATTTTCTTGAAGATTTTGAAAGACGTTTCCCTCTGCTACCCAGCATGTAAATGTAAAATTACTACCTGTGTCTAGTTTTAACCAGTCTTACACTATATTTCCTTGGTGAATGAAGGATTTCAGCCTTAGCAAAAGACTTGTAACCTTGCAATACTTACAGATTATTATCCTTACAAGTACTATGGTTTTACCTTCTGCTGACATAAAGAACATTCTGAACCCTTGAATCAAACACCAACTTCTCACACATACACTTGGAAACCCCCAAAATGACTGGCACTACTTAAGGACAAAAGGCTAGTGACTGAGTTAATATTAGGTGGCACAGCTCTATTAAGGTCAAATGAACTTTACTCAGTATAGACCACCTTAGGGACAGTGAAATAAAAAGTTCCTCAAGACAATCTGAAAAAAAAAGAGACAGTGTATGTACAGTCTGTTTTAAGTAAAAAGCTCTCACAGTGCACTTTGCATAGTTTTTTTTCTAGCTTAACCTCCTCAGCACCTAAAGTACTCTGATTTTTGCTGCACAAAGTATCCATCCATCCAGTCCTACTTTAAAGATTGCTCTGTATAATAATACAGCTTGGGGTTTTTTGCATGTGTAATTTTTGCTGTGGATTTTATTTTTGTTTGCTTTCCTTTGTGCAGCTGTATTGTCTCACACACTTTTCTTTTACACTTTATTTTCTATTCCGCTAATCAAGCTAAGTTGACATCACAGCTCAGACAAATACCTTGATGGTTACACAGTATCACACCACAAAAGAATCTGCTCTTAGATTTATGATAGCTAATAAAACTAATTATTTAATGATGTATTTTCATATGATTTGAAGTGCTTGCAACCCAACCATAAGAAAAAAAGTAGGAAATTTGTTAATAGATGAGATCATGTAAGCACTATATGAAAAATAAGTGAATCCAAATCACTTGTCAGCAGAAAAAAACAAAAATTAGCAATCCCAAATTCCTCATTCTCTTGCCTCAAGATAGTCTGGTCCAATCCAGACTCCCAGTCTGGTCAAAGTACCAATTTTCTATAAGCCTTATAGGTCCACTGTACCATTTGCACTTGGATTTCAAGAAACAGAAATTACTTCATGGGCTAAGGTAAATAGATTAGTATAGTTTCGTATGCTAAATAAAAGATACAAGATACCAGACACCATGATCATACGCAGGACATTTCTTTATCCAAATGCCATTGCTTCAGTAAAGCTCTAACTTCCCATAAAATGATTGTCCTTCAAGCAATCCAAGTCCAATAAGACTCAACTGTACCAGTGGTACAGATAGCATTACAGATAAAGCTCAGACTATAAGCTCTTGTACACTTAGCACAGTCAAATTGCCTCTGAAACTATCAGAACAAACACCAAGACCATGTTCTAGTTGGAAACTGAAAATCATTTATTACACAAAATAGCGCCACAGTGTTTTGAGGAAGGATGTAGTGAATTTTAAGTATTCTGTATGCTGAACTAGAAAGCTGAACAACAATATTAGCTCAGACTACCATTCACTTCAAATTAGAAGTTTTCTGCTTGTAGTAACAATCTAACAACAGAGCTTTCTGTTGCTTTAGTTTATTGGAAATTGAGTCAGAGGTAGGACTGAAACCACTTTGAGGTCCTGCAGAGGACAATCTCCTACTAGCATGCAAAGGATGCATGAGGAGAACCATCATGTTAGTATGCTAAAGAGTCATCTCAAATTTTTAAGACCAACATTAGGATTTTGATATTCCTGAGCCTGTTTTCAAGGACAGACAAGCATGCTCATTTTTGACAGCCCACGCATGTCACGTCCTTCCTGTAAAGAACTAACATATCATTTTGATACCTGATGACAGTGACATGGATAAAGGGCAGAAGCAACAGCAGAAACTGCAGTGATAGGAAAGAGAAAAGGGGCTAGTTAAAGAAAAGGAAGAGTTCTGTGGAAATGGAAGGACTAGTATGATGCACAGAATTTGAGAAATCAAAGCAAAAATTCACATATGCAGAAGCTGGAGAAGAGGGAAAAAAATAACCTGAATGGTTCACATCATTTGAGTAATTACACTGGGTTTTCCAGGACGGTTTAATCTGGAGGTGGGGAAAAGGACATATCAGTCTCATGTAAAAATGTGACAGATTGGTATTCTTGAAGAGCTGCAGCCCTTACTTCCTTTCACAACTGCCCAATGATATACACAGCAGCCATATGTATATACATAAATATGGAATGACAGAATCATGAAAGTTCAAAAAGACCAATAAAATCATCAAGTCCAACCCTCAGCCCACCAAACCTCATTTAACCATTTATCTCAGTGCCACATCTCCTTGTTTCTTGAACACCTCCAGGGATGGTGAGTCCACCACTTCCTAGGCAGCCTATTCCAGTGCTCGACCACTCTTCATGAGAAGACATTTTTCCTAGTATCCAACCTCAATCTCCCCTGGTGCAGATTGAGGCCATTCCCTCTCATTCTATTGCTATTACCTGGGAGAAAAGGTTGATCCCCCCCTCACTACTGCCTCCTTTCAAGTAGTTGTAGAGAGCAGCAAGGTCCCCCTGACCTCCTCTTCTCAAGACTAACCAGTCCCACTTCTCTCAGCTGTTCTCCATAACATCTGTGCTCCAGACCCTTCACCAATTTCATTGCCCATTTCTTGACACACTCCAGGTCCTCAAATGTCTTGTAGTGATAAGCCCTGAACACAGTACTCGAATCTCACCAATGCCAGGGATGATCGCTTCCCTGGTTTTGCTACACTAGCTCTGTTACCATAGTTCTGATCACATCATTTCTGATACAAGCCAGGATGCCACAGCTCAGCAGTCAGCCTACCCAGATCCCTCTGTAGGGCCTTGCTACCTTCAAGCAGATCAACACTTCCTTCCAAGCTGGTGTCATCTGCAAACTTCTTGAGGGTGCACTCAATGCCCTCATTCAGATCACCAGTAAAGATAATAAACAGGGACAACTGCAGCGTCTGATGCACGGACTCAGATGTGAATGATCCAAATCGTTTATTACAAGTTTTCACATCACTTATATACCTTCAGAAGTTTTCTTTTTCTAGCTTTCCCATCCACCTCTGCAACTTTCCCATCCACCTTTACATGTCAGCAGAGCATTCTGCAAAACACTCAAAACACGGCTCATCCAATCAGAGCCATGAGATGTTTGTTCTTCTTCTAGTGGTTATCATGCTGTTTATATGCTGCTCTGAACAGTTTTTCTTGTATTCCCACAGACAACCCCAATACTGACCACGGGGAGAACACCACTAGAGACCATCTGCCAACTGGGTTTAATTCCATTCACCACCATTCTCTGGGCCCAGACATAAAGGTGTTTTTTTACCCAGTGAAGAATAAATCTGTCCAAGCCATGGGCTGCTGGCTTCTCCAGGAGAATACTGTGGGAGGCAGAGTTGAAGTCTTTGTTAAAGTGTGGATAGATTTCCTTCATCCACCAGGCAGGTCACTTGGTCATAGAAGATGATCACATTGGTCTCCTGGTGCCTGCATCCATTGTATTCATACATGGACTCACACTGCAAATTTGTTATCTATTGCTGGTTTTGAAAGCAAGTAAAATGCAGATTCAAATCACAGACAGTGATAAGTGAATAATCTTTTACTACTGCAATTTAAATGAAGAAACATAATATGTATATCACTTTTATATTTTCACATTAAGAAATGTTTATTAAGGGAAGGTAATGTTAACATAGCACTTTAATTCAATGTATATCTGAGTATTTGACAGCAGATTTGGAGTACAGATATGAACTCACTAAAACAAGTCCAGCAAAACACTGGGAAGATGATCAAGAGACTGGTGCGTCCAGCACCTGAGGCTTATTTCAATGTATATAAACATCTTATTTCAGTGTATATGAACAGTTGATAGAAGGAAGCAAGAAGACTGACTCCTCCTCTAAATGAGAGAAGAACAGGCAACAGGCACACCTTGAAACACACTGTTTCTGTGAAGGTGAAGCAACACAGGCACAGGTTGCCCAGAGAGCTTGTAGAGTTTCCATTCGTGGCAATATTCAACAGTTAACCAAAAAAGATCCCAAGCAATCCGCTCTAGTTGTTTCTAGATTGGCTTGGAAGATTTCCACAGGTCCTCTTTCAACATCAACACTCTCCAATAAATACTGAACTGTATTATTTTAGATGGACAATTACTATTCCATTAGTATACACTTACAAGAAATTAGAAAATTAATGCTGTGAATATATTATTTTCACCCATTTCTAACAAAATGGAAGAATCTCAATGACAAAGCATGCAAAAAAAAAGAAATATTCTTTGTTTTTCTTATGACACAGTAAAGAAATAAACGTACTGACTTTGATTTTTCATAATAATTGTATACAGGCAGGACAGTGAGTGACACGAATGCACACCAATCACCTGTTATTTAATGCAAGCTCAACATGCTTTATTAATGTTTTCAGTTTGGTTTTATTTCCTTTAGTTGCCTGTTTTAATACACTTTCCAATAAAGTAATTTACAAAAACAGTATAAGACTTTATTAGACATCAAGACATGACTTTAATACTTCAAGGATAATATGCCAAGCTCACTTTCTGTAGTTCACTGGAAAGGACAAACCTTCCTCCTCATTGGGAAGGCTCCGTCTCCCCATATGGGTTCTGGAACTCTGTGCAGATAGTCTCACTTTAACCAAATGATCAACTTCTGTCATTGCTCTAGGAAGTGCAAAAATTGTCTTTCTTACAACAAAAACCACTACAGTGAAAGTAAGGATGTCCTCTGCTTCCACCTTGGAGCATTCACTGAAAGATCTGCGGACACACCATGCTGAGAAGACTATAATACCATCATTGATGAAAGACTAGGATAATTATTGCATTGCTATCAAAAAAGCTTTGAGGAGGAGAAAAAAAAAAAAGAAGGCGTTTCACCATTGAACGCTTTTTCAGATTACTGAGAAAAAAAATCTGCAATGAAATCTGGAAGGGATTCAACAACAGTGCCCTCGGTCTTCATGATGCGATGTGGCACATGCTGCATGAAACAATGGATGGATGAGTTTGTTAACCTTTAAAGACATATGAACATACCATTATTTTTGCAAAAGCAGCAACCGACAGTACTGCTTCCATAATTTCTTGTCAGCACTGCAATCAGTTGTAGTACGGTAATTTCAGACTCAACAGGAATGGCTCAGCCACCCACCCGCCCCACCCCAAGCATCCAGCATGTGCACAGCAGCCAGAAAGACGCTGCAGGATTTTCTCACCCCTTTCATAAGTAGCAGAAAAAAACAAAGACTCATGTAGGTACAGGGTGATGGTTCTATGGATTTGTTGTCGGTATTCCACGCCGTAACATCATGTAGAGCACTGGGAGTTAAAAGAGTTGATGCTCCAGTCACATGGGCTGCTGATTTTCTGGGTACCTGGTTCTCAGAAAAGAAGAACTACATATCCCAGAGGACTTTTCACTCTTCTCTTTCCACTTTCTGTTCAGAGGGAAAGATTAAACTGCTCACAAGTCACGGGATGTTCCTCTTTCCTTTTGCTGCTTGCCTGCAGTGCGTGCTCCTAGACATCTTGCCCTCAGCATTAGAGTAAGGCCTTTGGTTTTGGACACTCTCTCTCTCATCTTAGTTGATTTATGAGCCTCAATTCCAATTATATTCTATTATATCGCGTTATCTTGCATTTCTGTATCTTATTTAGTAAATTAGTTTTCCTTCTCAGATTGTTGCCACTGTTTCGTTTTTAGGCCCACCTCCCTACCGATTTTTCCCCTTTTTCCCTTTCTCCCTCTCCTGGGGTGTGGGTCCAAGGGTCCCCACACCCCATTAGTCATGGAAATAGGCCAAACTGGCCTGCAAACCATTGACATACAGATAGGACAGCTGGTATTATCTTGACGTTACCTGCTGCTGCTGCAGTTTATTTGACAAGGACAGCAGCACATGTGCAAAATAGACACATTTGCTCTGTCTGTCTGACTATAATAATCCCCTTGAATATTTCAGGATGGCAGCACCAAACAAGATATGCATGAGTTACTTGTGAGGCTTCTCACCACTCACTTCACTTTCCTCCCAAAGAACAGGGCTAGCAAGAACTATAAGCCACCAACATTTTGCAGTTCTAAATGACATGAAAACTAGAAGAGGACAGTGATGCAGTTCACAAGGATACTGTGAATTAGGCACCAAGGGAAAGAACTCTTTAAACTCAAGGACATGCGCATTTCTCTCCCACTTCCCCCATAAGGAGAATACATTTGTTGAGTACGAAGTGACTGGAAGAAGTAACTTGGCTGTAACCTCTTGACTCAGAAGTGGGAACAGTGTTCCAGAACTTGTTCCAAAATGTGAGTAATGGGAACAGAAGTACTGTTTAATTTTCAGAGGCAAATGGCAAAAGTCTGCAAAATGTCAATGACAGTACTCAACCAAAACACTATTTTTCCATGACACTTATAAAAAAAAAAAAAAAAAAGTATATATGCATATATACGGCAGCAACTGATTCCTCTGAATTCTAAACTTTTAATAAAAATGAAGAAGCCTGAAACTAAATTCTGCTTCCCCAAAACTTGTTTTCATTCCCGCTGAAGTCAGTCTCAAAAGCCTGGCAGCAACAGACGAGACTTCCTGCCTTACTACTTTTGTTTTCTGTATCATGGTCAGTAGTGCACAGATTGGGTGAAGTTCACATTTCAGCACAAAGATACATGTTTCCACTGTGGTACTGTTTTTATTTGAAAACTGAATTTATATATGCTCTATTTAGCTCATGGTTGCACAATACCCATTACTATCAGGAGCTTAGTATTGCATAAAGGGAACGAAGTAGCTGACATGAGTGTTTAGGGAAACAAAACAGCTAGCAAAAATTGACAGCATGCCCTCTGTCAAGCCTCTTGATATTAATAAGCAGTGCTCTATATTTATGCTGGTTATTCCTTTCATTGTGTTACACAATAGCTTATTGGTAGTTTTGATTACAGACACAAAGCAACTTCACCAAGTGCCAAATCATCTAGTCAGGTTCTGGCAAGCTTGAAACTCTTTTTAAGTTAGATAGTTACCTTTTAGCGCTATTAACTTTATTGGCACTGTTTACAAAATAATCTTATGTAAAAAAGACTGCGTTCCTCTATTTTGTGTAACTGCAGAAATGGTTCACAGAGCACAAGAAATGAAAGGAAAGGAAAATTGTGATTCATTTACCTGCAGTGAGTATTTATGGCCCTGTATGGACCCCTGGGCAGATCACAGCAAAGCTGTGTGCAGTGCTTTCTTTACATAATGAATCTTACTCTCTACTTACAATAAACATCCAGTTAGGATTCATGGCTGCATCGGTCACCAAAGACTGCAATGAGAAATCAGAAAAAGAGTCTGATGCTGAAAACAAAAGTGAGGTTTGGAGTAGGCAATGCCAAATGACGGAAGGTGCCTTGGTCCTGGTCTATGAACTGGACTGTAACTCTAGCTACAGACATGGAAATACTACGAGAGCTTCAGTGTCACCCATAGAAACTGCCCCATACAGAGCATGTGTCTACTGGAATGTTCCTACTTCAAAAGGTACATTTAAGAGTGCTGGCATCCAGAAGCTGTATTTAAGAAGAGCATTTTCTGGATTCCTAATAGTAGGAAGAAACATTCTTAACAACCCCTGCCTTCAGCTGCCACTACCCAGCAAAAGAAGCTATAGCACCACGACAAACATAAACAGCTGTTTACAAGGATGGATAGTGACAGGACCAGGGGAAGTGGTTTTAAACTGAGACAGGAGAGGTTTAGGTTAGATATTAGGAGGAAGTTTTTCACACAGAAGGTGGTGAGGCACTGGAACAGGTTGCCCAAGGAGGCTGTGGATGCCCCATCCCTGCAGGCATTCAAGGCCAGGCTGGATGTGGCTCTGGGCAGCCTGGGCTGCTGGTTGGCGACCTGCACACAGCAGGGGGTTGGAACTGGATGAGCCCTGTGCTCCTTTGCAACCCAGGCCATTCTGTGAGTCTATGATTCTATGACATCTGTAGAGATCCCAAAGAAGAGATGAAGCAGGGATGAGCCTCAAAAGAAGGAAGTGATTGAAGTGTTGAAGAACACTGCTCTGTCTACCCCTAGGCATCTATGCAGTATGTTCCCTACCTATGGGTAACCCCTCTCACTTCATGCTGCAATATGAACCCAACACCTTTTTTGTAACACTACCTGTTATATTTCTGCCTGTGCATCAGAGATACTGAGATAACACTGACTGTCACTGCTCTAACCCTCTTGTTGGATACACTCTGCAGCCTTCTAGATTCCCAAAAAACATGCAACAACCTGAACTGCCTTACTGCCATTTGGATCATCAGCTAAGACTCGAAAGGAATGGAAAACACTGGTTTAACATGTTCAATATAGATGAGATGTCGTACCGCAGATCTTGCTGAAGGTGGATATTACCAATGCCTCCAAACACCCAAAAACATTACGACTGGCCTGATTATGGAAACAGGTCATCTACCTCTGTAACAAACTTTGTGCGTCTTTCTGGTTTTGTTTTTCATCTGTTAGTTCCATCATCATTTGGAAAACGCTGTTAAGTCATGCTCAAGTTTTATATATCACATATTTATGGCAAATAAAAGCAGCAGTAAAGTGAGGGAGGATTATTCATTCATTCCTTCAGCAAGACATTTTGGAAGGATTTAGAGCTGAGGAGGTAGCCTGAGAGAGACTGGAAATTTACTGATGCGTGTGCAATGCCTATTCGGGCTTCTGCTTCTCCTGAACCTCCATTTTGGATTATCCTAAACATTGTCAATAGCTACACAGCTGCTTCCCTTTGATAAAAGACTGGAGCACATTTAGCCACTTAAAAGCTATGCAAATGTTTCACACGTAACTTCCAGAAATTTGCTTTGTATGATGAGTTTTTACTACAATTAGAAGTATTTATCAAATTATTTAGGGAATACTTCATTGATGTAAACAAACAAGTACAAGGCTCCAGAAATGTCTAGCATTACACAGCGTGAAAGCAGCGAAGACTTAAAAATGAGGAACTCCATGCCCTGCCATCCAAGTACACAAGCACATCCCTATGCACAATCAGTCAAGAGAACTACCCTGAGCATTCTGCATTCAAAATACCTCAGACTAGCACAGTCCTCCAGTTTCCCATAGAGCTCATCAGTGCATTACAGAGGTAGTTGATGGATAAATTTTACTTGCAAACACTTAGTAACAATCATTTTTCTAAGCCTATTGCAGAGAAAAAAGGTCTTTTATCCAATTCCCCGGGGAAGGTTTCACAACTTAATTTTGCAATAGCCTGGACTAAAGAAACATTCAGAGTTACTCAATCTTTTGGCACTCCTTTGGAATATTCATCAAATAATGGCTACTCAAATCTGTTTGGAACAGTAATCCCTTCCAGCACAAAGCCAGGAACACACACGCCTACCAAGAAGACACAAGTGGCTGAGCCTCTTCCTACTGCACCCCAGCACAGGCCATAGGTGAATTCACAGTCTGCCCTTGGATCACCCCACCCAACATGTCTCCCAGTCATTCTCCAATCCCAGGCCCTGTGCTTCCCTCCGACCTAAGCAGACTGAAAATAAGGAGAGAAGGAGGGGATGTTCTGCTTCCAAGAGACGTGGAGCTCCTGGCACGTGCAGGTTTTAATACACATGGTTTTGTCGTGTTTTTGCAGAAAATGCATAAAACGGGTTTAACAGCCCATCTTCTCCCTAATTTCTCACCGATCGCCTGCTTAAACAAAAAAGCCGTTACAGCACCCATTAAAAGAGGCTTTGGAAAAAAGGACAGGCACAAAAACATTCAAGTAAGTAAACAATAGAAAGCTAAATGTACGAACATTTAGCATTTAACGTGTCTGATAAGCCTAACTGTTAAAAAACTGTCTACTTAGAAGCAAGGAAACAACAATATTTGACAGTATTTTTAATACAAAACTTTACAAAGGGATGCTGAAGGATACTATGAGAAAACATCCAGTCTGCCTCAATACCTAAACTGCTATAATAAATACCATGTAATAAATAAGTAAATTATTGGTAACTAGAAGTAACAAGTAGACACAGAGAAAAAAAAAAAAAAAAAAAAAAAAAGCAATGCTCTATAAGTGACAAATTTTTAGTATTACGAGTGAACATTACCACAACTGAGCCAAAAAAAAAACAAAAACAAACAAAAAAAAAAAACCAAGGAAAAAAACAACCCTCGTAACCTTCCACTAATGCAGAATGTAAGTCTTTTTTATTGTAACAGTGATATAAACAGAATGTTCTCAGAATGCTTTACACCCAATGCGGGGGGAAAAAAAAGCCAAACAAATGAACAAACATAGGAACAACAGAAACAAGAGCACAAAAGCCTGAATGCAGCAAACAGGCAGCGAAGATAAAGAATAGTCATAACATTTTTGGAAAAACACAATCTGCAGTGAAACAGGGAAGTGCAAACTTACATCCCACGGTTTAACTCCTGGCCTAGTCCTGCAAGAAGGAAGCACTGACCAAGGACAGATACACTTCTGAGCATAACACACCAAAACTGACCTGTTGGACCAGAGTCCTACGTGCTTTAATGAAACACCTGCCCATGCATACTATCACCCGTGAGAAAGCATGACTATTAATTTATAAGATCAGTTATCTCACTTTCACATTAAAAGGTATACACTGCAGATGCATCAAGAGGCATTGTACAGATTTTAGTCTGTACTACAAAAGGCAAACAACCTGAGATGCTCACACGGCAAACTTCTGTCAACTTTTCAAAATGAATGCTGTGCAAAGCATATTTAACACAATTATAACATTGTAAAAAAGCAGGTAACTGCATATCAACCCTCACTTGTCAGAGTATCAGAGATATCATCTTTATGAGATATTTAAAGAAAAACGTTACTCGGGAGCTCATGTGTGATTATGAACAAGAGTTCACTAACCTTTTCAAATGTATCTGTATGTGTTTGCTCTCAAAAAAAAAAGGATTTGCAATCCTATCACCTTTCAATGCACACACTACGGTTCATAAGTGAAGTTACAGGACCATTTTCCTACAGCTTCCTTTTTACATTTCACTTCTGTTTGGGAAAAGAAGTTCTACACAAGCCATTTCCCCACTAAGCAGAGGTAAATCCCATTCTCTTTGACAAATGCAGTCACACAGAATAGACCCGTTTGCTTAGATAAAACACGCCACAGTAAATAAGGACACACGACCTCCACCAACAGAGATCTTGTTTGCTCACTGGAGGAAAGCTGGGAGTATGCTGTGCAGAGAATGATTTACATTCATAGGACATCCTTTCCAGGTCCTGAAAAATGTGCTTCTGCACCAACAGGAGACAGTTTGCTCTATCAGTCTGTGAACGTTTGCAGAGCAGTCCTACAAACAGTGTTTGCTTCCACTTTAAAATATCCAAACCAAAGCTAAAGAAGCACAGACAGTTGCATTTTAAAGAAGAGAGAAATTGTGTTTTCTTAAAATCTGGAGTTGTGAGTGAGATGCCCAGCAGCTATGAGCAGTGTGTTGATACACACATCAGCCTCCTACAAAGCACTGGGTGAATTTCAGACCGCCTATGATGGCCAAAGCCCGTTGTATAAAACTTGTTGACAATGTTATTAAAATAGAAAACTAATATTTGATAGCAAAAGACACAGCCTCTTAAAAATGTCAAATCCAGGATTATAAAGCAATACTTTGAGATCCTGGATTTGAACTCGGAGCATAATCCAACCATCTGTCGACCAGTTGTGTTGCAAAATCAAGATAACAGGAGTTTTTCTTCAGCTACAGCATTTCCCAGCTCCCGCAGTCACCGCGCTCCGCCTGCAGATTAACGGAACAGAGGTGACACCCGCCACCGGCAATAGGAAGACAGCGAGGGCAATCCTGCCTGGCCTCGGAGCAGCCTGGAGAGGCAGGTAGGCAGGTTCCCGTCCGTCGCGCCGCTGCGCCAAGCCGAGAAGGGACGCGCATCCGGACTGCGGGACCCCCGACCCTCACCAGCACCGGAGGGGGCGAGAGGCGAGGAGCCCCGACAGAGCCGCCCGGCCGCTGAACCGCAGGGCGAACCCCTCGGCGCCGCCGCGCTCCATCCGCGCCGCCCGTCCCGGAGCGCTGCGCGCCGCAGGCAGACGCAGTCCCCCCCGCCTCGGGGCACAGCCCCGCGCGCAGCCCGGCCACCAGTTGCTGGGACCACCGCGCCGAAGTGGTGGAAGAGCGGAGGCGGCAGCGGAGCCCCGATGGGAGCGGGACACCCGGCCCACGGGCGGGGATGCTCGACCCCGGGGGGACAGACCGGGGACGGGCCACGAAGCTCTCCTCTCCCTGCGCTTCTCACCTCCTTAAGTTCCTTGGCCACGTCTTTCAGGTCCCCCAGGACTAATTCCAAATCCTCCACGATAATCTTGATCTGCTCCTTCACCTTCGTTTTAGAGGCTGCCGGCGGCCCGTCGGACGGCGACGAGGAAGAGGATGCGGTCCCCTTAGACTGGGCGGACATCCTTCGGGACAGCCCGGCACAGCCTGGATGGGGGGGCACGCAGGTCAGGCGAGCCGCCCGGCCGCGTCCCTCCGCTTCCCAGAGCTGCCGCAGCCGCCGCCGCCGCCGCCGCCCGCCCGCCCGCGCATCGCGCTCCGCCGAGGGCGCCGCGTTGCGCCGCGCTCCGCCGGGCGGCCGCGCTGTGCAGCTGCCATCGGCTCCCGGGAGCGGCGCGGGGCTCAGCTGCAACCCGCCGCGCCTGCGCCTCGCCCCTCCCGCGCCGCCTCCCGGCCCCGGCCCCGCTCGCTCCGCTCCGAGTCCGGAGAGGGAGCGGGGGAGGAGCGCCCGCCGTCGCGTCACCCCCGCCGCGTCTCCCCCGCCGCGCTCCCGGAGCGGGAGAGGCTGCCGGCTGCTCCGGAAGCGGCGCTCCTTCCCCCGTCGCTGCCCGAAGTGCGCTTGGCTGCATCAGCTGGCGGACGCGGGGCGCGGGGTGCGCGCTCCGGTACCGCTGGAGAGAAGCGCCAGTCCGGAGCAGCGCTCCGTGGGGAAGCGCTTCTCACGGCATCGTTCCAGTCCGAGGGGGCGGCGGTAGTGCCGAGTTTTTGTGCGGAAAGTCAGCGCTTGGCACTACCGGTCACGCTACGCTGCCATGGGAGGAGGCCGCGCTGGCTCCTGCTTGGTTGGACGGTGCTGCCTGGAGGACCCTATAAGGAGAGTGTTCGTACATGCCACTCATTGGTAAAAGTTTCTCACAAGTCTGTTCCCACCGCTGCTTGCTGCCCAGCAAACACACGGGAGACTAAATCGAGAAGTAAAGGTTCTTCATTTGATTTGATTGACGTAAAAAAATGCACGTGCACCAGAAGTGTTTGGTGGGATGCTGCCCAACTCTGCCTGGCCTCTGAAGTGAGAGCCCGTGCTGAGTACGAGCACACACTCCCTCCAGCAACATGCTGAGATGAATCTGTAGGGCACGAGAAAACAGCTGCCAGAAATCCCTCACCCCGGTGGCTTTTCTTGTGACTGTGAACAGGTGGCACATTCGGGTGGTAGGACCTGTGCTGGGTACCTCTAACTCCCACTGGCTGCGAGCTGCACAGGGAGGGCACACAGCCAAATCCAGCTCCAGGACCGCCTGCCTGGCTGCAACTGACTGGTGCTGTGAATGCTCTGAGGGTTTTGGCAACCTATGATGTTTCAAGATAAAGCAGGGCAGGGGAAGCAGAAACCTCGCCCAGAGCCGTGTGTCTGCGTGTGGTATAAAGTCTCATGCGGTGGCAAACAGCTTGCCTCTGGAGAGGGTGCGGGACTGGGATACGAATAGACAGGCTGACAGCATGCTTCTTGTTGTCTTGATTTACATGGAGTTATCTATGCACTTTTTACCTCTACAAAACCTGCAGTGTTCGGCTGAAATCATTTGCTAGTGTGCATATACATATATTTTTCTTTGTCATCTCTCAGAACTTTCAAACAATTTCGAGGAAGCCATTTTCCAAAAGATCCCGTGTCCTTCCTCTTGACTTTCCTCACATCTCTTGACATGTTATTTTCATCTCGCTAAAGCAGAAGCTCTCCTAACAATGATGTTTAAAAGCATCCCTGCTGGTGATTTTTGCTTAGCAGTTTCTGTATGAGCAACAGCATCATATGATTTTTGAAGATGGCAAAGTAATGCAGTCTGAATCCCCAGGCAAGTCACCACCAAACCAGGAAGAAAGAAATACACAAGTTGTTGAATAAGTTTAAAGTTAATAGTGTGTTCAGCTGCTGTTCATCAATGACATTATTTGAGCAGCTATAAATAAAATAGGTGAATAAATAGTTATAATAAGCTATTAGTGAAATCATTCATGTAGAACCCAGCATGTACCCAATTTATAACTACTGAAAGCAGTCTATTTTCTGACAGAAATGAAGGATACTGCGTAACAGAATGCTGCATACAACTTGACATGGCATAGCTCAAATACTTTCGGGATGATCTCTAATATATTTCTGTAGAAAACACCAACATTGTCGCAAAATTACTGCTAGGTTTCCTACAAGCCCTCTAACTATTTTCCAATCTAGTCGTGATTAGTCAGTCATGATTAGCCCTGCTTTTCTAACGGTGACTTACTGGTTATCTTCTGGGTGTAAAGTCCTGGCACCTCCTCCTGCTAAATACTTTCATGACAAAAAAATTGATTCAACTAATGAGATGTCATTAATTGAAGTCATGAGAAGGCTTTACCCATATGCCCTAGTTTCAGCTGGGATGGAATCATGTACTCTAATGCCATCAAGTTATAAAGGGCCAAAAGCCATTTGTATTTCTGCAGTGATGGAGATCCAAAGATTTAAGAGCTTTGGAGGCTGAAGTGAGCCTAACCAGAACTAACTGAGAAAAGCACTGCATTGCAAACGGTCTTGAGACCCTGTGCATCCTCAGTGTAGATTATCTCTGGACAGGGTACTTCAGGGACCCAAAAGGATATTGATGGGCTTGTCTGGTCTCTCACAGGACCCTTCTGTTGTGGGATTTCAAAGAACAAACGGACAGCGGAGGCCAACTGCTACTACTGTGGTGCACCAGCAGCAATATCACACCATCCAGGACTCCCTAATTCCCATTCGCCAGCAGATTCACCAACTGGAAAACCATGGAGTAATCAGCAAGACTTACCCTTCAATAGTGCTGCTTGATGAGCAAAAAAGTCCAGTGGAGAGTGGGGGACAACGGTGAGCTACTGTGGCCTGAATAAAGTCACACCACTGCTAAGCACTGCTGTGCCAGATGTGCTAGAACTTCAATAGGAACTGGAGTCAGAGGCAGCCAAGTGATGTGCCACAACACCAATGCATTTTTCTCAGTCCCTCTGGCAGCAGAGTGCAGGGCACAGTTTGCTTTTACTTGGAGGGGCATCCAGTACACCTGGAATCGACTGCCTCAGGGGTGGAAACACAGCCCTGCCATTTGTCATGGGCTGATCCAGGGTGAGCTGCAACAGCGGGGAGCTCCTGAACACCTGCAGTACACGGATGGCATCATCGTGTGGGCAACACAGCAGAAGAACTTTCTGAGAAAGGCAGGATTGCCTTTTAGTGGCATCCCACTAAAAACCCGTTTTGCTTTAAACCAAAGCAAGGTCAGTGGATTTTTACAGGAGATCCAGTTCTTAGAAATAAAGTGGCAACTTGGATGCCATCAAATTCCCATGGATGTGATCAATACAATAACTGCTATTCTCCACCAACTATCAGAAAGGAAACATGAGCTTTTTTAGGCATTATGGGTTTCTGGAGATATTTGGACTACAGTCTGATTGTAAATCTTCTCTGTCAAGTCGCCTCAAAGAAGAATGATTTCACATCTCACAGGTAAGAATTTCCTCTTGATATCTAGAGTGTAGATTTAGATCAGCTATTAGGAAGACATTCTTTACTGTGAGGGTGTTGAGACACTGGAACAGCTTGCTTATCAAGGTTGTGGATGCCTCCAACCGTGTCGGGGTTGTTACAGCAATGGAAGCCAAGGCAATTTGCAAAGAGCCCAAGAAGCTGGGAGAGGACAGAATTAGAACAGCTGACTTAAACTTGCCAAGGGGATATTCCACATCATTTGAATCACAAGGAAGGAGATTTAAAGGAGTGCATCTCTCTCTTCTGCCGCTTAAGGGACAGGTGGGCTATTGGTAGGGTAGTGAGCAATTGTTTGTGCATCAACTGTTATATAAATTTTTTTTGCTCCGTTTATCAGAGCAAGAGGAGAGATTTTTTTATATACCTGAAGTGAGACTGAGATGCAAGCAAGGTCAAATGTCATTTGAGCACCCCATGACTCGAAGTTTGCTTAAAATGATGCACTGGTGATCAATGGTAGTGAGAAAAAAATTATATATAAGCAAAGAATGGGGAGGGGGATATCAAATGTTCTATACAATCATTACAGAAGATTTCTTGGGCTTGGTCACTAATGTTGCCCTGATCTTTTGTGATTCCCTAACAGTGGTAGAGATTACAGAATTCATAAAAGATACCATGCCTTGAATAAATGGATTGAAACATAGTATGGACATAAGTAGCACAAAGTAGATAAAAATATAACACATTTTACCCATGGGCCACCTGGAAGCCAAGAAAAGAAATGACAGTCTAGGTTTTTCCAAGTTTGGATAGGAACATGGGCTATTTTCTGTATACCTTTAGCTATTTGCAAAATAACATTGCCATTGTTGTCAATCTCTAGACAACAATTAGAATCATTCAGTTTGCCACAGACACCTCCTCCTTCAGCCAGTAAGTAGTTGAGAGTCCTGCGATGCTGAAGTATTGCTGCTTGTGGCTTGCTCTGCAAGGAGATCAAAGACATAAAATGTTTCAGATTGTAATCTGATCGTGCAGTTCAGGTTATAAAAGGGTTCTCAAGCATCCATTCATTGGAGTTGCATGTAGCCAGCCCGTAGCTTTTGATTATGTGCTACAGTGGCCAGTTGTCTTTACTTTAGTGGCTAAGTTTGGCTATTACCACTTGTTATGGAGATGTCAATGAACCACTGTTGTTGTATGAGATCTTTATATACTTTGACACCCAATTCATCAGCACCTTTCCCCAGGAGCAAAAAGAACATTGGGTGGATTGTTCCCACATAGCGTATACCAGTCCAGTTTGCAGTTCAGGACAGTTGTTTGCATTCACAGTGGCCAAAAACTCAGAAATGTGCCTTTAGTGCTACTGACCCATTTTCAAAAGGTCCATTCCATTTTGCAGCAGGTTAATTTACATGTTCCTTAGCATGTATGTATGTGGTGCTGAGAGATCCAAAAGGATCTCCTGCTACATTACAGTTCCAGCCTTTACCAGTATCACTTTTTACTCTGCACCACCTACATCTCCAAGCCCCAGCATGGAGCTCCCAGCAATACGTACCTCCAGCTTCAGGGAACAGAGTGCTGTTTGTGTAGGAACAGAAATTAGGAAATCCTTCCCCTATATAAAGTAATATTATTAGTTTATAAAAAGTGTGGTTTTCTGTCTCATAGCTCATTTTATGATAAACCCAAGTGCAATTGCTAGTCCCAACATGGATACCACCTGGATGAGTTTGATTCAGGCAGTAAATTTCCTACTGGGATATTGGTTTAGCCATGGAGATATATTCTTATCTTCCCAGTGGGTGCTGCAATCAATTCTGCTGTAGTTACTTGCCAGCCACTTGGGAGCGACCAGGGCCAGGTTTTAATCCCATGGGTCCTCCACAGACCCTGTAGTTTCTGAGGTTATAAATGCTTGTTACTTGCTCAGCCAGTTGGATAAAAGAGTTCTTTATCCCACTCCCTTCATCCCCAGATTCTTGAAGGGGATAACTGATAGTTCCAGGGACTGCGACCCATACGTTACACCAAAACAACAAAATTGATATTTTACTCTACAAACCCAGTCTAAATTTTTGAATGTTACAAAGATAATAACCAAAACATAAATGATTAAAATCAACTGTCTGCCTTTTTGCATTCAGTCAGTGTTCCACAGAGGTCTTCTGTGAAATAAAAGCAGGCACTTAGTTGCCCTCTTTGGGCTTCGTCTCTGTGGGTTAAAACGAAGCATCAGTCCAGCAAGCGTTGACCATTTTTGAAGGTCAGATTTGGATGGTGGTGATATGGCAGCAGAGGTTGAACCTTCACACCATTATTCTGTTCCACAGCAGAGGGGCAGTCTGACTGAATGGTGCCTGACAGAGAAGTGTGTATGTAGTGCATAGTAGTGTAGAACTAAATTCCCTGAGAAAAAATGGCACCCATTGACATTCATCACTGCTTACTGAACACGGTGCTGGGGCCTGTCCTCTTCAGTATCTTTACTGATGACCTGGATGAGGGCATTGAGTGCTCCCTCAGAAAGTTTGCGGATGACACCAAGTTGGCTGGAAGTGTGGATCTGCCTGGGGGTAGCGAGGCCCCAGAGGGACCTGGACAGGCTGGAGAGCTGGGCTGAAGCCAATGGGATGAGGTTCAACAAGGCCAAATGCCGGGTCCTGCACTTCGGCCACAACAACCCCAGGCGACGCTACAGGCTTGGGGCAGAGTGGCTGGAGGACTGCATAGAGGAAATGGACCTGGGGGTATTGATTGATGCTCGGATGAACAGGAGCTGACAGTGTGCCCAGGTGGCCAAGAAGCAATGGCATCCTGGCTTGCATCAGAATGTGTTGCCAGCAGGAACAGGGAAGTGATTGTCCCCCTGTACACAGCATTGGTGAGGCTGCACCTCGAGTACTGTGTCCAGTTTTGGGTTCCTCTCTGCAAGAAAGACATTGAGGCCCTGGAGCGTGTTCAAAGGAGGGCAACAAAGCTGGTGGGGTGTTTGGTGCACAAATCTTAAGAGGAGTGACTAAGGGAGCTGGGATTGTTCAGTCTGGAGAAGAGGAGGCTCTCTAAAGCTTATTGCTCTCTATAACTACCTGAAGGGAGGTTGTAGTGGAAATGCTACTTTTCTGAAAGAGTGGTCAGGCACTGAATGGGCTGCCCAGGGAGGTGGTGGAGTCACTGACCCTGAAGGTGTTGAAGGAACGTTTAGATTTTGTGTTGAGGGATATGGTTTAGTGAGAAATGTTGGTGATAGTTTGATGGTTGGACTGGATGATCTTGTAGGTCTTTTCCAACCTTGGTGATTCTGTGATTCTGATTCCTGTTACCTGTTGAAGGTATTTGTTTTGTGTTTTCTTCCAGCTGTCAAATGTAGAAATAGAAAAAACTGTCAAGCAAACATATATTCTGATTTATTCAAAACATTTTCACATTTTCCAAGCAAAATTAGAGGGCTTAGCAGACATAAAGCTACCTTGCAGAATTAATGACCTTTGAAAACAATTAAATGAAACCTTGATTTATTTTATATCCTCCTTCTGATTTTGTCTGTAAAGGAAATATTCCATCTAAATGACAAGAGAGCACTGAAATATTAAACCTGTATTTTTTTTCCTAAATGGAATCATGAAAGAAAGCTTCAATTGCCACAAGCTATCATTCTGGACAGGTACTAACTAAAATATTCATTGGAAAATTCTGAATTAGTCATGCATTAGTGTGACAGGTCATACTACCCTATAGTAAAAAGCTACAATACAAAGCCACTGTCTGCCACTCCAAGCCCTTGTTAACCATAGTTTCTGATCTGTTATCTTTTCTGTCCTAGAAGAGTAGTGAGCTAGAAGGCTAATCTTTCCCCAAAATGGGAAAATTGTGCCCTATTTAACTTTATGCCTCCTATTTGTTTGTTTTCT
Source organism: Tetrao urogallus (assembly GCF_951394365.1). NCBI lineage: Eukaryota > Metazoa > Chordata > Aves > Galliformes > Phasianidae > Tetrao > Tetrao urogallus. Next base: position 3,515,553 of record NC_136816.1, on the reverse strand, counting down.
TACACAGTCCTTTCACTGTTATGCTGAAGAGTGGCAGTTTCACATTCCAGATCATAACAGTTCATCCGAGTAGAGGCTGAAAGGCTGCCTTTAGTTAAAGAGTAAAAATTAAATATGCTTCCCTCAAATAGAAAATTAGGATAAAAAAAAAAAAAAAAGTGCACAGTTATGAGTTAAACTGGATTGCTTACAGATAATAAATAGCAAACATAATGGAAATCAGGATAAAAGTAGAGACTCTGCACCACTTTCTTGTTGTCCTGTGCTTTTAGTCAAGTGCTCAACCCACATATATTTCAAATTATGGATTTCCATATTTTTAAAAATGTTATAGCTCTGATTATTTATAGCACAGAACTGTAAGATGGAGCTGAATGCTTAGGAAGCAAAATGGACATCTTAGAGTATATGCTTTTCATCTCAAGGCAAATGGCATACAAATTTATGTCGTTTGCAGTGGGTATGGGTGGCAACACAAGTTAATTTCTTATCTGGGAAGTCCGCTGTTGAGTGATGTGGTGGCAAAAACAGCAGAATATTTTGGACCAGCATAAGGAATTATATGCAAGAGCTTCTCTATTAAATCTGAACAAAATGTCTCCCATGCATGACTCATGTTTGGTTCCATCAATTTGCTCAGGATGGAGTGTCACATTACTTAACAAAATCCAAAGAGAAACCTGTATAAATGTCTCTGGACCGGAATATCAGCTCCCAAAATTTATTACCTCTTTGCGAGGAAGTAAGAAATATTACCCTGCTGGAAGACAAACTTCCTGAAACCGGCGCTCTTTAAGGTGATACTGTTCCATCAGGCCTCCTGAAAAGCTGTAAAACAATGACAGCAAGTGAACCATCCTCTGTCTGGAACATTCCCCAGTACTACATTGCACTGGGCTTTGTTTGGCCAAACTTCAGCTATTGATGTTTCTCTGAAAATGTGAAAAATTATGAAAAGTTTGCCAAGGAAGAGTTATAAATAGCTTGGTTCCTGAAAATTTGTCTTTCTGTACCTAGATGTGGATGATCTTATTTTAAAAATATGAATCAGCTGTATCTGTGAGTTCTTTTAATTCAACGAAGATCCATTTTCTCGAAGTAAAACTCATCCAATTAATTTATATGGAGTTGGTAAAACATGATAATAAACCCAAATTCAGTTGGATTACGGTACCTAGAGGTGATGTGACAGTATGAGCTTGGTTTGACAATAACCCAGAGGATAGGCAGAGACAAAATAAAAATACTGTTAGTTTAATCTGGGGGAATAAGACAAATGAGTTGTATGCCAGCGTGTCTTTGAAGAATGCAGAAATGCATTTTTGTTCCCACAATAAATGTTCGGTTCAGTGTCCACTTTTGTGGTGGAGAGAGTTATCAACAATGTCTGACTTAATGTGAGTCAGTACAGTGTTAAATGTGACAAAATATGAATACAAAATGGGTCAGGAAAAGGAAATCATGATTATACTATCTTTCTTGCACATGTACACCCCGGAGTTTTTAGAGTATAAGAAAAATGGAAGGTGATTTTTTTTCCTTTGTTGAACACGTTCTGTACAACTTTCTGGAAAGTGTCGAATTTTCTTTTTTTTCTCTATTAAAAACAGAAACTCAGATTGTAAGACTAAAAGTAGAACTGTGGCTGAATATGTCTCAGCAACAATCCTAGAGCAATATTTTATGTTAGTCATTTATTGTACTTGTTCTTCGAAATCAGTTTCTGGAAGTTTTGTCCTTAATCTGATTTTACCAAGATGTTTTTGTTCGTGTTTGTTTGTTTCTTCTTGCTTGCTAACTGTCAGTTGACAAATCTGTACCTTCTTCTCCCCTAGAGACACACTGCTTGGTGTCAGATGCAAAGTATTTCCTGTTCGACCAGTGTCCCTTTATTGCTGGCATTCAGCTCAGTAGTATGTTATTGCAAACATCTGGAGCATGCAAAAAAACACTGTCTGGCTTCTTTCCTAAAGCGCCTCCATCAGAATAGTCCATGCAAGACAAATAGCAGATTAAATGAATAACTCAAACACAGAAAAGCAAGTAGCAAGGATACTAAAGAAAAAATTGAAATTCTTCACTTGGCAAGCCAGCAGAGGATATACACCATCTCTGTCTCAAAGGCAACTCCAGCTACCGCGATTAAAAAACTACTATATTTTTTATTTCACATGCAGTAAAGCAAACATTCAGGCTTTCCTTTTAGATCGATTTTTTGGCTGGCAATGAATCTATATCAATTCCTCCCCTACTCTCCAGATTCAAATTATATTAAAAACCATAGTACAAACTAGGGGAGGGAAACCAGCAATGTAAATGGTAAGGCTCCATTACTGTGGTGAGCATAAGACTGGATTATGTGAGTGCCACGTTGTCCCTGGAGGTAGTGACGCGCTGTTCCTGCCTGTGCCTGACTGAACAGGCCCATAACATGACAAATTCACACACCAAGGGGCACAACCCAAAATTTTTCATGCAATTGAAAGATATTCCTGCATTCTACTTCTCAGTTCAGGCAGTTACAAATGAAGAGATGTCATGTTTTCGTTATTTGTTCTCTAATTATTACATAATGTTACTGTTACCTGTTGTTAATGTGTCCATTGATGCTTTTCCACTATGCTTTTTTATTGTTTCATTTTAAACAATACTTTCTATAAAACAATTGCCTTGCACAGTCCCACAGTCAGTTTCTCTGGAATCAGTCAGATCATTACTAGCAGTCTGTTGGGTCCTATGGCCTATCTTTAAAATATAAATTACAGACTGATGCACCCTAGTATATACAATTTCCCAAATATTTCTTTACAAAGACCAGTTATTTTGAAAGAAGCAATATTTACAACAGTTATCCAAAAGTCTCAATCACTAGTCATTCAAAGCAGCCATACTTGCCCACTTTGCAAATCTTTGTGGCTGTGTTAGGACGACTCAGAACTCAGAAACCCCTTTGCCCTTGGTATATGCTGTTCCTAGGATAAACTTCTAGAGTCAAGTCGCATGAGTGCATTATGTTACAACTGTCACTACCACTGGTCCATTTTTAGCTACAGGTTCCCAAAAATAAAGATTCTACAGCCTATGTGCCCTTATTTCAAATCCCAGCCGAAAGACACAGGAACAACACAGCTTTAACTTTTTCATAACCGAGAATCTTCTTTTTAGCAAGAAACAGGAGAAATGGGAAATGAAACAGCAGAAAGCATTTCTTCATTACACACATATGTATGTATATATTTATGTTTATGTACGTATGTATGTTTGTGTATATTTGTCTTTGTGAGTTTGTATTTGTGGACATTTCCATACCATCAGTAACTATACCTGAATGTCTCTCACTGCAGATGTCAAGTCAGTTGCTATATATTTTTTCACTGAAAAATGCGAAGTTTGATTAGTATTGATTTCTTGCTCTGAAAGATCTTACACATAATGAATCTACTAAGAAAAAGCTTTCAAAAGTGTACGTGAAAAAAATTAAAAGAAATTGCCTCATATCATTTACAGTGTAAGAGATAGAAAACATGTTACAGTTTTATTAAAAAGTGTATTATTTGTGTATAGAAACAGCAAACCTGGGCTGTTCTGGTATCTAAAGATTAGTTAAAGAAAGCACTCTGGTCATAGGTCTAGTATTTAAAATCCAAAGATACCTACTTTATGTTATCAGCATAATTTCTAAGTTTCTTACACTAATTCAGACTTCACCTAGACATAAAATGATATAGATCAGAAGACTTGATGGAAACATGTTCATCTATGCCTGATGATTTCTCTTCTTTATTCTTCGCTTTAAATTATTGCATCAGTAGTCAGCCTGATGCAATAAACACCATTTAGCATAAATTACTTTGTTTTTTTTTTGAATTTGACAAGCTTATAAATATTTCAGTTGAAAAAGTAGTGTAAAAGCAGAACAACAAAACAGAACTACAGAGGACGCCAGGAACAGCTTATTAAAATTCTGCTCAGTTTTGCTGTTTAGGTTGAAAGGTTGATTAAAATTTGCATAAATATCTCAGAGAGATGACCTTCTATTTTGCTTTAACAGTCCTAAACCTGGGTCATCTGATAAAATAACATTTCAATGAAACACTTCAGCCAGTTTATATCTAGCTTTCGTGGCTCAGCCTACTGCTGAATGCATCTCTTCTTTCTCTTTGACTTTCAAATGAGATTTAATTAGAATCTAAAATCCAGTTCTTAAATTTTGTGGGATCATGCCTTTCCTAAATTCACAGGTAGACTGACTTCTTGTACATGCAACTTGGGGATCCAAACTTGCAGTGGTTTCTTAGTAGTTTGCTACTGTATAAAGCAAATAATCCAGGTACAAAAGAGAGATTCTTTTAAAAGTATGCTTTCTTTCAGGATCCAAAGTATTATCAGAGCTCCCAAGGTTCAAGAATCATACACAGAATCACAGAATGGCCCAGGTTGGAAGGGATGTCAAGGATCATGACTCTCCAATCCCCCACCACTGGCAGGGCCACCAACCTCCACATTTAGTACTAGACCCAGATGTGTGGATGGAGCATACTCAAGTACTGCTTTGTTCTCACCAGGCACCCTCACCTGAAGACAGAAATATTTCTACTGTTGCCCAAGTTGCACAATGGGCTTAATCCAAATAATTTCGGGCTGTAGAGTGAGAAACAGAGATTTGTGATGCTTGCATTGCTTAACGTTTTTGACATTGACTTCTTGCCATGGGAAAGGTGTAATTATTGAGTATGATCACTCAAGAACTGGGGGAAAACGTATGCCCATTTCCAGAACTCTATCCAGTGATCATTTATTCTGGAATGTTGAAATTTTTATCAAACTTCTTCTTTCATGTGATGCCTTTTGAAGTTGGTAGATTTTCTGACTACTTAAGGTCTGGTGTTGCTACACAGTGGTTTATTGTATTTGAAATGCTTCTTGCATGTCAGAGATTCTAATTCATTGCACTCTCTTAGCTAGGAAGTAGATGAGTATAAGCTATACTTAGACTATATACTAATGCTAATATGTACTGTATATTTCTATATATACTATATATCATACTTAGCTATATACCCAATATCAGAGGTGAATACAAAAACAAAAACCCTGCTTTATCTTTCCTTATGCAATACATTAGACACAAGAAGATACCACGTCAGGAATCTCAAGGAATGGCACAAAAAGGATCTATGCAGAATTCATTTCTGTGTCCTTTTTGTGCATCCTTTGTGGTGAGTCAGCTTTGTTTTCCCACCGCACTCTGTGGGGTTGGCAGTTCAGTGCCAGCTTACTTTTCTACTGTAGAGCAGACACATGATAAGCCATGTGATTCACACTTCTAAGTTCTTGTATTTACTGCTGCTTTTACTTAGCAGTTGCTAAAAACACTATCACGACTGTGTTTTAAACATTGGTTTCCTCCCTGTTCCTGTGACACTCATACACCAGAAAAGAGATTGATACCTGTCCGTAAATTCAATTCAGGTCTTTCAGCAATTAGTTCAAATGCTTCAGCAGAAAAATTCCCTTGGGAATTTTTTTTTCCCCTCCCAGATAAATCTGTTATCTGGAGCCTGAAAAGCAGATGCTCAACATTCTCAGTTCAGAGTAGGAGGTAAATGGTACCCTGCTCGGACTGACTATATGAACCATAAGAGGGTAGAAGTGCCAATTAAAAACTTAGTCAACAGCCCAATTTTGCATAAGTAAATTTCTAATCCTGTGTGGGACCTGGTTTATGTAACATGCAACCTTTTGCCTGGATACAACCACCAAAGTCTCCCCAACCAGAACCCCAAGATCAGAGCCCAGATTTTGCCCCCATTAAGAAGCCCTGAGTTACAGATCAAACCCACACAAGCTCTCAGTGGTGATTTCGCTGATATTTGCAAACTGTAATTTGATACTTCCAGTTTCTAGAGTGCTCGAATACTTCCCCAACTCAACCTGCCCTCAAGGTACTGAAGATAACCCTAGTTAACGTGCCTTATCATGCAGGCGAATGCCACACAGTAATAAATCCAGTGATACAGAAATGAGGATCAACTCTAGCACTCTTGCTGTTTTTTAAAACCAACAGTGAAAAGAAAGGGTACTCCTTTATTGGTAAGTGTATGATGACATACACATACAACCTGTTTTTTGGTTGTTTTTTTTTTTTTGTCATTTGTCAAGACTTTCAGATGCTGTTTTCACACTGATAGGTTTGAAAGATGAGTGAAATAGTCCCTAACATGAGAAAAAAGTCTGTCAACCCAATCAATATTCTGAAAAATTTGGATGACACTCTTAATAATAAGTAATAGGAATCATGTGAGAACTTAAACAAATACACATCACTCATTACCTTTTGGCAAAGACCAGACTCGTTTCCCTTCTGCAACTTCTGTTTCTTTACAGAATGGTGGCTTTTGGGGAAAAATTGTTGGCTCAGCTGTGTGACACGATGGGGTGCTTGGAGCTTTACGTATCCTGGCAGGTAACTCTTTCAAAGGTGTTGAAAGTACTTATGTACATTCGACTAATGAAACTTAACTCCTGCCACAGTCAAGGCCTAAGAAGGTTTACTCGGTAAGCGTACAAAGTTTTCCTGCATCACACACAAGCATGTGTTTTTTAGCTTTTACATGAGCGGCTCCCAGTCTTTTTTTATTAATCCATTTTTGTTTTACTCGACTCTTATTAAGATGGAATTTTCTTCCGTTATGGAGTTCTATAAACCTTGAGGTTATATGTCCATGTAATAATCATTTTTGACATTTTTGGACATTAACTGTAGTTGAAATGAGGTAATGTATGAAGAAAAAATTAAGATTGATCACAGGTATAAATTTTAGTCTACGCTAGAAATTGAATTCATACACCCACAATGACAAAACTATAATCTCTAACAGCTTTATTGAATAAAATTATACACATTAAATTAAAATTACAGGCAATTTATGAAAATCCTATTTGAAATATTGAATAATATTCAGAGATAGTCTTTTGACAAAGAGAAGTAGGCCATTCCCTTGCTCTTCAAGCTATCAAATCACCTTATTACCACCTCTTTTATGAATCTTGTATCCTGTGACACTCCTTTTTTCTATGATTTTCTACGAAATACGAGGAAAAAGGTGTGTATCTGAACTTAGTTAGGAAGATTTTGGGGTCTCCAACAGGCTGAGTGAGTTCTCTGATCACTCATAGCCAAAATATGCACTGGCTCATTATTAGAACAATTCAGTTCTAATAATCCTGTGTTGCTCTTGTGAAGTGGCACAATGGAATGACTTCTGGTCGCTCATCCATCATTTCTCCAGAAAATAGAACTCGTCTTGTTGATTCTTAGACAAACCTTAGGTTACCAGGAAGAATGGGATTTAAGCCCGATCCTTATTTTTTCCTTTTGATTAGCCCTAACCAGTTCTCCGGGTAGCGTGCTCTGTTTATTTGAGTGCTTTTTCTCTGTGCAACACAAGAGAGCCCTCCCCACACCTCACAGTGTCTTCAGGAGTCATCAATGCAATGCTCAAACAGAGCCAAGAACATTTTTGCTCCTTAACTTCTCATTCTGTCCTGCTGGTGAGGAGGGCAGAAGGGGCTGGAAGAGGACAGCTGACTTACAATGGACAAAGGGATATCCCTTACCACATAGCATCTGTGCAGAAAGAAAGCTTGCAAACAGGGGGAGTTCACTGGGTGGCCTGCCACTATGGGGGCATTGGTAGGCAAGTGGTGAGCAATTGCTTCTGCATCCCTTGTTTCATACCTTATGTATATTTTTTTCTCCTCTTTATCTTAGCAAATATTTTTTTAATCTCAACCAATGAATTCTACTTTGTAATGATCTCACCTCTCAGCTTCTTCTTCTCTGGACTGGACAACCTCAGTGTCCTCATCCTCTCTTCCTCGACACACCTGCCAGTGCTGCCACCAGCTTTGTCACAGTCCTCTGGACACTTCCAAGTCCTTTAATGTTATTTCAGAATTTTGGAACCCAGAATTGCAGTAGGTATCGGAGCTGATACGGTATCCATGTTGTCTGTAATGTAACCCTAGATGCTGCTGGGGCTCCTGGCCGCCAGGGCACGTGGCTGGCTCACGCTGAGCCTGCTGCCACCAGCACTGCCAGGCCCCCTTCTGCAGGGCTGCTCCCCAGCTGCTCATCTTTAGCTGTGTCCATCACTACTTCATCCCATGTTAATTCTTAAATTACTGAGGCAAAGTCCTTTATATTTGAAAATCACCAGTTGTTTCCTTCAGTTAAAATGTTTGATGCTGTATTATGTGACATTTATTTTATTTGAAATGATCTTCAATGTACTGAATAAATGTCCTTGTAAACATCTATTACCAGTGCAAATATTTAAACAAACAAGAACTTTCTCTTCTCACAAAACAGCGAGTTTCAAGAACTCCCATCTTTCCCAAATCACACTTCCGATAATTGAAACTATCTAATTTGGACAAAAGAGCAATGGAAAATTAACTTAAGAACACATTTGGTTTAACATATGTTTGCAATAAAACTTTTGTTTTAGATGATTTAATCAGAACTGTTTTCCATACTTAATGGAAACTGGCACAATAGCATTATCATTGCAACCACTAAAGTCAGGAAGGGAATGGAAGGATTGGGAGTGGAAGGAGGAGAGCAAGCATTTTAATATTCTCTAGTTTAACAGTACCAGGAGAAATAAAATCCCTGTTCTCAGCTCCAGTCACACACCTTGGTGTGATCACATATGTTTTCACAAGGGGAGACTTGCAATTATGTTTTCTGTAACTTGTTTCATTCTTACTGTGTTCCCAAAGTCTAGCTTACGGTGTTCTACATATCTCCTAGTGACAGCACACAGGGCAAAGAGAAATCAAGGGCTGTCACTGGCTTTGTTTTTCTTCCACAGGATTTTCCACTTAGCAGCTTTAGTTACTGAATGTGTTCCTCAGAAATTCTTCCAAACATCATGGAAGGAAGGCTGATGGAGCATCATGGGGCAGCAACCACCAGTGGTGACACTGAGCAGAAATTTCTAGGATGAAAATTCATTTATTTTGGTATCTTCTGATGTCACCAGGGAAGGTTTCTCCTTCTATCCCTGAGCTCTGAATCCCTGCTCCAACCTGCAAGCTCTTTGTTCACTAAGACAATGACTGTAAAAGCTGCCAGGTATAATTTTTTTCACACACAAGCTTTATTCTAATGCTTCATATCATCTATTCCTGCTCCAGGTAAATTTCCATTGTATCAGCATTGATCTGGAACACCACAGCGCTCAGCTTCTTCAGGCAACCCCATTTAAATTTACATTTTGCATTACAGCTCTGTCTTCTCTTTTATAGTAACTATGGAATACGAATATTATTTGACTCAACTTGTGAAAAAGAAAAATACATTAGCCTTCTCCTTGCTTTTGAGTAGAGCAAAGGGGTACCTTTCACCAGCTCATACTACGGCAGTAGCAGCTGCCACCCTTCTAGATCATTATTAATGGCTTCTGTCAAGACTGTTCACTTCAAACACTGTCACAAATACGGCATCCCATACTATTTTTGTAATGTTTTTTTGTCACAGTTCTTTGTGTTCCTCAGAAATCTAATACAGTGAACAGAATTTGGAAATTTAATCACTCTGATAACAGAGAGCCAAATAAAGCATGGTACTTCCAGGTCTTCTAAATATAAGGGAAAATTCATGGTAATAACATCTACTATTGGGACTGTTTTAAAACATATCTAGGTATTTTAAAAGTATGTTCATGTCTCAAGAGATGTTCGCATATATTGGGAAAACTAATTAACCCTGCAATAAACAAAAAGTTAGAAGTGCAAGTATCTTTTAAAATTTCAAGAAGCACTCAATGTGACTGAAAAATGGCAAATCTTCCCACTGTAAGTTTGATTAAAAAAAAAAAAAACAACAAAAAACAAACACAAAAACAAAAGCTTGCAAGAAAAGATAAATGGAAGCCACAAATTTCATTGTTGTTTTCCCAAACTGTCCCTTCAGTACCACAAATTAAAAGCAGATTCTATCTCCTTCTCCCTTTCCAGTTTCATTATCTTCCAAGTTCATCACCTTGTCTGAAGACCTTTGCAGTGTTTCAGCAATTCGTTGGGTAGCAGATTGAGAGCTGGTAGAAATCAGACTTGCTTATCAGTAAGAACAAATCCTGCATGCTTTCCTTGCTGCTAGGTACATAGACAGAGAAAAAGGGTGAAAAAATTCTTGATAAGGCCTTGATTAAAAATGACCAAAAAATTCACATTCAAATGCAAGTTGTTTCCATTATGCATCGGTGATGGTAAATTTCATCTTTGGGGCATGATAAATCATAGAATCATAAAATCATAGAATGGCCTGGGTTGAGAAGGACCTTAAAGATTATCTAATTTCAAACCTCTACTGTGGCCAGGGTCGGCCACTAGACCAGGCTGCTCTAGTCTAAAAGCTTAAGTTTGGTTTTAAGCTTATAAAGCTTAGTTTTACCTTCTAACTTCAGGTTATGCAAGTTTTCTGTGTCATCAGAACAACTGCAATTCATAATTCAATATGATTTTCCCTCAAGTTTATCTTCAAGAATACACAGTAATATGTGAAAGTTATAGCAATGTTTAGCCACGCGTATTATTGTCATTAGTGTAGTCCACATCCTTGAAATGAAGCAGAAAAAAATGCATTTGGAAGGGAAGAGCCAATATCAGCCAGCCTCAGTCTGCTGGCCCTGTCTCCATTGTTTGTTCAATACATTAAAACATATGAAGTGCTTCTTGCACACTCCTTAGAAGAGCAATAAGTTTGAATCACAGATGGAGTGAAACAGAGAGCTCTTGTCTCTGTCTAACTTACATATGTCTTTGCTCAATCAGAAATTATGGTTACCAAGCCTGTAGTGCGGGTTTTTCATTCTCATCAGCAGTCTTTGGAGTTAAGCTCTTACATGCTGTTGAACTATTCCTTTCTTTCTTTTCCTTTTTAGCCTAAATTCCATTAAAAAATCTTTCTAATGCTTTGGTTTCTACAGCCTCTAGAGAGAAGAGGAATTATGCTAGAATTTAAGTGATGGAGAGCACTGATAAGGTTAAATCTTATCCAGAAGGAGGACACTCAGGAGAAAAATGCTTACAAGGTAACAACAACAACAGTGACAATAACAAAGCTGGTCAAATTTTCAGGATAAGTTTTGAATTCTTGCAAGGGAATGCCCTTTTTTTTTTTTTGTATTTATGGAATCTGTTCTGCCAAATCAATTATTTGTTTCTCTGTTTCTGCTTTGGAGCAGAAAACACAATTCACTGTTTGATGGCTGAGTGTGAAGAGGCAAACAGCAGCATCCCCTTGCAGGGAGATGATGTCAAACTGAGCCTGAGTAATAGGGAAATTATAGAATGAGGAAGAAAAATAAACTTGTTTACCTGTCAGCAGGTTGTATAATCTGTTATCGTTATTTTTCTTAACAAATCTACTCATGTTGTTCCAAGTATCCCAAGCAATGGAACTGGTAAAACACAACGTGTTATGAAGATGCAATTATATTCATTTCAACGTGCATTTCAAGTTTGTAAGTCTTTGGCAAGACATTGGCTGGCAGGACACCCAGCAAATAGTCCAGCAGGATTAGTGAAAAACTGTGTCAATAAGGACTATTTGTACAATTATAGAGTAGATGGGCTGTTCTGATCCCCATTATCACATGCCAATATTGTAGTCTTTCCAAGTCTTTTATTTTTTACTTGATGCTGACCTAAGAAACAGTGTATTAGCATGCTGTTTTTGCATATAAACTAGGCAAGCTTCAGCAGTACCCTATCCCCATGGAACCCTAACGCCTTCTCCATGAAACAGATGAGATTTCACTCACTGATCTGAAGGACATTCGTCCTTTCTTCTGGATTAACATGCTTTCAGACTCAGGCTTGCTAGAAAGGCAGAAGCATGATGTGATACTGACATTTCAGGTTTATGGCTAGCAGAATAATAAATATTCTATTGATGACTGAAGACTTTGTAGTAGAGATGTGGTGGCAGATTAGTTAATGATTATGTATGGATAGTTTTTGTTAACTATTTAATTTTCAGAGAAGACAAAAAGAAAAGAAAAAAAGGAAAGGATATATATAAATGAAGTTATTTTAGACAGTTGCCACAGCTATCCAGAACAAAATGTTGTGGTGATCTTGAGAGATGTAAATAATTTTGGAGAAGAGTTAAAATCAAAGCAGTTTTTTTCCAGGCTGCTAGATGTTATTGAGTTTTGCCCACATATTAACAGAAAGCAGATAAATAGCTGTAAAAGTAAATCAAATTTTGTTTTCCTGATAATAGAATATCAGAGATGTATTTTGCAGGCACTTTTCACATCAAGAAACACTGTTCAGGAAATGATACTTTATGTTATGAATTAGCCAGACTTCATTACCACGAGGACTGGTGAAACTATATTTTAATAGTGAAAAAGAATGGTAATTAAGCTGCCATCCAGTTATTTTTTCTGATGCATATAGGAAGAAGTAACCCATATTCTCCAAACTATAATGCAACTGCTATCAAGAAAATGTTGCCTCTGACTCTTTATTTAGCTTGCATCTTCTGCATTCCTGGATGGGAAATTTTAGTCTTCACTGCCCACAGAATGTGAATATGAAATATTTCAGTTCTGCAGTGAATCATATTCAGCACCTGTCTTCATCACCGATGATATGTTTCAGTTCAGATGATTGACTTATGGTTAGCAGCACCAGCACTGTGCAGAAGTTTCTTTGAAGGATGGGATAAAACCAACAACTGCAGGCTGAAGATGTTATCATAGACAATATGCTGATGAAGGTTTTGCAAATTGTAAAATCCTATTAGACTATCAGACTACTAGTGTCTGGCACTGTCTTTGAAATAACATCAGAAGATCTCCTATGAAGAACATCTTTTTCTTCCAGTGGAAAATGCTTGCTTTGTTGAAAACAATATTTTTCACACCAGCAGCATAGGTATGTTTGGAACTGCATAATATTTGGAGAAAAAAAAACACACTGTATGGCTTTCTCCTTTACACTGAATGGAGCCACTGCTAAATGATTAATAACCGATCATGTATGGCATCAGAGTCTTGCCATCTTAGATATGATAATGCATTATTTTAGGGGTATTGAAATCAAGCATGAGGAAGAGCTAATAAAGAGAAAGGGATGGTGAAAGGTATAGTGGTAATTTCCCTCAAGTCTGACATGCAATTTGACTTCATGTGGTGCTGAAGATATCAAGATAAAAGTAAAAATGTGATATTGGAGGTGTTACCAACCAATAATTTGAATACAGCAACACAGACATGAGTCAATTTGTCTCATTTTATCCCCAGAAGAAATCAATGGAATCCATATCATGGGAAAAACACTTTATTATCGGCTGATACATCATGAAGTCCTCTGAACAGCTGCAGTCTCACATGTTTAGCTGCATCCCTTCACAAGTTATGTTTAAACTTGCAGAAGTCCTGCAGCTGGAGGTGTACGCTGCGTGAGCACTATGATATGCATAGCTCACAGTGCTGCACAGGAACCAGAGGTGGGTATTTCCCCATTTTAAACACGTGGAGCCAGATTCTGAGTAAGCTCGTTTCTGTAAACTCTCCATAAAAAAAAAAATGTATCACAGATTTTAAGTATCTTCAGATTAGACAACGTGAGCACTCGCAAACATTCACTCTCATCACATAGGATTAGCCTGCCTTCCAGGCTGCAGAGCAGAAAGGAGAGCACAGTACAGAATCTGGTCCAGGGCACAGAACTGCACTGCTATTCCATGCCCTGTGAACTGCATTCGCAAAGCCTTTTTTCCTGATGTATTTTGATGGTTATGTCTGCATTCTACTGTTAGCACAAGTTTCATTGTCTTCTAAATCACTCTGTTAGAAGCAAAACATCATCTGTTAAGCTTGATTCTTCTGCTCTGCATATCAGACAATTACCACTCTAAGTGATGGAATATGGAAGATAGAAATTCCTTACAGAGGAATAACATTAGAGACTCCTTATCAGTCAGCTGACTTTATTTACTAGATTTTTCTTTAAAAGGTCCAGATGGTGATAACATAAAAACAACTGGTTTTAATTGTTATTTTAAGGCAGATCATTCTGTAAATAAAGTATGATTCAGTCTAATAAACTAAATGGAATTAGTTATCTACATTTTGAATTAGGTGGTTATTGTAGACTTAATTTCAAAGTCTCTCCTGTGGGTTATATGAAGTATCGCATGGTATAGTAGACTTAGACAAGGCATGGTTGTAAGGGTTCTTTGGGAAACCTCCAAGTACTTTTGAAAGGGATCAAAAAGGCATCAAAGAGGATATTTACAGAAAGAAAGAAAAAAAAAAGAGAGAGAGAGGAAGGATTTCAGCTGTCAGACTAAAAGAAGGGAATATGAGAATATGAAATAACAATTTATATTTAGTAATATTAAAAAAAAAAAATTAGACTTGGAAGGTTTTATGTTCTGCATAGATTTAGAAATGGCTTTTGATGGCCATCTTTGTTCTTTTATAATACAAAGTTCAGTCAGCTGCAGTGAAGGTAAATGAAGCAGGCAAATGCACTCCTATTTGTTTTCCACAAAATTGTATAGAGCTTAATGCATTATCTTAGATGAATGCCATGAGAAAGGTATGTGTGAAAGGTATCACAGTCAGTCAGGTATCGGTCATCAGAGTCATTAAATAAACAAATGACAAAATCAGCTTCCAGTTTCTAGGATCTACCAGCAAACCGCTTATGAATAAACAATTATTTCTATCAGTGTTTGAGCATTAAGAAATTTCAGGGGTACTCACTTTCATAAAACCTTGAAAACTGAAAGTGGAAGGAAGGGTTACTCTGGAATACACATTTGTTGAATGAATTCACATGCCTCAATTTCCAGGGTTTGCAGGATCAGCCAAACATCTTGCTCCGTACATGGAAAGGTTCACAGAGTCATAGAATCATTTGAGCTGGAAGAGACCCTAAAAGGTCATCCTGTCCAACTCCCCTACAATGAGCAGAGCCACCTACAGCTCCAGCAGGGGCTCACGGCCTGGACCAGACGACCTTCAATGCCTTCAGGTACTGGGAATCATCTTTGTCTCTGGGCAGCCTGTTCCACGGCTTCTCCACTCTTATTGGAAAAACCTTCTTCCTTATATCCAACATAAATCTCCCCTCCTTTAATTTAATACCATTTCCTCTTGTCCTCTCACCACAGACCCTGCTAAAGCGTCTTCCTTCTTATTGTCCCCTGTAGATACCGAAAGGCTGCTCTCAGGTCACCTCACAGCCTTCTCTTTGCCAGACTGCACAAGCCCAGCTCTCTCAGCCTGTCATCTTAGGGGAGATGTTCCATCCCTCCAATCACTTTTGTGGCCCTCCTCTGGATGCACTCCGACAGCTCCATGTCCCTCCTGTCTGAGGACTCCCCATGCAGTGCTCCAGGTGAGCTCTCACCAGCACAGAGCAGAGGGGCAGGATCACTTCCCTCACCCTGCTGGCCACACTTCTTTTGATGCAGCCCAGGGTACAGTTGGCTTTCTGGGCTGCAAGGGCACAACCCTGCTGAAAAGGAGCTGGAGGTACTGGTAGATGTCAGGCTGGACATGAGTCAGCTTCCCACAGGGAGGCTGCATGCTTCCCTGCAGGTAGGGTCTGGCTGACACATGGGGCTCTGCTCTCCTTTCAGAAGGGAGTAACCCACAATGATCCTCAAGTAAAAGGTGGTTTGACAGGAACTGTCTACAGTTCTCTGGTACAATCCTCAGAGACAGACAGTCTCAGATACGTCTGCCAAGAAGAACTCTGCTCATATGTATTTCATAATGATAAGGATCCTATTCCTTAAGTTTTAATGTTGTAAAATGTTTTCCTTAGCATCTCTATTCATCAGCTGTGCTGATCAGGCATTGATTTTAAATCTGTTGGCTTCATCCTGTCCTTTGTGAAACAAAACAATCTTAACAAATCTGCCAGTTCTTCAGCTATTCTGTTGGATTTTCCATAGTTATTAGCTATTCTGCTAGTCACAGAATCACAGAATCACAGAATCACAGAAACACCAAGCTTGGAAAAGATCATCCAGTCCAACTATCCACCTATCACCAACAGTTCTCACTAAACCATGTCCCTCAACACAAAATCCAAACGTTCCTTGAACACCTCCAGGCTCAGTGACTACACAACCTCCCTGGGCAGCCCCTTCCAGTGCCTGACCACTCTTTCAGGGACGTAATATTTCCTAACATCCAACCTAAATCTCCCTGGTGCAGCTTGAAGCCATTCCCTATAGTCATAGTCTTTTTTTTCCTGCCTATTTTTCTTCCACTCACACACAATGCGCTTTAATCAAAGAAATCTTTATCAGTTGTATCTCCTGTAATTCTGTTGTACCTCCTGTAATTCTGTACTCATCCTATACTCTATTTGGTGTTCTATCTTTTAACTATCTTATGACTCACAGTGTTTTCCCTGCCTTGATTGCATTACTTAAAGGCCTTCTACTTATTGCTTATACTAAATTTTTTATATCCTCCTAACCACACTGGCTTCTGTTTTCCCTTTACCTTTTAAGTTTGAAAGCAATCAGTTTCCACTGTTGCCTGTCCAGTTTTTTTTTCTGTGTTTTCCCAGTGGTCTGATGAGTGCTGAACAAACAGTAAAAGACTCATGCTCTTGTTGTGAAAAACCTAATAATTCAAATGGAATTCACCTGGTGAATTTATCACCTTCATGGTAAAGCATCCTCAGTATCTTGTACATAAAGTGGATTTCACTTCAGCTCAGATGCCAAAGAGAGGACATTTTCACTAGACTCCTCTGTCTTGCTGCTGTGGTTTAACTCAGCAGACAGCTACAGACCACACACCTGCTTACTCCTGAGTGGGAGAAAATATAAACGAAAAGTGGTCTGAGAGCAAGGAGTAAACAAAGCAACAGACACACAGTGCAAATACTCAAGCAACAGAAGCCCACTGCTATGGGCCAATATCCCCAGCCTTATTGTATAGCTTGACAGCACATGGCATGGGTCATCGCTATGGCTAGTTTATGTCAGGAGTCCTGGCTCTGCCCCCTCCCAGCAGCTTGTGGCCCCTCAGTCCCCTTGAACACAGTGTGAGAAGGTGAAAAACTGGAATGTCCTTGGTTTGGTGCAGCACTGTTCAGCAACAGCTAAAACATCAGTGTGTTGTCAACACTGTTCATCTCCTAAAGCCAAAAGACAGCGCCATAACAGATACTATGGAGTAAAAATTCAGCTGTCTCAGCTGAAACCAGGACATCAAGGAGTCAGTGTTGGAGAGTGAAAATCATCTAATAATGGTGAAACCCTATATCTTCAGAGGGAAGATCATCTTGAGATCTCTGCATGTAATTCTGTAAATTCACTACAAATAATAATATGCTGCTTTATATTTTGAGAACACCATTTCAGCTGGTTGGGATAATGTCAATATTAGCAAAGCTGGGGCTTTAGACCCTACTTTTTGTCATTAGATTTAATATTTTGCTGTGGAATAAATGGCAAAGCCCCTTTCTTTTTCTCCTCTTTGTCAACACCTGGTTGGAACATCTTCTGAACATCCTTTTCTCTGATAGTGTTGGCAGGTACCGATGAGGAAAAAAGGGGAAAAAAGTCACGTGCTTAAAAAGGAATCCTCTCTGTCACTGTCTAAAGAGTTGGTAATTTGAAGATGGGGAGAACTGTATTTCCCAGAGGATGAATCTCACACGTCACAAAAAAAGTTGAGAGGCTAAATAGAAGATTTTAGTTAAGAGCAGCTTCCTTATTGATCAAAACCATCTCCCTGTCTCATTAAACCTGTTGGGCTTGAAGAGCTCAGCAGTCTGTGTTACAAGTAACATCTGATTTTTTTTGTTAAAAGAGCTGTCAGAAACAACCACAATCCTTAATTTGCAAAAATGTGTTCATCCACACAGATTTCTATTTTTACACCCTGGGGTAAAAATTACATGAGTATACTCTTAATATCTGGATGAAAACAGAAAACAAGGTAAGAACTCCCAATTTATTGAAAGCTGTGTGTATCTTTTTCTTTCCTGCAAATAAGATATCACAAGCCAAAGAAAAAGAATCTACATCAGTTTTTATGTAAATCTGGCAGTTAACAGAGATGAATAGGATGAAAATATTTGTAAGGCATACATACTAAAGAGGCATTTCTTGGTATAAGAATGATTATTTACAAAATATAGTTTTCTTGAAGAAAACAACAAGATTCTCATCACATCTCTGCTCTCCCTCTGCTCTGCCCCCGTGAGGCCCCATCCATAGCACTGCATCCAGGCTTGGGATCCCCAGCACAGGAAGGATGCAGAGCTGTTGGTGTGGCCCCAAATAGGGTCACGAGGATGATCAGAGTGCTGAAGCACGTCTCCTGTGGAGAAAGGCTGAGGGAGCTGGGCTTGTTCAGCCTGGAGAAGGGCAGGCTCCCAGGAAAATTCATTGCAGCCTTCCAGTACTCATAGGGAGAAAGCCACACATTCTTCAGTACTACTCACAACAGTTATGGTGTCATTCTTATCCAATACTGAGAATCTGGGAGGAAGAAGATGAAAGAAACCTAATTCTAATGCGTATTTGTACTACGTATATCAAAGGCTAGGCTTCTGTAGCTGTGAGAGTGAATTACCTATTGAATATCACCTGTAAATCTATTTGCTATAGTAATTAACATGTATTTTCAAAACTCTTGAGCACTTACACCATTTGGAGCTTAGAGAACTCTGGAGACATTTCAAGCATCAGACATGTGATCCCATTCAGGTCTTTTTCCTCTTTCTTCATCTGTCTCCAAAAAAGACAGATAATAATGCTTCCAGACTTGTAAACTTAATACCAGTATAAAATTTTCTTTTGTATAATCTCTAGCGTCTAACCTGAATCTCAGTAGACATATAATATCAGGCCTGAAAAATAAATTCTACATCAAGGAAAGTGTTACAAATATCAATCAGGTACCAAAGTCAGAAGAGCTCAATCTAAGGATTCGTTCAGCGTGTCTCATTCCGAGATGTAGGGAAACAAAAAGAGGTTCAGTGTGCAGTGATGGATTTCATTGAACTGCCATAGCTAGATATGATGAAATACTAGTGATCAGAACAGCTACAGTCAAGAGGTGGCTGGATCAGGCCCTGGGCAACCTGATTTAGCTGTGCATTTGTTGTGGGCGAGTTGGAGTTGATGACCTTTAAAGTTCCACTCCAACTTTGAGGATTCTATGATTCTATATGATGAATGTATAATATTACGACTCCATGATCAGATACAGCATCTCCCCACTTCTGTTTTAGAATGGATTTCCAGTAGGGCCAAATTCAACAACTGACAGGGTATTGAATTAGACAAACTAGATAATTTGGTTTCCCATCCACTTGGCAAGACCCTTAAATCAAATGTTAATTCAAAGCTATTTTACCAATTCTTATCTAATTCAAAATTCTGATTTTTAAGCTCTTTGCTGATTAAGTATTCTTCAGAAAATAAAAGTAAGAGCTGGAATACTTTCACAGTCCTAAGGAGCCTTCCAAAGATTTTATCTCTACATTATTTTATAAGACATTATTCTTTAGATAATTGGCTAACTTCCAATATTATCTCAAGAACCTCATGAGGTTCAATAACAATGAGCCCTTGCAGCCCAGAAAGCCAACTGTACCCTGGGCTGCATCAAAAGAAGTGTGGCCAGCAGGGTGAGGGAAGTGATCCTGCCCCTCTGCTCTGTGCTGGTGAGAGCTCACCTGGAGCACTGCATGGGGAGTCCTCAGACAGGAGGGACATGGAGCTGTCGGAGTGCATCCAGAGGAGGGCCACAAAAGTGATTGGAGGGATGGAACATCTCCCCTAAGATGACAGGCTGAGAGAGCTGGGCTTGTGCAGTCTGGCAAAGAGAAGGCTGTGAGGTGACCTGAGAGCAGCCTTTCGGTATCTACAGGGGACAATAAGAAGGAAGACGCTTTAGCAGGGTCTGTGGTGAGAGGACAAGAGGAAATGGTATTAAATTAAAGGAGGGGAGATTTATGTTGGATATAAGGAAGAAGGTTTTTCCAATAAGAGTGGAGAAGCCGTGGAACAGGCTGCCCAGAGACAAAGATGATTCCCAGTACCTGAAGGCATTGAAGGTCGTCTGGTCCAGGCCGTGAGCCCCTGCTGGAGCTGTAGGTGGCTCTGCTCATTGTAGGGGAGTTGGACAGGATGGCCTTTTAGGGTCTCTTCCAACTAGAACAATTCTATGGTTCTAAAAGTCTGAAACATATATGAGACTTCTTTTTTGTTGTTTTTGTATACCAAACAAAATGCTCGTAGATAGAGAAAACTAGAAACTGAACTTCAAATCTAAACTGGACCAAATTAACAGTGTGGTAATGCAGAGGATAACAAGTCTTAAAAATGAAAAAGAAGAAAGAGAAAAAGATGAATTGTTTACATTCAGGAGACTACGGATAGCAATGATGCTATGGTACACAATAACGGCAGCTGCCAATAACGTACTGATGTATTTTATAGGATCATGAAAGGGAGCTTTCAGGAAAAAGGGAAGGTCTCTGACCAGCTCACTTATACTTTGCAAGGGTTCCACAGACTCTTCATGATTGTTTAGCAGAAAGCTAGATAGGAATATTGCTTAATGTCATTTTCTCAGTGGAGACATGCATCTCCAGTGACAAGCAGACACCTGACCAGCAGATCCCTGTAGAGTCAACATTGATCCTAAAGCTAACATTCTGAATTATCTATGTATAACCAACTTATCTGACTGGCAATCTGTACGTATAAAAGAATACACTGGCAAATACTTCAGAGTTTCTCATTTTGGACTTGCACTTAAATTGCACTGTTTTTACAAATACAGTTAGATACTTTGAGCTACAGAATAGAGCCAGAGTGATCTAATTAAATACAATCTTCCACTTGCAAATGCTTCAAAGTCAAGTCAGAAATATCAGTAATGTAATGTTCTTGGAACTGAATAGTGAGTGAAAAGCCAAACAACGTACCATATTATGAAGGCTGATATTTTGGATTCATAAATATTCAGATGTTCTCACAGTTATTTTTTTCCTTAGCTATATCACTGTAACCTGTTAATTTGAAGTGGGACTTAATGTGTGTAGTGAAACAGGAGTGGCTCATTTACATGAAAAAGTCAACTACGGAGAGAGAATGCATTTTATCTCAAAACAGGTAAGTATTGGAAAAAAAATTTGCATGAAAAAATACTAATGCTCACAAAAGTGGTCTTCATAATATTTAAACAATATTGTTATGCATGCTATTTTATACGATGGTAATACTGCAGAGGTTTCAAACATGATTCTGTGAGTATCACAAAATATATTTACTTCTTATTTTGAGAGTACAAAGCACAATTTTAGGCAGGGCTAATTGGATGGCTTTTTTTTTTTCTTCTTCACTAAGCATGATTCCAAAGGGTATAAATTAGATAGAGAGGGTATAAATTAAGAGAAGAAGAGAATAAGAAGAGAAGAGAGATATGCCAGAAGAAGGGATGAGAAGATCTGATATTATGAGCTAAGTGGAATAAAGACCTGATGAAAGTGATAGTTAATGAAAAGGGAAATAGATAATGGGAATAGAAAATGAGAATTACAGATACTGGAGCTCAGAAATGAAGGCAATAGATTACAGAGGTTGAATAGGTACGACAGATATTACAGGGTGAAAATGAAAGGCTAAGAAACTGCTTCTTGTAGGAGAATTCTGAGTCATATGAGCAAAGCTGCCAAAAAAGGGTGCTGCAGCAACTGAAATATAATATGATAAAAGCCTGGGGGAGAAAGATTTAGCCATATGGCTTCTCAGGAAAGTAATAACCATCACACCCACATCATAAGGTATTATATTCACAAAAGCAACAGGATTTTAGATGTATTTAGGATCAGGAAATTTAGAAATTGAAGAGGAATATCACAACCACGTTAAAGATTTGAGTGATAGGCTGGATGGCAGTACTGTTAATATCAATCAAGAAAGGGAGATAGGCAAACAGAGGTTTTAGATTAGATAAGAGAGGAAAAGCAATGCTGATCTGCAAGTTGTTGTCATAGAGATCAGGCTTATGATTGAGATCAAATTTAGAGAGAAAAATTAAGAGAGTTGCCTAAAGAGCCATTAAAATTACCTTCTGATACTGCACATGTAGAAGGAAAAGCTACAGAGATTGAAGAAGGATCAGCAGGTGACAGAGTAGTGTTAAGATAATAAAATACAAATCATATTAGAAAGACTGTAAGTGATTTTCAATGAAGATTAGCAAACGTTTTGAAACATGAAAAAAAGAGATGTGTTAATGAGAACCACGCCAGGAGATCTCAAAAAACACTGGGAGATAAATAGAAGTTCTATAATGAAGATGAGAATCTTGAAAAATATACCAGAGACAGTTTAAAATTATCTGGCAGGTAATATCAAATATATGGAGAAAAAGATGGAGAACAATGCTTACCCCTAAAGAAGACCTCACTGCACCAACATTTTAACTACTGTTCTGATTTCTAATTCTCAAGAAGGATATTGGTCATTGAGAAAATAAGAGAGAGAGAAGCAAAATGATCACAGAATAGGGCAGTCACAATTTGAAACTGAAAATCCTGGTATTCTTCATTTAAAGAGGGGAGTGAAGTGTAATGTGTTAAACATTTATGGAATCATGGAGGGGATACATCTGTTTACGAAGGTGGAGAGTGATAGGACAAGGGCAATGGTCTTAAACTGAGGCAGGGGAGGTTTAGGTTGGATATTAGGATGAAGTTTTTCCCTCAGAGGGTGGTGAGGCACTGGCACAGGTTGCCCAAGGAGGCTGTGGATGCCCCATCCCTGCAGGCATTCAAGGCCAGGCTGGATGTGGCTCTGGGCAGCCTGGGCTGCTGGTTGGCGACCTGCACACAGCAGGGGGTTGGAACTGGATGAGCACTGTGCTCCTTTGCAACCCAGGCCATTCTAGGATTCTATGAATCTATGATTATGAAAGTAGAAGAAATGAGGAATGACGTTCACTGAACTTTATGAAACCCGAAGTTTAACCGTTGGAATTCAAAGCAGATCATTTTAAACCAGTTAAAGAAAGTACTTTTTTAACAGAACCTAGCTAACTTCCAATACTTGTTTCTAAAAAAAATTGTAGAGTAAGTATCACTGAATTCAAGCACATGTTAGAGAAGCACTTGGAAAATAATCTGTAAGATATGGGCAGAGTTATGCACTATGACATCTATAATGCAATAACTGTGGATTCTGGGCAGGAGAAGGACTATGGCCCATGGAAATTAACTTAGGTTGAGAGGTCTTCCTAGAGACCATGTCCCACTGTCACGCATCCCAGAAGTATCTCCTCCAATGCTCTTATGTTTAAACAGAATTTTCTTAGAAACATTATCATTTTCTCTCGTCAAACTAAACACACACAGATGGTATCACTGAAATCTAGAAACTGACAGATTTTTCTACTGCTAGCTGAGTGTTCTGTACAACTCCAATCTCTTTTCTTTCTGACATGGAGGAAACTAGAGGCATCCAAACCTATTCATCTGACTTTTCTGATTAATACCAACATTAGTATAATCTGACTCCTTTTTTTTTTTTCTTTTTCCTTTCCTGAACACTGTCTTCTTCCTTTTGACTTGATTTCTCGTGGTATAATTAATGATAGGAGTATGCAAAGTGACATTAGCAGAATAAGCCTTTGTTTAGCTGACTTTCTGTTACAAACTCATCCTGCAGCTCTTACTACACAGAAATGTAACCATCAGCGCTGCTTAGACATTCCACACCAATTTCTGTTTATTTTATTACACAGTTCTTTTAGTAAACAAGAATGGAGGCAAGCATTCCTGAAATATTTTGAATCCAAACTATTGAATATACACAAAGAATATTCTGCTCTTGCTGGGAGCAGGTCTGTTTGCTTTATTGTTTTTTCAGAACAATTATTATTATTATTATTATTCCTTCAGACCATATTTCTGTCCAGTTTAGTTAGGTTTTTTATTTATCCAGCTGGAAAACAGAACATGGTTTGAATCCTTGTTAAAAAGAATGTTCTCCTAACACCTATCTATTCTCCCTATTTCATTCTTGATCATTTTTGTCTAGAATTTAAATAAGTCAGTTTGCAGTACTTCTCTTTCCAGCAGTTTGGAAATCACAATGCACAAGCTCTATAAATGAGACCATGCATTGTACTGATTCTACATTTTAACATCCTTATATAACCATATGCAAATAGCAAAAGTTTGTTTTTAAAAATTGTGCAATAAATAAAACTTTCACACTTGACATCTGTAACTGCATGCTGAAATTTTTTGTTCTGTCATTAGTGGCTCCACGCACCTTAATCTGACAGTGAAAGAGGGAATGAATTTAGCTAACAGGCCCTGATAGGATGTGCTAAAGTTCAAAAAGCTTTAAAACAAACGAATTAAAAAAAATAATCTATGTTTAAATCTTTAAATGACATTATATCGCATACAGCACTCTCTACCTGATTCTGGTGTTGTGCTTGTGACAGTTTGATGATTCTCCATAGAGATCAGAAAAAATGCATAAACATGCATGGAGGGAAGATTTCTTTCTCAGTTTTAGAGCAAATGCTGCCTAGACTAATTTGTGGATCCAGCAGCAGTTTGAATTCAATAGTCAGGGGAAAGTCTGAGCGGGACTATGTTTATAAAGAAAAGAGCTATTTACTTCCCACAAATTTGCATACTACAAGAATACTCCAGTGTTTTTTAGGAGATTCTCTTCAATGTGTTACAGCCAATAGAGCTGTAAGATATCTGTGAGATACAGAACATTTTTACAGCATTTGTATCACTGAAAGTCAAGTATTATCTGTAAACAAATAGTAGATATCCATTTGGCTTTTGGTTTCAGGCACAGAGAACAGTTCAGTGCTCTTGGCTGTGCGAATTTCATTACCTGTTTATCACATGTGACCATGCTTTGGCTCTGCTTGGATGCTGTTACAATCCCTTTAAAATATCACTTTTTACAGACTGTCCTTACTAACCATTACACCACAGCCCAAATTTTCTAAACAAAGTATGAAGTCAAAGCTTCTGGATCCTGGGAAACAGCTATCCTCTTCTTATCACCATCTGCTGATTTTGGACACAGTGCAACACATAATCATGGCTTCAGTTGGAAGGGAATTTAAAACCACTCAGCTTCAACCCCCTGCCATGGACAGATCTGCCACCCACCAGCTCAGCTTTGTTTAGTGCTGAGCCTTGAGCTCCTACAGGGATGGGGCACCCACAGCTTCACTGAGCAGCATATGCCAGCACCTCACCACTCTCTGAGTAAAGAATTTCCTCTTAATATCTATCCTACATCTTCCCTCTTTCAGTTTAAAACTTTTCCCATCGCCCTATCACTATCAGATCGTGTCATTCTTCCTCCTTTTCATAAGGTTCCTGGAAGATCATAAAGAGGTGTCTCTCTGGATCCTTCTCCAGGCTGAACAGGCCCAGGAGAAGAAGCACGAGCCCTTTGATAATTTTGTCTCACATCTGTTTTATCATGTCTTCCAGGAGGGCCAGTTCCATGATCTTCCCGGGCGCAGAGGTGAGGCTCACTAGTCTGCAGTTCCCTAGGTCTTCTTATCTCTCTTCCCTAAAAATGGAGTGATGTTTACCTTTTTCCAGCCACCAGGGACTTCACTTGACAACCATGACTTTTGGAGGATGGTGCCAAGGGGCTTGGCAACTACATCAGCCAGTTCCTACACAACCTTGGGATGTCTGATTCCATAGACTTGCATACATTCAGTCTCATCAGGTGGTCTTGAATTTGTTCTTCTCTTACAGTGGGAGGATTTTGCTCCTCCAACTCACATTTAGATGTTCAGGAATGTAAGAGATGTGGGAAGCCTGACTGCAAGTTAGGACTAAGGAAAAGAGCTCATTGACTACTTCAGTCTTCTCCATGTCTGTTCAAACTACTTTTCCCTTCTCATTTGCAAAGGAAGGTACAACTCTCCTTGGCCTTTATATTCTCACTAATATACGTTTAGAAACCTCTCTTGTTCTTTTTCATGCTCCTTGAAAAGTTAAGTTTCACTTGCACAGGCTTTCACAATCCTTAACCTTCTTAATGAGTTCTTCTGCACTGATGAGCACCCTATTCAGTAATGGTTCTTTTCTAGTTGATTTGTCTAATTCACAGTGGAGTAGAATTTGTCCACCATGGACTCCAGAATTCTCCTGGATTTCTTAAGCCCTCTCTGTTGCTGTTCAAGCATACATCCAGTTGACTGAAATCTCTCATCAGGATGAGAAGCATGATGAGAAGCAAGCATGATGCCTCTTATGGTTGAAGCAAGAAGGCCATGTCAATGGGCTCCCCTTGATTTTGGGACACTGACCATTAGATGTCCTTTATCAGTTCAGTCCCTAGTTTTAACCCAGAAGTGCTCAGCCTGATCATAGCTGATTTTTAGAGGCAGCTCTTCACAATCCAATCACTTCTTGATACAGTGAGTATCTCATCTGCCTCTCCCTCCCCGCTCCCCCTTTCCTGTTGCCTATCTCTTTTAAAAAGCTTTTAGCCCTCAGTCATAATGTTCTAGTTGTGTGATTCATCCCACCACTTTTCTGTGAGAGTTTTCTTATTGCCATGTGGCTTCTAGCTTCTCCTTTTCATTTCTCATGCTGCGTGCTTTGGTGTACAGGCACTTTGGGCTATCAGCCATGTTATCTTCTTCAGGAGCCCTCCCAGATATATCTGGGATAGATCTGAAGTTTTCCACTGCAGTTTCCTAAAGTGACAGTGATTTCTAGAACATTCTTGCCCCATGTAGCCAGTTGCATTCCATCCAACATCAGCAGGCCCGGTTTCTCGAAGGGCCTGTCCGAGATCACAATACCCATAAGCTTGAGCACAACACCATCCACAACCCATTGACAGAAATTCACCTCATCCATTTTCCTCCTTCTTGAGTCCCAGCCTTCAAATGGGAAGACAGAGGAGAACCCTACCCATACTCCCAACCCATTCAACAGCCTCTCAGGGGACATAAAGCCACTTTTGATGTTTTGCAGTCTCCTTGCTGCAGCCTCATGCGATCCAGTGTGAATGGAGCAGGAGTGGATACTACCAACAAGTCACGTGTGCTTCCACTAACAATCCTGACCATACTAAATCGTTCCTACACTTCTAGCAATTATCTAATGAAACATCCAAAGATACAGGTATATTTGTTGTCTCTGTTTAATATAATTATTAGTTACAGTTTTTGAAAAACAAATCGGAATATTCAGATGAACAGCTTATTGTGGCATCAGTTTTGATTGTTCCTAATATGTAAAATATTGTGATGATTGAAAGGAGAAAAAAAAAAAAGAAACCTAACCTCTTTTAAAGGAAAAATAGTCTGAATAATCCAGATAAGATGCAGTTTCTCACTGGTAATTTCTTATGCAAAAAATGAATCTTGGCTACTTACAAATATGAATCAAAATATGTTGTTACTTTTCTTCTTTGCCAATCAGAAAAGAACATACTTAGCAGGAGTCACTAAAACTAGATCTTCATTAACAACGTAAATTGCAGCAATGCCCAGAGGAGAACTAAAAAACTTGTATGCATGGATCTCACTATGATGTTGTTCTTAAGTCAGATAGCAAATTCTGACCTTAACTACAGCAAAGAAGAAATTGAAATCAGATTTCACATGTTGCAATTTCACTTACATTGTGCCATGAATAGCAGTAGCTGATCCAAAATGGAAGATTGGTAACACAATGTTTTTGAAGGTATTTGGAGATTTGCTATGTCCCTGGGCACCTAAGTATCTTTAAAAGTCTGTATTCCATCACGTTTTATTGCTGTGGAACTGATTTAATTGCCTCCTCGATTCCAGTCAGTAATAAAACTTGACAAGGCTCCTAGAAAGGCTTTGACAAACTACACATTTCATTAGCCATTTCATGTGGGAATGTAAACTTTTTGTTTACTGAAAATTAAAATGAATTGCTGCAGGAGCAATTTTAGAGATTGCTTGGAGGTGAAAAGATGCACTTTAAACATGTACTCAGAAAGTAGCCATCTATTAGGTCTGCGCCGAAAGTAATGCCTCCTATTTTATTATGTTGACCCACAATGTTTGATGCAGATGTTGTGACTTCCCACCAATGTTCCATTCCTTTTGTTCCCAGGTGACAGATGGCAGCAGAGGGGCAGTCTGACAAAATGGCATCCGATATGAAAGTGCATATGGAGCAAAGTCATATGACTGAATTCCTTAATGTGGAAAAAATTGCACTCATCGACATACATCAGTGCTTGCTGAATGTTGATGAAGACCAAACAGTGGATGTCAGCACAGTGAAGCAGTAGATGGTATGTTTCAGCAAAGGTGATGGCACTGTGGAAGACAAGCCACGTTCCAGATGGCCGTGCACCACAAAATATAGAGTATCTCAATCAGCTCATCTGTCTGAATTGGCTAATGTTGATGAACATGTTGAAAAACAGGAATCCTAGGCTTTTGAGATCAGGAGGAAAGACTGGAGTAAGAAAGACTTACTATCAGTGGTGTAGGAGTAGATTAGGTAAAGTTTAAGTAAATTTGACATTCGATATATAATGTATACATATAATGTTTAAGTAAATTTGACCAGGACCTGGTCAACTGCACCCACAAGCGCTGGCAAAATGGTCAGTGTACTTCAGAGGCAATTCCTGAAAAACACAAAGGACAGCAAATAGCAGGGATTTATGAAAAAGAAATTTTCCTTAACCAGCCTGATAAATTATGTTTTGGAATCACTAGCTGAGTGCACGATGGAGAACAGTGGATTTTTATCTTGACTTTAGCAACTCTTTAAACACAGTTTTGTTTGTTTAGCACTCATAAACAGAGTGAGAACGGCTGCATAAGTTGGCAGTGAAGTGGACTGAAAATTGACTGAACTGCCAGACTCTAAGGATGGTGATCCATGGCCTCTAATTGTAGGCTAGTCCTTAATGGTGTATTCCAGGGACTGATACTGGAGTCAACACTGCTGAACATTCATAATGATGCTGATTATGGGACTGCATGAACCCTCAGCAAGTCTGCAGAAATATGAAGCAGAAAAGGTTGGCTGATGGTCTTTTAACTATAAAGTCTGTCATTTAGAGGGATTCCTACAGGCTGGAGGGATGAGCACAGAGGTGACTGACTAAGGACAAAAATGGCATATGAAAACATACTGGACTAAGTACAAAAAAGGATCAAAAATGTGACTATGAGCTTTGATTGCCTGGCACAGGTCAGAGAAAGAGGACTCAATTGTAACTGTTCAGCATGGAGAAGAAAAGTGTGTAGGGGATCTTAAAAATGTTAATGATTATGTAGGAGGTAGAAGTAAGGATGAAGCCAGGCTCTACTCAGTGGCACCCAGTGAAGCAAAACAAGTGAAGTGAAATACATGAAATTCTGTTTAAACATAAGAAACATACCCCCACCCCTCCACTCCCACCCCCTCTTTTTTTTTTTTTTTTTATATTATGAAGGTTGTAAAATACTGAATTGTCTACCCAGAGAGGATATGGAGTTTCTACCCTTGGATATATACAAAATCAGGTTACAACCCTATGTAGCTGATTCTACTTGAGGGGACTTCCATTGATTCAAATTCTGGCCCTGAGCATACCAAGTAATTATTAAAATGTTATAAAAGCACTCTCCATTTTTGTAAACAATAAAAATGAAAATTAAAAAATAGCATAATTAAATCATCAAAATAAACCATAGGCTTGATTGATAGGATGTTATTACTAATGCAAAAAATACTTGTGCAACTTTTATTCTGCTCTTACACATAAAGGTTGTACTCTGAAGGACTTAAAAGTCTCTTAGGAAACAGAAGGGTTATGATCAATAAAGAAAGATCATCAACCATCATTTCTTTTGACTGGATATCCATGGAGAGGTACAAGCACAAAAAATGAAACTTCCATATTGACCACTTACAAAAGGGAACTGGAGTCAGTGGCCATTGATAACATCTTGCTGTTATTCGTGAAGCTGTACAGTGTATTTCAATCACTCATTTTCCAACATGTGCCCATCTTTGAGCATTATGGTCTTCAACAAATTTTGGTTAGGTCAGTTGTTGGGTTAGTTTCCCCAGTGTTGGATTGTATTAACGCTAAACCCACTTCCTCTTCAAGAGCAGGATTTGCAGGAGGCAGCTGAAGGAAACTGCCGCCACATTACAGAAAGAAACGCAGCCATGCATCCTAAAATGAGGCATTTGACAAGAGATTCTCCTGAGAAGCCTCTTGTTGACCTGCCAGGTTCATCAGCAGGCTCTACACCGAGATTTATTTGTAATCTCTGAACAGCTGAAATGCTAATCTATGCAACAACAGGAATCTTGCAGCTGATGCACAGTAGCACTAATTCTTCCCCTACAATAAAGCAGCATTAGTTATGATATGAATAATAAAGTTCCCCTCAGACTTCTGGTGGTAATCACGGACAAGGCCCTAATTAAAAAATAAAACTTTCATCTGCTTTTGTAATTTGCACAGTATCATGTGAAACAGAAGAAAGAAAACAGGAAGATTTTAGTCATAAAAAAACTATCTAGGACCTGGACTCTAATGATGCAATTTATATTGCAGTAAGAATGTTTGTACTGTTCGTTTTTATAACGTTCTGTTCCAGAATTTCTGCTTTTGTGTGCCAGACTGCTTTGTATCCCAGGATAGACAATTCATAAATATCCCAGTTCACACCCTATGTCTTTGCTTTGCTTTGTTTTGATGTAGTATTTCAGACCATTTCCAATGATGAACACAAAATAATAATTAAAAAATATAATTATATATTTGCAGAATGTCCTGACATTAAAAAACCAGCAATTTTTTCACTGATGAAATGCTGTTATATAGTGGCATACAGTGTGCATTCCACAGAGCTGAAAACAGGTTTTTCCATGAATTTACTAAGATACTTCACATCATGAAAGGACTGAAAGTTTGGTTACTTCTAAATTCTGTTTCTACACATGTATTCTTCCTGTTCCAGTTCTAGCTTAATCCCTGAAAGCAATCATTTTCTGTTTTCAGTGGGCATTCCACTTTGAAACATTAAGTGCTCTGAATAAAGCTCACAGTAATGAACAGCTCCTGTAGAACGATCAGTATACTCAACATCAATTAAGTTGGCAGTTCTTGCTTATCTTTTACTTTTGCTTTTACTTCTCCTTTTTCTTCTATTTCTATTTACAAACTGAATTCTGACTGGATCTTCTTGGTTGGATTATTTATTTACCCTTTCACCCTTTCACAGGCGAGTTTAGGTTAAAAAAGCCCTATATTTATATTATAGGTTATATTCATCCTATGACTTTTAGTACATTTGGTAGGACAGACAAAGTGATAGAATGCATCAAGAATCAAGACTGCCAATCATCTCCCAAGACTTGGTGGATTTGAAATACTGTTCAACATAATCTTGTACCTATTCAGAAACTGCAAAGGAGTTTGTAATTTTTTCTAAGGTGTATAAAATATATCATTTTCATCACAACACTCAAGTTATCAGATGATGAGGGAATAAGTTTTAATTCTGAAATCAGACTCTGTCTCTTGAGGATATTGACATACACAAATTACTCATGGGGTGAAGACTGAATTTTTAAAGAACGCAGATAAAAACAATGAAGTAAACAAAAGAAAAAAGAAAATAAATACTACTGTAGGAATTGAAATTTACTGTGTAATGCTTTACAGTAAATATCATGGGCCCACGTTCAGTGAAATGTGTGGAAGGCCTGCAAGACAAAATAAAATCGAAAGCATGTTGCAGTTGCTTATTTGTGTGCAGTAATCATTTACTCCCTTATGCTGGAATTCCTTGTTTGAAGTGCTGTTTTTATTGTTTAAGTGTGTAGTATTTTTACACGGAGAGGTAGGAGGGCTGGCTAGCTGCTGCCCTTTTGGAGATCCACACTGGAGCCTTTTTTCGTCATGTTTTCTCCCATTTTTCTTCTGTTTGAAAGAGCAGTGTGGTGATGCTTGGCTGCCAGTCAGCATGAAACCACACTGTTCCATGAAATAAACCAGATGATTTTACAGAGACAAATTAATTAGCAATTAAAACATTAGCATGAAATAATATCATCTAAAAGACTCTGATCCCTCGTTAGCAGGCCCAGCACTCTGTTACAGCACGGATAGTCCCAGTTCTTCACTTGGTTGATTGACTCTTCAATAGAGTCTGACTCCAAGTGAGTAAGATTTCTCTATTTGACCCTGTTGCTTGGATAGAAAGAAGGCTAATAAAATACAAGATAATTCAGTATTTTAAACATAAATTTGTGGACCTAACGTAGTCACTTCAACGAGAAGGTAATATAGTAATTTCAGTGAGCTAGAATTCTCAATCATTTACATTCTTTTCATCCACATTCTGGTATACGAATCCAGAAAGTTAGAATACTGGGTAAAAATCACCTTGAGCACCACTGGAAATAAATAGCTTGAAAAGACTGAAGAAACAGAAGAAAGAACAATAAATAAGGAATGAAGTAAAGATTCTTACAGCTCTTTGTTTTCAGAGAGCACACATTGTAAGGCACACAGAAGCTAAGCTTTCAGTAGTGTGCTCCACTGTGCAAATCACCATTTGATTGTATTGACCCCTTACAGAGCATCAGATGGTGAACGTGGAGAATTCCTTAATGATATCAGCAGATATCAGTATGTTAAACAACCCTAAAGAGTACCATTTTATTGTGTGAAGAACAAGACAACCGATGTCAAAGCTTCCTCCTTTACCAAATAGCAGAAACATTTTCATTCTCATGCACTTTGGGTACCTGTATGCTCTTCATTCCATCCACACAGATTCAGAACAAGCCAGCTTCCCACTATGAACATTGGTCAATGCCAAGCAGCACTTGTATCCCATTGCTTTTTTTTTTTTTCCTGGAAATTTATTTTCCTGGGATTTATTCTTTTTCTTCCACAGACTGATTTATTCTTTCTAGGAATTATTCTCGAACTTGTGGAGGAAGAATCACTTACTTAATTGTTAATGACAAAGTAAAGCAGTGTTTGAGGGGGATGCAGAATGACCTTACTTTCCTTACTTTCCTGGGGCTGAACCTCCCACTCACTGCAACATCACTTTGGAGAAATATAATAACTATTTCCTTAACACAAAAACAAAGTGCAAAACTCTGACTGAGGCTTTCAGAATTGATGGGCAGCTCTGCCTGCTAGTAACATTGTTCAGTCATTAGTTAAACCTGACATGTAGGAAGCACAGATTCTATGGATCCTTGTATGAATCTAAATATGTTTTTCCAGCAAGTATGAGCCATGAATTCACCTTATATAGGCCATGATTTGTCTGTGCATTATAAAAGAAAGTGAATCTTATCTGGCATCCACAATGTAGTCATCCTCTGAGGATACTTCTTTCCACCTGCATGCCAACTACCCACTCTTAACTCGTTAATAACCACAGAAAAGATTATGTCTCCAGGAGCAGTGCGGCCAATAGCTGCATGATTGTAATCACCACAGAAACAACCAGAAGGATAAATTCTAGTAAAAATTTGAGGGAAATTGACTGTTTGGTTCTTTGTAGCAATGAGAGTAAAAGGAATACGTAGATTTCCAAGGGGGCATTTTTTAAGAGTCTGGAGCACGATGGGAAAAATGTATTTGTTGAATACTGAAAGCACATAATGGAAGAAGTATCACACTACATATCCCCAGGTTTTAGTATTCTGAACTAAGGAGTAAGTGATTGTCAGAGACACAATACACAAATAGGCAGATTTTCGTAAGAATTGAAAGACTTCCTTCTGCTCCTAGATAGGGCAATCATATCTTGGTATCATATTAGATATGAGGCACAGTTGAAATTTACTTTACACTGCTCAGTTTGAATGACGTGCTCAGCCAGTGGTCACCGATGTGGAACCAAATTCTAAACTGAACAAGCACGTAAGGCTGAGTGCTTTCTTGCATGCACCCTTTACAGATTGCAGTCAGCTTTGACTTTATTTTGAATGCAGCTGCTATGAGCTGTTTGCAAGAGATCACAGCCCTGGTGAAAAAAATCTCTCAGGGTCAGTTCAACAGAAAAACATGTCCAGCTTTATTTTGTATTTACATACATATTTACAGATTGTTCCTGCCCTTAAAGTGTGTATACAGTCTACATAGCTGTCTTATAAGACCCATTTTGGATGCAAAGCAGAGCAAAAGAGTAATAGTTACTTAAAGCCAAGAGTAAACGAACACACATACTATTCTCAATGCTTTGATGACTTCTAAAGCCAAATTCTGTTTTCTACTACAATAACATTTGCTTGAATAATAGTCAGCTTTACTATATTTACTGTAGGTGTTTACCCATGGAATACTGCATACTCACATGCTTGAGGGTACAGTGGCTTTGTCAAGGGTTTTGGGAAGGCTGGATCACTTGACTGGCCACATTCAATCAAGTGATATTCTACAAAGCTAAATGTCAGGTCCTGTGTCTGGATCATAAAAGCCCCATGCAGTGATATAGACTTGGCAAAATGTGACTGGAATGGTGTCCAGCAGAAAAGGATCTGAAGGAGCTGGTTGAAAGACAATGAACATGGGCCTACAGTGTGCCCAGGTGGCTGAGAAGGCCAATGGCACTCTTGCCTTTATCAGTAGCAGTGATGTAAAAGGACTAGGGAAGTGATTATCCCCCAGTACGTGATACTGGTAAGACTACACCTCAAATACTGCGTTCAGTTTCAGGCCCCTCACTGCAAGACAAATGTTGAGTTGCATGAGCATGTGCTGCAAAGAGCAGTGAAGCTAGTGAAGGTACAAAAAAAATGATGACAGGTAAATGAGGGAACTGGGGTTGTTTCATCTGGAGAGGGCTAACGGCTGATATTATTGCTCTCTATGATTTCCTGAAAGGAAGCTGCAGTGGAGTGGGTCTCTCTTCTCAGGTGACATTTCTCACAAGGAGAAGAGCCCTCAGGTTGCACAAGAGGAGGTTTAGATTGGATATCAAGATGGTTTTCTTTAGACAGTGCTCAAGCATTTGGAACAGGCTGCTCAAAGAACTGGTGATCTCCTCACTCCTGGAGATATTTAAGATACCTGTGGACTTGGCACTAAAATGAACAGTTTAATGATGGCATGTGATAAATCAAGTTGACAGCTGGGCATGATGACCTCAAAGGTCTTTTCCAACCTAAAGGATTCAATAATACTAAGATTCTATTAGCTCTCTTTCTCATGAGCTCTCTTTCTGAGCATCAGGCCACATCAATACTAAAAGTCACTGACACTGACCAAACAGATTAAGCAAAGATTTGTTTGAGCTTATCTAGGATGTCAGGGAAGAAAATGAAAGGTTTTAGGAGCAGTGAAGAACATTTTTGAGATTTTTTTCAGTTAGGAAAACTCCTTGTGCTATCCCCAGACACATAAAAATAATACCAATGTAAAGATAGCAGGTCAAAATAGGACTATGCATACATGCAGAAAAAATCATAAACTTCACTGTCAGTATTATCTTAAAGTGATGATGAAATTAAAATGAAAATACTGCACATTTGAATAAAAAATATTACTTTTTAAATGATTACAAACTTCTTTTCAAGGAAATCAATAGGAGGTGATTACAGAATCATAGAATCATAGAACATACCATGGTGGAAGGGACCCATATGGATCGTCACATTCAATAAATTCTCCACTGTGCCTTACTGAAAAACAAATGGAGAGAGTATACTTTGTGTACACATTTATAACTGAATGACAAACATAAATAAGCATAATAAAAATGTGTTTGGGTGTGTAAGTTTTATCCTGACAGAACCTTGAGTAGGAGTGTTTACAATACAAAGTTAAAGAAAAGCACTTTATCAGCCTGCTTTTTCTGTTTAGTTGAGGAGGTTTCACACTGCCTCATAACCAATATGTTGTTGAACAAACGTGAAAGAAGAGCGAAGGACAGAATTTTATGTTCTTTTCCTGGTTGTGATAAAGATTCTAACTTTTGATGGGCTAAATCCATAATATTCAGAATTAGTATGGTTTCCCAAACCGTACTAAACACCCCTCTTTTAGTTTAAAACCATTCCCCTTGTCCTACCAAATCACACCATGTAAAAAGTAGGTCTCCGTCCTGATTATGAACTCCTTTCATGCACAGGAAGACCACAACAAGGTCTTCCCGGAGCCTTCTCTTCTCCAAGCTAAACAAGCCCTCAACCTTTCCTCATGAGAGAAATGCTCCATGCCTCTCATCATCTCCCTGGCCCTCCTCAGGACCAGATTTAACTGAACTGCATCTTTCTATTGCTGAGGGCCCCTGGCCTGAACTCAGTACTCCAGGTGGAGCCTCACAAAGGCAGAGTAGAGAGGAACAATTACCTCCCTTGCCTTGCTGGCCACCCTTCTGCACCCTTCTGTAGTTGCAGCCCAGGATACGGTTGACCTTCTAGACTGCAAGTAAACATGGCTGGGTGATGTCCAGCTTTTCATCAACCAGGACCTCTTGCTGAACCTCTTTTAGGTTCACATTAACCAACTTCTCAAGTCTGTACAGGTCTCTTTGAATGACATTCCTTCCTTCTGTTGTGTCAACTGCACCACACAACTCAGCATGGTCAGCAAACCTCCTGAATGTGCACTCCATCCCACTGTCTATGTCACTGATAAAGATGTAGAAGAATGCCAGTCCCAAGACAGATCCCTGGGCATACCAGTTATTGCTGACCTCCACCTGAATCACAGAATCACAGAATGGCCTGAGTTGGAGGGAATCTCAAGGATCATGAAGCTCCAACCCCCCTGCCATAGGCAGGGCCACCAATCTCCACGTTTAATAACAGATCAGGCTGCCCAGGGCCCCATCCAACCTGGCCATAAACACCTCAGAGATGGGCCACCTACAACCTCTCTGGGCAGCTGTTCCAGCACCTCAGCACTCTCTCTAAGAGTAGTTCTAAGTTCTAAGTAAAGAACTTCCCCCTGACATCCAACCTAAATCTTCCCTCCTTCAACTTAAAACCATTTCCCCTTATTCTGCTATTACCTACTCTTTCAAAGAGGGTAGATTGCCACCACCCCCTGGTTGTAACCATCCAGACAATTTTTTGTTCACCACTTCTATATAACTAAAGAATTAGGAAAGAGAGTGTCATTTATTTTTTTCTGATGCAGCCAAGTTTATCATGAGTCATGTGAGCTGAAAGGGAAAAAAATCCTTAGATAAGCCTACCATTTTACCATTCAAGCTTTTGTTGTTGTTTTGTTTCTTTGTTTTTAATGCAGGAGAAAAATTGTCCCAAGGATATTAAGTTTCAGAATTAATATTATGGTTTCAGTTCTGTTATAGTGAATTTTGTGAGGAATCAAAACACAAAGAAAACTTAAAAATGAACTGCAAACCCTAATTCTTACTTTTATCCTTGCAGACTTTCAAAAACATTTTACCTACAGACTAATTTTGTCCAGTGATTACAGAAACACCACCTACCTCCGATTCTTCCTCTAGTTTTATAGGCTTTAAGAGCACAGATTTATTTTGACTTATGTGAAGGAAACTTCCCTGATATCACTTCCCTGAGAGATACTGAAAATATGATATAGTACAGAAGAAGCGGTGTGGAAGGATTAGAGTGTGTGGCAGATATCTTCCTGATGTAGCTGGTAAGTAAGTCTCCCAGGGGAAATGGCTTGCTAGACCTGCAGCTCACAGCAAGAGAGTGAAGGACTGGCAGGAGATGTGGAGCTAGGAGCAGTCTTGGGCAGTGATTATGAAATGGTAGAGTTTTTAATTCTTGGTGAAGCTGGCAGGGGGGCAGCAAAACGGCTGCCTTGGGCTTCCAGAGGGTGAACTTTGAACTGTTCAGGACCCTGCTAGGAAGAGTCCCTTGGGATTCATTCCTGAAGGGTAAAAGGAAAGCTGGTCCGTTCTCTAGAAGAAAGCCATAGAAGTGTAGATGCAGGCTGTCCCTCTGTACCATAAGATGAGCGGTTCGGGATGAAGACTGGCATGGGTGAAGAGGGAAATTTTTCTGATGCTCCAGGAGAAAAAGAGCATCTACATCCTGTGGAAGAAGGAATGGGCAGCTCAGGGAGAGTACAAAGAAGTTGTTTGCAAACGTAGGGAGAAAAGGAGAAAGGCAAAAGCCAACCTTGAAGTCAACACAAGGGCCTCACAAGGCCTCACAAGGGTAGAGTAGAGGGTGATAATCAGAGTAGAAGAAGACAGTGGAAGAAATGGACCCAGGGTTGTTAGGCAATGCTCGGATGAACATGAGCCAACAGTATGCCCAGGTAGTCAAGTGGGCTAATGGCCTCCTGGCTTGTGTCAGAAATACTGTTGTCAGCAAGAGGGGGAGGAATCATTCCCCTAAGGAGGACACACCTCGAGTACTGTGTTCAGTTTTGGGCCACTTTGAGGCCCTGGAACGTGTCCAGAGGAACACAATGAAGATGGCGAGGGTTCTGGAGCACAGGTATTATAAGGAGCAGCTGAGGGAACTGAACTTGTTTTGTCTGAAGAGGAGGCTCAAGAGAGACCTTCCAGACTTTCGCAAGACCCTGAAATGAAGTTGTGGTGAGGTGGGGATTGGCTTCTTCAGGGTAACCAACAATAGGACTAGAAGGAATGTCCTCAAGTTGTGTCTAAGGAGATACAGTTTGGGTATTATGAGAAAATACTTCTCAGAAGGAGTGATCAGGCCCTGGAACAGGCTGCTCAGGGATGTGGTGGAGTCACTGTCCTTGGAGGTGTTCAAGACACATGTAGTTGTTGTACTCAGGATCATGGTTTAGTGGGGAAATATTTGTGGTAGGTGTATAGTTGGACTGGATGATCTTGGAGTTTTTTTCCAATCTTGGTGATTCTATGATTCTATGAACAAAATATGGTATACAATAGAATTGGTCAGGCTTCATATTTAAATTAGCGTTTTCATTCATTGCTCACAAAACTTAATCCTTATTGGTTTTTGCCTTTGTTGTGTATGTAATAATTGACAGCACAGAGTCAGGGATCAGCAGAAAGCATTGCAAACTAATTAGAAAAGCTCCATGGGAATATTTTCAGCTATATTCAATGTTATCGCTATAATTACAAAGTAATAATTTTGAAGAGGAAGTTGTTTTTATAGTATGGTCTGTTAAGCTGATAATACACTGAGAATTTTTCTTGTAAGTGGCTTATTTTACGGTACAGTGATTTGATTGTTTAAGAAGGCTTAATGTTGACCCAAAATTAATCATGTTGAGACAACTGCAGGGTTACAAATCTGACATTATTAATTAAAATGAAGTATTTTATTTACTTGCAAGCTTGCTAACATTGGCCCAAGGTCCTACCTCCTTTTCCCTGCTGGACGGCTAAAAAATATTTTCATTTGTTATCTTGTAGTCTGACTTAAGTTAGAATTCTGTAACTCTAAATAAATGGAACTTAAAGTAAAGCCGATATTTCAGTTTATTTTAAACAGTCCTCTACAAAGAAAAGCATATTTCTTTGATCCTAATAATTACAGTAATATCTGTAAGTGTTCACTGTTAATTTGAACTTTGCACAAGGAATCTTGCTGATGATAGTTTAGAAGCTGATTAAAACTGGGCATTGTTTGCTCCTATTCAGAGTATTAGCTCAGTGTGTTTAATCATTTTTATTTCATCCTACAAGTTCTACATTTTTTTCAGTTCTCTACCCTATCCCAGTGGGAGGAGAGGGAGAAGGCAAAAGGCTGTGTGGTGATTAGCTGTTTGCCAGGTTAAAGCACACATCCTTTATAAAAATATTTGATGCAGAAAAAGAAAAGCCATATGCTTTTGAGGTGGGAAATCTCCAGTTCTGCAGACTGTACTGTCAAGGCAAGTTTGGTGACAGTTGTTTGGCTTACTGGAATCTAGAATAGAACTAAATAGTCAAAAGCAATAAACTGGAAAAGAACAATGAGAGGAATATTTAAGTACTCATTTCTGTCATAATGATGTTATTACATACAAATAAATGCAAGGAAAAGACCAGTCAATTGTTCCATGTATAAGGGATTTTTAGAACAGGATAGTTCAACTGGAAGGGATCTACAAATGCCTTCAAATCCTAGTTCTCAACCGCTTCAGGGTCAACCAAATGTTAAACCATATTAATTAAGTATTTTGCAGATGCTTCCTGAACACTAATAGACTTGGCATTAATCAGTTTGGTAGGAAGGGTTGATGATTGCCCAGTGCTCCTTGTAGCCTCTCTCACTACTGCCTTTTGTGCTCTACCATTCAGTCAGGTCATCAGGTAGTATAGCATGAACCTGTCTATTTCACACCTGGACAATTTGTCCACAACAGTGCCATGAGGGACAGCATTAAAAGCCTTACTGAAACCTAGCAAGACCATGTCCACTGCCTTCCGATAGGTGGATGGTTGGACTGGATGATCTTGTAGGTCTTTTCCAGCCTTGGTGTTTCTGTGATTCTGTGATTCCATGATTCTTTTCACCCACCAGGCAGATGACATGCTAACAGCACCACCCGAAGGAGAGCTAGGCTGTCATCCCCAGCAGAAGAGGCAAGCAGTTCAGACCTCTGGCTATGTAGAGTGCACGAGACTCTCTCTGGCTTTGTGGGGTGCAGTCAGAACAACTCTGTGAGCAGGTAGATATCTGCTCTACCTTGTGGCCAGGCTACAGGATGAAATACATCAATTAAAAAGTGTCACTGGGGACAAAAAGAAGGAGCAGGGAAACTGCAGTCCACCCATGCACAAACAGATTATTTCAAAGGAAAAAGAGCTAACCCAAGGCAGCCTGTATCACATCGAGTTGAGGAAAAGAATTGCAAGGCTGGAGGCAAGAACACAGAGGAACAGAGCAGATGGAGGCAAGTCTTTGCCTGGAGCTGCAAATGAAAAACCTCATTGCCTGCTCCACCCTGCCCAGGTGTCTCTGTGCAGTAGGTATGAGACCCTGGAGTAGAAGGCCCATCTGAAGGTTGTAACAGCCCACTCAGTCCTGACATGCTAACAAAACCACACCAGGAAAAGTTGTCCTCCAACACAGAGGCTATTTCATTGAAGAAGAGACGGGTATTGTTCATCAGTGATTCCTCCCTACAGGGAACAGAACGTCCACCATTCTGAGCAGATCATCTTCTTAGAGAAGTCTACTGACTTCCTGGGGCTTGGGTGAGAAGCAGTGTCCCTCCCACTGCAAACAAAGATCAGGTTCATGACCACTTGAGGAACCTGAACATCCACAGATCTGTGGGTCCCAATGAGATGCATCCCAGAGTCCTAATGGAATTGGTTGATGTAGTTGCCAAGCCACTCTCTATGATATTTCAAAATCATACATGTCATGGCAATCAGGTGAAGTGCCTGGTGACTGGAAAAAAGGAAGTATCTCACCTATTTTTAAAAAGGATAAATAGGATGACCCTGGGAACAACTGACCTGTCAGTCTCACCTCTCTGCTGGGGAAGAGCATGGAACAGATCCTGCTGGAAGTGATGCTAAGGTACATGGAAGACAGGGAACAGATACAAGAGAACCAGCATGGCTTCACCAACAAACCCTGTTTCTTGGTGCAAACAGCAAATCCTGTTTGACCAACCTAGTGGCATTCTATGATGAGTTCACTGCATCAATGGACAAGGGAAGAGCTACTGATGTCATTCATCTGGACTCTGTAAGGGCTCTGACATGATACTCCACAGCATCCTTCTCCGCAAATTCAAAAGAGATAGATTTGATGGGTAGGCTATTTGATAGAACTGGCTGCAGGATCAAGTCCAGAGGGTGATGGTCAATGGCTCAGTGTCTGTATGGAGGTCAGTGATGAGTGGAGTCCAATAGGAGTTGGTGCTGGGGCTGATATTCTTTCTTATCTTCATGAGTGACATTGGCAGTGGGTTCGAGTGCAGCCTCAGCAAGTTTCTTGATGACACCAAGCTGTGGGGTTCAGTGACACACCAAGGGGATGGAATGCCATCCAGAGGGAACTGGACAGGCTTGAGCAGTGAGCCCAGGAGAACTTCATGAGATTCAATAAATCCAAGTGCAAGATCTTGAACCTTGGTGGTGGCAACGGCCATTACCAATACAGGCTGGGGGATAAAAGGATTGAGTGCAACCCTGCTGAAAAGGACCTGGTGGTGCTAGGGGATTGGAAGCCAGATATGAGCCAGCTCTGTGCCCCTGCAGCCCAGAAAGCCAACTGTACCCTGGGATGCATCAAAAGAAGCACAGCCAGCAGGGCAAGGGAGGTGATCCTGACCCTGGGCCCTGTGCTGGTGAGGTCTCAGCTGGAGTCCTCAGCAAAGGAGGGACATAGAACTGTTGGAGGGCATCCAGAGAAGAGCCACAAAAAATGAAGATTTGCCAGAATGTAGTTTCACTAGTTTCAGTAAGTGTAGTTTACAATTACAAAGTAAGTGAGTTTAATTCATGCAAGTGAGGAACAAAATGGAAGTAGTGATACCCCTACACACCTCATGTACTTCTGGGAAAAGAAAAAACTAGAAGAAAAACTCCTTCTTCTATGTAAAGATTGCTTCTGAATACCTATGTACTGCTTTAACTGATTTGTCAGAAAAATAAAAAAAGGACAAAATTAATTTATTCATGAGCTGAAATTTATGTCATAAATCAAGCTTGGAGCAAAGAATTTATTATATGTTATCAATTGTCAAAATTTGAGGGGCCCTGAAAAAGAAATCCACATTACCACAACAATGGCATGAAACAGTCATCTGTGTTTTATACACTGTACACCTGGAAGTCATGGGCCAGGGTACTACTTTATCCAGCTACATTTTTCTTATGAAACATATTACTGATTACTGTTAGAAAGCAAAGCAAAATCACGGTAAGTCCAAATAATGTGGTTAAAATTGAATACCTCTTTTGGCTTAATTAAAAAAAAAAAAAGATGTGAAAAATTTTTCAAGATTATTGATTATTATTTTTCAAGACTATTGGACTTTCTTCTTGGTCTTGTATTTTCTTTCTCCTCTTTTTATTTCCTCCCATACTACTGAGGCAGCTTAAGAAGATCTCAAATTTTATAGATATTATCAAGTATATATGTACTCTGTCCAAGAGAGGGATTGTAGAACTATAATCATAAACAAGATACGACTTATTGTAGTTTGGTAGATACTGTTTGTGTTGCTGAGGCTTCCAGAAGTGAGGAGGAGGGAGACTACACACCTCTTTTAACCATTAGCTGAGAGTTATGTCCTTCTTAGGCTTAAAAATAATTATTTTGCTCATTGTGCTCCAATGTCCTGTCCAAAAATCAGATCTCAGCAGAAATAGAAGGATGAAAATTCTTCATGTAAGCAGGATACACAACTAAAAGGCAAGCTAATAATCCTCAGAAAAAGGAGTAGACTTTCACATCATTACTAGAAACTAAAAATGTTAATCAGTTCTAGCAATATCCTAAGCAAAGAAGATTTTAAGGGGAAGAAAAAGTGTACTATTATCTTTTCTATAATTAAAAGCTATTTGTAATGATGTCTGTGGTAGTTGGAGGCACATTTTTAGAAAGGTATTTCTTGAACATTCTAAGGAATATGTGAAACACCAAGCAAGTATTTTTCAAAAATACTATGAAAAATGAGGATGTATCTTTTATTAGTTTAGTGTCTTCCAGAGAATAATTTGGATAGCAAAGTGTGACGTTAAATTTGATTTTTTTCTGATGGCATTCCAAAGGCATTCCAAAGGATATAGAATAATACCTGATTTGTAGTTTTATAAGAGATAATTATTACATGGCATATAGTTCCCAGTGCTGTAAACGCATGGAAGTGAAGCTGAAGCCAAACTCATGTGAAGGAAACACTGCATAAAGCCCTTCCT
The DNA here is from genome assembly GCF_951394365.1 of Tetrao urogallus. Lineage (NCBI taxonomy): Eukaryota > Metazoa > Chordata > Aves > Galliformes > Phasianidae > Tetrao > Tetrao urogallus. Next base: position 3,471,679 of record NC_136816.1, on the reverse strand, counting down.
TTCCATACCAGAATTGTGAATGATCTCTTTGAAAGGTGACACACAGCTCAAGGAATTCATCTTCTGTGTTGAGTATCTCTGGATAGGGGCAAGGAGAAAAGGAGGAAGGAGCAACAGCCAGGGAGAAATTCTGTGGTAAGAAATAAACATTATTTTTAACAATAACATTATAAAATAATGTGATAATTTGCTTGTCAAAATATTAACACTAACTAAATATGCAGTAGATCCTGATGAAGTTAATTAGGCCATTCTAGTTAAAAATTCATTTTCCGGTACGACTATGCACATCACAGCCTTGTCAACCAGATCCTGAGTTCATAATTAGAAAGTCTGTGTTAAAAACGTGAAAAGTCTGTCTCCAAGTTGACAACACAGAGGACAAAAATTAGAACATTTTTACTGATACTTGGATAAACTCATCAGATAAAAATAATATAATAACAACAACTAGAATATAATGTCTAGGACATCAACTTCATGGGAAACTTCAGTATTTGAGTAAAAGGAAGATCTGCCACTGGTTTAGTGTGTCCTGAAGCTAGAGAGAGAATGAAGATAGTCTATTGTTTAATAAACATTGAGAGTATCAACCCATTAAATCAAGAATTCCTCACAAAAAAAAAAGGCAAAAAAAGAATCACATTTACCAAAGATCCACCCAGTGACATCAAATGGTATGAATTATTTTCAACTGTTGGTATGGATGGAAAGGAAGCTTTCTGTTCAACAAACAAATCCAGTCAAAGAAGGAACACAGAAGGAGAAGATAGATGAGTTCAACTTAGCAAACAATGTTATTGAAAACAGAAATATTTTGAATTGTCAACTAGTCATTTCACAGAATCACAGAATTGTAATGGTTGGAAGGGACCTCCAGAGATCATCGAGTCCAACCCCCTGCCAAAGCAGGTTCCCTACAGCAGGTTGCACAGGTCGGCATCCAGGCAGGTCTTGAACATCTCCAGAGAAGGAGACTCCACCACCTCCCTGGGCAGCCTGTTCCAGTGCTCCGTCACCTCACTGTAAAGAAGTTCTTGCGCATGTTTGTGCGGAACTTCCTATGCTGCAGTTTCCAGCCGTTTCCCCTTGTCCTGTCTCCACTCACCACTGAAAACAGTCTGGCCTCGCCATTCTGCCCCCCACACCTTAGATATTTATAGACCTGGATCAGGTCCCCTCTCAGTCTTCTCTTCCCAAGGCTGAACAGACCCAGTTCACTCAGCCTTTCCTCATAGGAGAGATGCTCCAGGCCCTTCACCATCTTTGTGGCCCTCCGCTGGACTCTTTCCAAGAGATCCTTGTCTTTTTTGTACTGGGGAGCCCAGAACTGGACGCAGTACTCCAGATGAGGCCTCACCAGGGCAGAGTAGAGGGGGAGGATCACCTCCCTCGACCTGCTGGCCACGCTCTTTTTAATGCACCCCAGGATGCCATTGGCCTTTTTGGCTACAAGGGCACACTGCTGGCTCATGGCCGACCTGTCATCCACCAGGACACCCAGGTCCCTTTCCTCAGAGCTCCCCTCCAGCAGGTCATCCCCCAGCCTGTACCGGTGCATGGAATTATTCCTCCCCAGATGCAAGACTCTACACTTGCTTTTGTTAAACCTTATCCGGTTTTTTTCTGCCCAGCTCTCCAGCCTATCCAGGTCTCGCTGAATGGCAGCACGGCCTTCAGGCATGTCAGCCAATCCTCCCAACTTCGTATCATCAGCAAACTTGCTGAGGGTGGCCATTATCCCCTCATCAAGGTCATTGATGAAGATGTTGAACAAGACCAGACCCAGCACAGACCCCTGAGGAACACCGCTGGTTACAGGCCTCCAACCGGACTCTGCACCACCAACAACGACCCTCTGCGCTCTGCCCGTCAGCCAGTTCTCAACCCACCTCACTGTCCACTCATCTATCCCACACTTCCTCAGCTTTGTTATAAGGATGTCGTGGGGGACAGTATCAAATGCCTTGCTGAAATCAAGGTAGACTACATCCACTGCTCTCCCCCCATCCACCCAGCCAGAGACAACATCATAGAAGGCCACCAGGTTGGTCAAGCACGACCTCCCCCTGGTGAACCCGTGCTGACTATTCCTGATAACCTCCTCTTCTTCCAGTTGTCTGGAGATGACATCCAGCACAAGCTGTCCCATCACCTTTCCAGGGACAGAGGTGAGGCTGACTGGCCTATAATTGCCTGGGTCTTCCTTCCTGCCTTTTTTGAAGACCGGGGTGACATTGGCTATCTTCCAGTCCTCAGGCACCTCCCCTGTCCTCCAAGACTTCTCAAAGATGACCGAAAGTGGTTCAGCAATCACCTCTGCCAGCTCCCTCAGCACCCGTGGATGAATCCCATCAGGTCCCATGGATTTGTGAACATTGGTGTTGCCTAGGCGCTCCTGGACCACCTCTTCCCTGATAGAAGGGAGGTCTTCCATTCCCCAGATCCTCTCACTCACCTCCAGGGTCTCAGATTCCCGAGGGGGAGCTTTTTCACTGAAAACAGAAGCAAAGAAGGCATTCAGTATCTCCGCCTTCTCAGCATCCCCCGTTACCAGAACACCCCCTTCACTTAGCAGGGGAGCCACATTCTCCCTAGTCTTCCTTTTACTGTTAATGTACTTGAAAAAACCTTTTTTATTATCCTTTATCCCCTTTGCCAGATTTAATTCCAGGCGGGCTTTAGCCTTCCTTGTCGCATTCCTGCAGACCCTGACAACATTCCTGTATTCTTCCCAAGTAGTCAGACCCTTTTTCCACATTTCATGGGCTTTCTTCTTTCCTTTGAGTTTGTGCACGAGCTCCTTGCTCATCCACACAGGTCTCCTGCCACCCTTTCCCGATTTCTTCCTCACAGGGACACACCGATCCTGAGCTTGGAAGAAGAGCTGCTTAAATGCCCACCAGCTCTCACAGGCCCCCTTGTCTTCCAACACCCTAGCCCATGAGACAGCTCCAAGTAGGTCCCAGAAGAGATCGAAGTCGGCTCTCCTAAAGTCCAGGATAGCAATCCTACTTTTTGCTTTACTTCTTCCACTCAGGATCTTGAACTCCACCATCTCGTGGTCACTACAACCCAAGCTACCCCCGACCTTTACTTCCCTGACAAGCCCTTCTCTATTAGTGAGAATAAGGTCCAGCAATACCCCTCTCCTCCTCGATTCCTCAACCACCTGCATCAGGAAGTTGTCTTCAACACATTGCAGGAACCGTCTGGACCGCGCATGCCTGGCCACATTGCTTTTCCAGCAAATATCTGGATAATTGAAGTCCCCCATAAGCACCAGCGCCTGGGATCGTGACGCTGCTTCCAGTTGCTTGTTGAAGGCCTCATCAACCTCCTCCTCCTGATCAGGGGGCCTGTAGCACACACCCACAACGGTGTCAGCCATACCAGCCCGCCCCTTGATTCTTACCCACAAGCTCTCCACTGCTACACCGCTCTCCCCCAGGTGGAGTTCAATACATTCTAGCTGCTCTCTTACATAAAGAGCAACTCCACCACCCCGCCTCGCCAGCCGATCTTTCCTAAAAAGCACATAGCCCTCCATGACAACATTCCAGTCATACCAGCTGTCCCACCACGTCTCTGTGATCGCAATGAGATCATAGCCATGTGACCGCACGCAGATCTCCAACTCTTCCTGTTTATTTCCCATACTGCGCGCATTGGTGTATAGACACTTCAGGGAGGCAGCATTCTCCTGCCACACTCCATCCCTTCGAACTCCACCCTCGTCCCCCATCAAGTTCACTTTTGAACCTTGAACTACCTGAACCTCAGCAGTCCTCATTTTGTCCCCTTCCCCCTTCTTACCTAGTTTAAAGACCTTTCAATGAGGCCCGCCAGCTCCTGGGCTAGGATCTTTTTACCCCTTGCAGATAGCTGAGCTCCATCTGCAGCCGTCATGCCAGGAGCTGAGTAAATTGCCCATTTGTAAATTGTCATTTGTAGTGATAAAGATCAAATTGCTGGCATAGTCTGTAAAAATTCCCTTGCCACTTTTAAAAAGATATTACCCAATGAGCTCAAGCCTACTTTTTAAAAAAAGAAAAATGACATCTATTTTCTCATACAGTTTTTCAAGCAGAACACCAACCTCCAGTTCAAATTTAGGCATTCATAAGATCACCCTTCCTTGACTAAGTCAAGAAGGCAATCAAAATGTGGAATTTTGATCTCAGTATCATCATGCTGCTCACCAATAAAACAAAGAGCTTGCTCTAGATACATTTTTCATAATGTTGAAATAAGAAGTGTTGAAACTATTGAAGGATTTTTAGGCAAATGGGACATCTTCTGTAGCAAAAACTTATAGGTGAAAGTACAGTAAAAGAATGTCAGTCACTAATTATTGGCTTTAGAATTCTTTATTGTAAAGAGGCATGAAGTCATTATGAAGCTGAAAAAATCTGATGCAATAGATAAGTTCCACACAAATGTGCGAAGGAACTTCTTTACAGTGAGGTGATGGAGCACTGGAACAGGCTGCCCAGGGAGGTGGTGGAGTCTCCTTCTCTGGAGATGTTCAAGACCTGCCTGGATGCCGACCTGTGCGACCTGCTGTAGGGAGCCTGCTTTGGAAAGGGGGTTGGACTCGATGATCTCTTCCAACCCCTACAGTTCTGTCATTCTGTGATTCTGTGATAAGCTTTCATCAGGCAAAGTTTTAACAGTGCCATTCAGAAGTTATCAAATACTTTGGTCAGCTTAGAGTTATATTAGATGACACAGGCCAGGCAGAATGCATGGCCAGATGTGGTATATCTTTGTTGTGATTAACAGGAAGAGCTGGGAAACAGCAAAGCCGAAAACATCAGGCTAAATAAAACATCTACACAGTGGCAGTAATATCCATTTTGCTATATCACTGTGAAACATTGCCTTGCTATAGATAACATACACAGCTTCTAAATGTATTTCAGTCTGCACCATCTGTGTGCCATGTTGTGCATGATGTATCCTAGTAACATTTATACCAACAAACTTTTGGAACACACTCATCTACAAGGGAATAAATCAACAGTTGTCACTGAATAGCTACACTGTGCTGATCATTCAACTGGAGTGGAAGAAACAAAAACACTGCTGCAGATGTTGAATGGCGAGCCGTAGGAGTAGGTGTGGTGGAGAAGCAACACAGATTCAGGAGCGCAGCCTGGGCAATGTGAATTTTATGTCAGTTGTTATCATTGGCTGCCAGTACACAAATCATATCAACATATGTTGGCCTGAGTGTGATGTCTAAGTTTGAGAAGCTCTACACACAAAAAAATTCAGTTTCCAAAGCAGGAATGTGTAGAACAAGGTGTTCCAGTGTAGGTAGGGGAGACTTCATCTCACATTCCTTCATTGAGCTTCCAGTTAAAGCACATATGCAGAAGGCACTGCTCTTAAAACCTAAGTGAAGATTACTTTAGAGGGATAATGAGGTTCAATATGAACCACAACAAATTGCTCCCACTTCTAATCATTTTTTGGTGGGAATTACAATCTCTAAGTACATAGTAAGTTTCAAGTCTTTAGTGATTGAAGGTCTTATTTTCTATATATTGCAAGTGTACCAAAGGTAGCCATAAGCCTTTTAAAATAAGTGCTTCAACAAGATCTGAAGACTGTCAGAGAGCAAGAGTAATTACTGAATGTAAATCACTTATTTCACCCTTAAAGGATATAAGATCTCTTAATAAAGTCCTACAAGTTATAGGAAGCATGCAGTCTCAAAAGGAAAGCGTCATTAAACACAGACTTTTTCTAACCTTATCATACTTTTATGTGGGTTAATTTGAAAACAGATTGGCAGAGAAGCTGGAGTCTTTGACTGATCGTGCTTTCCTCTCAATAAATTATTATCTCAACTGAACACTCCATTTATTATGCAGTCCTTCTGAGTGCCAGATCACTAACTCCTTGTAAATCAGAAAATTTAATTTTTTACAGACCACTAGTAGTGCTGGTTGAAGTCTCACTTGATGTAATTTGGAAAAATTGAGCCTGAAACTGCTACTGTGAGATCGTTATCTGAACAAAAATGGAATCATGGCACAGAGAGACCTCTTGCAAAATTCTTTTGATCTGAAACTGAAGGTATCCAGCAAAATTCTATGTTCTCTGAAGGAAGGTCAAAGCATGGTGTCATCAAAGACTTTACATTGCTGACTGATCCAATCTGTTTTAACAATGATCATCTGGACAAAGAAAACATGCTCTGTCAAGACTTACTAAATTAATACATAGAGGAGAGGCCTAAAATTTAGGAACCCTTTCCAAGTGATGTCTAGAAGTGAACTCTTAACCAAGGTCACAAATCCATTTGCAAGTGTATGGTGAGAATATTTATCTTCAAAATGAAGACTAATTTCAATTCTGGATTTCTTACCTAAGTATTCCTAGTGAATAACATATTTTTTCAAGATCTATGAATTTTTCTAAAATCCAAGTTTCGTGGTCTGAAGTTCTTTTAGTAAAGAGGCATATATTAATGTCCAATATGTCCTGACCAAGAAGAGAAAATTATTTTCTCTGCATTAAGAAAGTAAAAGATTAGCTCTTTTATAACACCTATGATAATACTAGTAAAATTTGAATATTTGGTATTTTAAAAGTTTAAGTCCTTTACACAGGTTCCTGTTCGTCAAATTTCAAGTCACCATTTTAGAAAGAAAACCAAGCAATGAAAAATGCTATTATGAATTCTCCAAGCAAGCTAAATTAGTTTCCATGGCAAAAATGAATCTAGTGATGATTGGTGCAACACTGATGAGGTTATTACAGTGTAAAGTAGAACATGCTGGTTTCAAAAAGCTTTTATAATTCCCTTGATAATGCAACATAATATGCAAATAACCACTACTCAAGCACAAGTTAATGACTGCAATGCAAAAGGTTCAGTTAGAAAATACTGGAAATCCTTGTAGCTGCCTTAAAGTCATTTGTTTATCACAACTTTCAGAAGCTGTCAGCCACTTTCTCAAATGTTGATCTCTTTCCTCTCTCAGGAATTGTACCTAAAAACTATCCAGTTCAGAAAAGCTACTTGTCTTCTGCACAGTTGTTTGTTTTTTGTTTTGTTTTGTTTTTTAAAGTAGGGTCAGCTTCAAAAAGAGAATTGTAACTGAAAAGACATTTTCAAAGACTGAAGAAGCTCAAGCATTTCTTACTCGTGGTTGTTTAGAAGATACATTCCTTTGTTTGTTTCTTAGCTACACTTTTTACTTTCTATTACACGGGATTTTGTTTTGAAATAGCAAGTTTGAAACTTTTCAGCACATAGGCATTATTTCAAAGGAAAATATGAAGGGTAGATGACAAGTCATCTATTGGTCCATGTACTTTGCAGACAGTACTACTTTCATTGAATGTAACTCTAGATTGTGGGACAGCCAAAACACAAAGAATATTTTGCAGATTCACTGTTAGAGTGCACTCATCTGTACAGCAAGCCTATGTTTTTTGAGATGCTGAATGCTTCTCAAGTGATTTTAATTTACTTGTTAGTAACTGCAGATCAGCCAGTCTTAATTTCAGTCCAAACAAGGCCGATTTCAAGAACTTAAATATAAAGGCTGAAGAATTTGGAGCATAAAAGGTGAAATTTAAAACTCACTCCTCTGTAGTGCTCTAAAGAAAACACTACCAGCAGCACCATTTTTTGTTGCCTTCTAGTGTTACTCATACTTGCCACAGATGTAAAGTATGCACACAAAACATGGTAAACAAACAGTAACACATTTAAGTAGATGTTCTTTCAACAGACAACACAGTCTTGTTTCTACAGATCATTTTCCTCAATATCAGATCCTGAAGGAGTCCTGGATCCTGCTGCTCTTCAGTTAAACTATGCTTCTGCCTGACCAGACAGACCTTATGGGATCTGAAGACCTTTCTACTGTCCTCAGTTACTGACTGGACAAAAGACCATGGCTCATGTGGTTGATCATGAGACAGCAGTGATGTGTGCTTGTGACCAAGAAGGCCAGTGGTATCCTGGGGTGCATGAAAAAGAGTGTGGCAGCAGGTTGAAGGAGGTGATCCTCTCCCTCTCCTCTGCCCTGGTGAGGCCACATTTAGAATACATGCCCAGTTCTCAGCTACTCAGAACAAAAACACGTGGATTTCCTAGAAGGAGTCAAGCACAGGGTCACAAAGATGATGAAGGTCCTGGAGCATCTTGCTTATGAGGAAAGGGGAGAGACCTGGGTCTGTTCAGCCTGTGGAAATGAAAAGTGAGGGGGGATCTGATAAATGTTTATAACTGTCTAAAGGGAGATGGGTGGCAAATGTATGAGGCCAGGCTCAGGAAAACATCATGGCTTTGAAAGAATCTTCTGATCAAACTGAGGAAAGATACAAGGAGCAGAAAAAGGGATGGGTAGCCTGGGAAGAACACAGGGATGCTGTCTGGACATGCCAAGATCAGAAAAGCCAAGGTGCAGAGGGAATTCAGCTTGGTGAGGGATGTGAAAAAAATATAAGAAGGAATTTAATAGGTACATTGGTCGAAGAGACAAAGGAGATTGGTATTCCCTCTGATAAATGAGAAGGGAGAAATGGCTTCAGCAGGCATGGAGAAGGCGGATGTACTCAAGGAATTCTTTCTCTCAGTCTTCTAGATGGTCTCTAAGGTCCTTTCCAACCCATCTATGATTCTATGATTCTATGAAATGACACTTAGAGAGTTAAACTTCTTACTTCGTCTTACTGCAAAATTTATTATCTATCTCCATTCAAATAGGAAATTTCTCATCTGGAAATTCTCTCAAGCATTCCAAGTCAAAGGTCTTATCTTATGTAGCAGAGCAGAGCACAATCTGGCCTTAATTACATAGCGTATTTTGCAAGCTAAATCTTAGACCACAGTTCAATGTAGCACAAGCTGTGGATTACATGGGTTTCTCCAGAAGCAATACCTTCTATTTATTTCCATGAAAACAACATGTACAAAGAGCATAATAAAACTGTCCAATAGTGCATATTCCCAGGTTAAAAAAAAGTTTTTCAACATGCTCATTGCAATTTGCTATGTATTTTCATCACCCATGCAAGCTGGGCTTGTAAAAACAAGCAAAGGTGGTGCATTATTTCACAGATATTACGATTATCATAGTCTAGGGATAGTCATCTACTATGATTATCATTTCTAGGGAAATGTTCCCTGTGCAGACCAACTTTTGCTGTGCTAACATCAACTGTATGATCTCCATGTAAGTTCAGCAAGAGCCAATGAATATCAATGGGAGCCCTTTTTTCCACGTGGAGGAATTCAGTTCCACACCTTTGCTTTATATACACCTCCATGTAAGATGTCATTTTGTCAGACTGTCCCCTTGCTGCCATCTTTTGCACAGCAACAAAACATAATGAAATACTTGTGGGAAGGCTCAACCTCTACTCCCATACCACCACTACCTGCCTCATGTTGTGGGTTAATTTAGGAGGCATTGCTTTTGGAGCAGCCTTTATAAAATGCATTAATCTTAACCAGAAATCTAAAGCTTATATGAACATTTGAGTTTCATTAAGCCCTTATAACATCTCAGAAATCTTTTATCTGGAAAGATCTAAATGTGATATTAACTCTACATTCAAACTTGGATTCACACTAGAAGGTTCCTTCTCAGATAATTTATTCTGTAATTGAATGATTCAGTGGTAGATATCCACTCATAGATTGTAGTAGGATATAAACTAAGCAGCTAGTGTTGAAAAGCAAGTTTACACTTGGCTAGTTGTTTGCATTTGATTTCTTCTTATGTTTGCCTCAGTATTCAGAATAATGAATAGGAAAAAAAAAATAAAAAGAATGATTTTAAGTGGGTGTAACATTCCATACAGTAGAAGAAACTCTTGCGTTCTTGGCTACAAAAGACCAAGATGATTTTTTTTATGACTGTAGACAATTGCTTTGCAGAAAGCAAAGATATCATTAAAAAAAACCAAGGCTTTACAACATTGAATAATTTCTGACAATTCAGAAAAAGGAGGAGACGAAGCCAGAAGAATGGATGAAGCTCTAACTTTTTCTTCAAACTGTTCTTCAGCTTTGGGAAAGACAGACTTTCAAATCATCAGTACCACAATATCAATTCTATCAGAGACCAAGAAATGATTAGGCAACGCTCTCAGATATTTTGTTTCATTTTTGGTGGTCCTGTGTTGGTCCTTAAGATGGACTCGGCGATCTATGTGGATCCCTTCCAACTCAGGATTTTCTATGATGGTTTGATTTTTAACCTCAGATACAGTAAAAATAAAAGATCTTAAAGTTATGTATTGGCCTACGTACTGTTTCATGAGGGAAAGCCTAAGACATGAATGACACAGCAAAACCAAAGCAAGATGTTAGCATCCTTTCCTTCCAGGTTCACTTTCTTTACTCAGGCTTTCCTGGCACAATGTGGTTCCCATATGTCTCTAAAATATATGGCATGCAGTATATGGTGACATGCATTAGTGGGTAGTAAGCATTAAAAGAAATTGTAATTAAAACAAGTTACAATGATTTTTCTATTTTCAGATTTCTGAGTCATACTTTAGGAAAAAAGGATCACTTTTCTGTCAATGAACACCATGTTTTCTAGTTGATTTTTAGATTAATTGCAGTTTACTAAATTTAGATCAACATATTGCCTCTGCAAAGAAATACAATTTTAAATGAAAAGTAATTTTCCTTTGTCATAAACTTAATTATGAACATGAATTTCTAAAGCCATTCAAAGCAACGGATCAGGAATATTAGCAAAATCTCCCTAAATATTATGGTGGACAGTTAAGGAGGAAAAAAATGTGGAAATACTTAGAAGTTTTCCAGAAATCAGAACATGAGAAAATGTGACTATTACAGATATCATGCAATAAAAGCTCAAAAATGCAGCACAGCAAACCCGGAACCTGACAGCTACTTTGCTATGTCATTTCATTTATGAAATAGTGAATTTCTGTACTGCATTCAGTTTCCACTGGCATACTTCCTCCTCAGGCTTGTTTTAGCAACATCTTTTCATTCTCTGTTATACAATAGCCTTCTGATCCCTTATCAACTCAAGGACAGAAGAAGCCACTCAGGATGGGGCAGAGGGAGAGAGGAAGGAAGTAGATTTTAGTTTGCTTTTACTTGCGTTTTAACTGCTCTAGTCTGTTATTAATTTGCAATAAATTGAATTAGTTTTTCTTGTGCTGAGTCTATTTTTCCCATAATGGTAATTAATGAATGATGTCTCCATCTTTATGTCACCTTACGAGTTTTTAAATAATATTTTCTCCACCTGACAATCTGAGGAGCATGAGTGAGAGAGTGGCAAAGTGGGAAACTGACTGCACGCCGAGAGCAACACATTGCAGATACTTGTTGCAATTTTTTTCTATATTATAGTGTTTGCTAGAAGTCATATGATATATGTGCACACTTGGCTCTTTCACACTTCTTTGAAAAAAAAACTATGAGAGCTACACTGGAATTTTTAGTCATCCTTTTAATTTGTTTTTCTTTGAATAAGAAATAAATTAAGTTTATTTGTTTGCACCAAAATACTCATGTGAAAAAAGCCTATATTTTCACTAGGCTACTTGATTTAATTTAGTAAACTCAGTAGAGATGTTCAGATTTGAGTCTGAAAATTGGACAAATGATAATGACTACTATACCAGTAAAAGTACCACTGCAAGATGTTCTTCCCAGAATAAGTAACTGATAGATGTCACATTTATTCATCCTGTCCTACATTTAGAGCAATAAATGAAGAGTGGACAGTGTTAATAAAATGTTTGGGTGTACCACATAAGACTGGGCATTTGTCTGTGCCATGTACCTGTCTAGCATTCTAGAATGGAAAGACAGATTTATTATCTTTCCTTCTTCTTGTTATCAGTGCTTTAATGTTTGATTGAGTCTTGCTCACCATTAAAAATGAAGACTACTGTATAAACTACACAACAGTATATTTTTAATGATCATTACTGTTCTGCATGTGGATGAAACAGAGAAATTAAATTCCTAGTATAACTATCCATAGAGGTGCTAAAAAAATTAAAACAAAAAAGCACCAACATTAGAAAGAATAATTCCTAGGAGCGTGTGCTACATAATTATTACTATACAATTAATGTTCTTTAATCCTATAATTAATTCTTATTTATAAACATAAGAAAACTTGATATTAAATTGACATGAGGGAATTAGGAGCCATTGAAGCAAAGTTGCACAATGTAGAAAGTAAAACTGTAAAGACATTGAGCCTTTATTCTGTTTTTGTCATAATCTTCAATATTCTCAAAGTACTTGAGTAACTTCTCTGAATATTTTCTCCCCAGAGGACTTCTTTTCATAATTAAACCACAAAGAACATCTGTATTTTTCAACAACAAATGTAGGATTTGCTACATCATTTAATATTATTTTTCTTGTAAACTGTGTGTTATATGTGTAGCTATGGTAATGACTGAATTTGAGAAATATAAATAAATTTTTCACTACTATATTTCTTGATTTGACACGATTCAACTTAGGATATGAAAATTATTGTTTTTCACTGACTTCAACATATTAAAATCGCATTCCAATTAATTTTAAATACCCTGCTGAATTTTTACGTTACTCTTTATGAAAATAAAAATTTAACTGCTTTTAAAGTCCCTGCTGCAATAAGCAAAAGGTTTCTATTGTGGTAATAGTCAGTTTCAGACTGTTGAGACTGTTGAATCAGATCAGAACGGTCCACATAGTCCACATTGGCATTCAATAAACATTTTATGAACATGAAACTTGACAAACTACGCTGATAAAAATACTCTCAGAGTAGAATTTAAGGTCACTAAGGACCTGTAAATAGATCCAGGTTCAATAAGAAATTTTGTTAGGACTTATTTCTTTCTGCTCATCAGCAATCTCCAATAAGGTAAACTCTGAGCATGTGTGAACTGGACTATAAGACATAGAAGCCCAAGGAGCTGTGTGTGCTCCCACCTTTTCTTTTACCTCATCCTTTTATCGTTTCTTTCTCTCTTTCCTGTATGTTCCATTGCTCTTGTACAGCCCTACAGTTATATTTATTGTTATGGTTAAAATTGAACTTTGTTCACAAGTTCTGATGCTCTGTTAAGTCTCTTTTCCTTGTGTATTCTGTTGCCCTCATATAACCTCAGAGCTACAGCTGAACTTGGTTTGTATGTCCTGCTGCACCATTCAGTCCATTGCAGAAAACTATGTTGAAATAATTTTTGCCAAAAATAGTTTCTGCCATTAGTAAATCTTTTTAATCAATCATCTGGTGTCGTGTCCTGCCCAAAGGTGTCTGAACATCAGTTGCCTCTAAAGCAGTCATCTCCTGTAGAGGAGGTCAGCTCCTCTACAAGTCTCCACACTTACAAAGATCATCATATCCAACGCCTGACTCCAGAGAGAGCAGCTTAAGTGTCAAATCTATGTTTGAGAGCATTGGCCAAACACTTCTTGAATTCTGGCAGGTTTGGGGCCATGACCACTCCGTGGGGAGCCTCTTCCAGTGCCACTTCTCAGTGAAGAACTTGAAAAGATTGTTCTAAAATGTATGCAAATAAAGAGCTTCTTAGTTTTGTCCTAAAGCAATAAATGTTTTGTTTCATAAAATAATAAAGTTGGTATCTATCTGTGCAGCCTTTCTTCTTTACTACGTAATTCTTGGAAGCCTTAAAAATCAGATAATAATGTAAAACACCCTTGACTGTTCATTTTCTCTTTTTGTTATTAAGAAAAAGACCAAGGGTTTACAGTTGATCCGATGTGTTCATTCTTACTACTTTTTAAGAGAAGGATTATGTACAGAGCTAATCATACTTCTACATGGAATTATTATGATGTGATACAGGAATAATTTCAAGAAAGTCATACCAATTATAATAACACTCTGATTATAGATATATTTGTACCTTTGTGTCTATCTGTCACAAATCTTTTGTGCCTACATTCACACTACTCATTAAGCTCAAGATTAAGTCAAATAGGGCATTTCACAGTCTGCTGAAGAGCGTTCCTTCTACCTGATTTTATCTATAATAACATTATTTCAAATAAATTAATTTGAAACAAGCTGAGCTAAAGATCGGCAACTTTGTTGAAACGTGGGATAAAAGGATGAGTTAAAAGAAAAGATTGAGATCCTGTCATCACTGGCTGGGCAAATGAGGGAAGAGCAGTGGATATTGTGTACCTTGACTTCAGTAGGGCTTTTGACACTGTCTTCCACGACATCCTTCTAATGAAGCTTAGTAAATGTGGGACAGAATAGCAGACAGTGAGGTGGATTGAGAACTGACTGACTAGTAGAGCTAAGATGGTTGTGATCAATGGTTGTGATCAATGGTACAGAGTCAAATTGCAGGCTGTAACAAATGGTGCTACCTAGGGGTCAGTACTGGGTCAGATCTTGCTCAAAATCATTGTCAATAACATTCATGAGAGGATGGAGTCCACCCTCAGCATGTTTGTTGATGATACAAGGCCTGGAGAAGTAACTGACACACCAGAAGGCTGTGCTGCCATTCAAGTCTTCGACAGGCTGTCAAGTCGGACAGGGAGGAACCAGATGAACTTCAACAAGAGCATGTCTGGGGTCCTGAACCTGGAGAGGAATGCACCCGTACGTATTAGGGATGAGGTGCTGGAAAGGAGCTCTGAGGATAAGGACGTGGGTGCCCTGGTGGATAACAGGCTATCCATGAGCCAGTAGTGTGCCCTTCTGGCCAAGAGAGCCTATGGTGTCCTGGTGTGTGTCAAGAAGAGCGTGGCCAGCAGGTCAAGGGATTTTCTTTTTTTTTCACTCTTCTACAGTGAGAAGGATTTTGCTCTTACTGGCCTATCTCTTCACATCAATGTATCTAAAGAATCCTTTTTTCTTATTCTTTGCATCCATTGCCAAATTATGTCTTGAACTGTCTGTGTGTTGGCTTTCCTTATCCCATCTCGACACATCCAGATGGCCACATGTCCCTGTTTCAACTGCCTGTGCATTTCTTTCCTACATCCCAGCATAACCAGCAGGTCCTTGCTCATCCATGACTATATCCTACCTGCTGTACTTGATTTCTTACAAATGGGAATGGAGAGCTCTTATGTTCTCAGAAGGGTGTGCTTAAGAATTGCAACCTCTGCTTTATTCCTTTATCCCTAACAACAGTTTTCCTTTAATGAGCTCATCTGTATGAGCTAGCTCCATGTCCAATAACAGTTTTCTTCTGATTGCTTTGTCTAAATCCTGGACCAGGAAGTTGCCTTCATTACTTTCTGCCTTTCTTCTTCTTTTTTTTTAATTAATTAATTTATGTCCCCTGTCAATTCTAATATATTTGACCCTGTTTCACAGTACCTTTTAATTTTTCAACAATACAGGTTTTGTTTCATCCCACTTGCGATTTACTTTTCTACATAAATAATCTGCAAAAATTCAAATAATGCTGCACATGGTATTACATTTCTTTGGAAAGAATTCAGTAGATCATATTCTGAAATATTTCAAGGACACTTCCACAATTAATTATCTCAGAGTTCATACTGGGGAATTTATTTTTCTTTGTCTGTGTATTCCAACTAAACATATTTTCCATTACAGTTTGAGCTTTTACTTCATGCTAGGTAGGAAGAACAGATGTTAATGCATATTAGGTATTAATTAGTGTATGTGAATTAAATCTATTTGGGAATTTTACAGTTAGATTCTGTTTCTAACTTGCAGTATTTCTGTGAAGGAAAATTGCATTTCAGATTGCTTCAAATGGAATTGGTGAGAGAAAACAATGAAATTTAGTTACTCTTCCAAGACAACATCCTTGACATGAAGTTACCAAAGAAAATGTGCAGGCATTGGATGAGATGCAAAGAATTGATACGGATCAAAAACTAAGCTAGAGACAGGAATCTAACATGACCTATTTCCACTGAAAAATATTAGGCATGATCAATAAGGTAACAAAAATTTCATGTGACACATTTATTACTTTGGCCATGTCCAGAGAGCAATGTAGGAAAATGCTGTGAACTTTATTCAAAATTAAATGCGTTGATAAACTGATTTTAAGTTACATTAAAAGTTGATAAAAGCAGTTGAATTATCAGTGAAGAAGAGAGTACATCCTCTGTGGTTTTAAATTAACTGTACCACTGAAGGAAAGCATTTTAAAAGTCACAGTTCAACAAAGACCTCAATTTCATAACCTAGTTACAGTAAAAAACTAATCACCATATTAAAGGCAGTTTATTGTGTGCATGGAATGACACAAAGGGTATAGAAAATATTCATATGTACATAATAATGCATAAACTTATCAGCATAGATTTTTTATTTAAAAGAGACTACTAGATTTAAATTGACTATTGGAAAATCTCAAAAGAAAAAATATTGAAAAGATTAATGTTGATTTTATCTATGAATTATGCTTGATATTCAGAAGGTAAATGAAGACATTCTGGTCCAACGCAAAGTGGAAGTCAATTTTAAGTTCATATTCAAATCTAATTTCAAATTTAAATGTTTTGTTCAATAAGTCATGAAAGTCATTGTTCAAGTATGTAATGAAGTTTAAGAATACAGCAAACTCCAAAAAGAGAGTTTTTACACACACACACCCAAAAATTAACTGAAGTACAGTGCTTTAGACAATATCAAGATTTGTAGAATATATCGATTTCTGTTTGTAATTAATTTTAATTACAACCTCATTGTAAACAATTAGAGAAAGACTGAATTACAGGAAGGATTATCCTTGAATACTTCACTAAATTAACTTTATATTGTGTCCAGAATGGCAAATCCCATTTTACCAGCATTCTAGATCTAATTGTGACTGAAGAAATTTTACCCATACAAAATAGAGCAACAAATTTCATTAACTGCCACTTAAGAAGTAAAAATCTTCCACAGCATGCTGGGAGCTGGATTCAGGTTTCTCAGATAAGCATTCTGAGATAAACACATATTTGTGGGGGAAAAGAAATGACCACTTCCAATCATTTCAATTCCAATCGTTTTTCACTGGACAATTAAAAGAGGGAGGCAGTAAAATTCTTAATAAGCAGACAAGTGATAGAACAGCTCAGAATGAACTGTTAAAATTTGACATAGAAGCAGAATAGTGAGAGGAATCCGCTCAGTCCAGAAGAATCTGTCATAGGGAAGGAAGTAGAAGACAAAGATTACATCATTATATCTAAACAGATTAAATCTTTTTCTAATGAGAGGAAACTAATAGTTTTCCTTTCCTTCAAAAGAGAGGAAAAGGAGGGAGGCTAACTACTTTGGGCAGTGGAAATACTGCTACAAAAAAGTACTCCAGGTGAGGCCTCACCAGCAGAGCAGAAGGGCAGGATCACCTCCTTCATCCTGCTGGTCACAAATCTTTTGATGCAGCCCAGGACACAGCTGGCTTTCCGGGCTGTAGCTGGCTCATGTCCATCCATCCACAAGGAAACCCATGTCCTTTCCAGTAGGGCTGTGCTTTGTTAGTTCATCCAAAAGTTTATATTGATAGTGAGAATTGCTGTAACTCGAGTATAAGATCTTGGCTTTGTTGAATGTTGTGGAGTTTTCCTGGGCCCACTGTTCAAGCCTGTGTAGGTCTCCCTAGATGGCATCCCATCCTTATGCATGTCAACTGCACCACACAACTTTCTGTCATCCATAGACTTGCTGAGGGTGCACAAATCATCATTGAAGGTCACAAGGATGTTCAGGCAAAACCTATCTTTGGTGAAGTCATGCTGGTTGTATCATGCGGTTGTCTTCCTGTCTTCATTATATTTCATGGGAGGATCTGCTCTATGATCTTTCCTAGCACAGAGGTGAGGCTGTTAGGTTGGTAGTTCCCTGGGTCACCTTTTTAAGGATAGCTACCTCAGAAATAGGTGTGGCATCACCTTTTTCCAGTCATCAGGGTCTTCACCTGAATACAATGATTTTTCAAATATCACTGAGAATGTCAAGAACTTCCAGAAGAACTTCCAGAAGTTTTTGTTTGGATAATAAACTTATATTTGGTAATTTGATGTTCAAAGTACAGAAGTAATAAAAGGGAAGAAAAACAATTGCACATGGCAGTAAAGAATTCCAGATTATCCATTTACATTGAGGAAACAGAGGTTTAGGATTCTGGATAGACCTCTGAATGCTATTGCAACACTGCTGTCAGAAGGTTTAAAGTGGTAAAACTGTAGCATAAATGTTATCATAAAAAAGCTGTTAGGAAAAGAATAGAAACACCGTTGTGCAAAACTAACATGACCAGGCACACACTCAGCAAAGCCCAATTTTGGTACAATTGTATTTCCTGCTTTCGCTGGTGTTTCATGGTTTCTCTCAATTGAGGGAATTCTTTCCACCTTACTCTCACAGGAAGCATAAGCAAACTTTAGAGATAGTCAACCACGGATTTTGTATCCCCTTAAGTCCTATCCACTGCAACCAGACTCACGATATTTTTCATTTCATAAAGCATTAAACTCTTTCATGTGTACAGATCATCTTCCTGAAGTGAAAATAGTAGAACTGAATGGATTTCTGATCTCCATAAGCCAGATGGAGTTAGAGCAAGAACGTGCTGAATCACTTAAAAATACATGCCTAAAAATAGGGCAGAATGTGCCTCTTACAGTATGGTATGGTTTGTTTAGCAATGTCTTGCTTGTCTCAAGCAGCCCTCCCAGAATCTTGTATTTGTTCATTTCTTCTTTGCCTTGGTATTCTTGTTAAAAAGTGTAATAATTATGGTTGTACATTTAAGTGTCAATGGTCCTTTCTTGTTAAACTGTTCCTTTAAGACTTTTACAGAAAAGAAGCAAAAATAAAAGCAGATATGATAAATATTTTCTGACTTTCATGTGACCATCCTACTGGTTAGCAAATAGGCATTTTATAAATATTCTGAAATCAGATTCTGAATCTGCAGTAATGCAATGGACAAGCAAAGAAGTCTCTTTTCAAAGCCTATTCCTTCCCATGTCACCATGACAGTATTTTAAATCATCCATATATATTCTGAGAATATATATGTTCTGCTCCATATTAGAAACACTGCAAATTTTGGTTATCTTAAATAAATCATATGAGGCTTCCACAAATAACTAGGAAGTGATACAATCTAGGAAGCCTGACATTTCAGCCCTTATTTAAATTGCAGCATATTTTTCAGCTTCTACCTCTGTACTTGTGTGAATTCTCATATTTATTGGTGAACAGCTTACTTGAAAACACTCTGATTGCTTTGCTTGATGCAGGGTGGATTTTATATTGTTGTTGCTAATGCAATATTGTATAAATTGATGAAAAATAAAGGAAATATCCAGTTGGTTTCTTAGATGTTTCTGCATTTTTACGAATAATTTTAGGTACTCTTGTCATCTAGATTTTACATATGTACAGATATCTTCTAGATCACCATTAATTAGTGCTTGATTCTTCTACAAAGTTTTCCAATATTTCTTAACCCATTGACAGGCAAAGGAGTCTGATAATTGAGAAAGGAGAACTGGCTTCATTGGACATGTAGAAAGTTGAGATACTTATTAAATTTTTTACCCTGATCTTCAAGTCAGGCTTCACATGCATGTCATGTCCCTGAACCTCTGGGTGGAGACTGGGGGGAGTGAAATCCCTCACACTGTAAGAGTGGGGGACTGGTGCTCTTCAACATCTTTATCAATGAACTAGACATTAGGTTCAAGTACATCCTCAGCACGTTTGCTGATGACACAAGCTGAGTGGTGCAGTTGACACAATAAAAGGAAGGGATCACAGAATCACAGAACTGTAGGGGCTGGAGGGAATCTCTAGAGTTGCTAGCCAGAGGGACATTGAAGAGGCATAAAAAGAGGGCCATGAGAATCTAAATAAGTCAGCAAAGCCAAATGCAAGACTGGAGAAGAAAGCCTTGAAAGCAGCTCTGCAGAGATGGACTTGGAGATCCTGATGGATGAGAGGCTTGGCATGAGTCAGACATGCATCCTAGGTTACATCAAAAGTGAGGTGGCAAGCAGGGTGAAGGAGGGGATCGTTGCTCTCTAATCTGCCTTCATGAGGCCCCATGTGAAGTACTGCATTCAGGTCTATGGCCCCCAGAATGGAAAGAATGCAGGTGTAAATTACAATGCTGTCATGAATATACTCTTGATATTTGGATGAGAACAAAAAAGAAAATAAGAATTCCTAGTTTATTAAAAGTTATATATATTTTTTTCTCTCCTGAATACAATGATATTGCAAGCCAAAGACAAAGAATCAGAAATCATAATTCGCAGCAAATCTGATGGTTAACAGAGATGAATAGGATAAAAATATTAGTGAGGTGCAAAGATTAGTGATGTTCCTTTGTTTAAGAATAATTACTTATAAAATATTTTTTCTTTAAGGAAAACGTAAGATTCTCTTCATATGCCTGCTCCCACCCTGCTCTACCTTTGTGGTGCCTCATTTGGAGTACAGCAGCCAAATCTGGGGTCCCCCAGCACAAGAAAGATGTGGAACTATTGAAGCAGATCCAGAGGAGGGCTGTGAAGATGATCAGAGGGCTGAAGGAGATAGGCTTGTTCAGGCTAGAGAAGAGAAAGGTCTGGGTAAACATCATTGTGGTATTCTAGTACTCACAGAGAGCTTATAAGCAGGAGGTTGACCACCTTTTTATATGGTCTCATAGTGACAGGACAAGGGAGAATGGTTTTAAACTAAAAGTGAAAATTTAGAGTACGTATTAGGAGGAAATTATTTTCTCAGAGGACGCAAGTGACTCAGAGAAGTTGTGAATGCTCCATCCCTGGTGACATTCAAGGTCAGGTTGGATGAGGCCCTGGGCAGCTGGATCTAGTGGTTGCCAATCCTGCCTTTGGCAGGAGGATTGGATCTGGATGATTTCTAAGGTCCTTTCCAACTTAAGCCATTCTATTATTCTGTGATAGGATGACATAATGTTGATGGATATTAGGTCATTGAATAACTGCATGGTAGCAATATTTTTTTATATACAGGGAGAAAAAGGATTGCTGTTTCATTACTTTTAGTCTTTTTCTTTTTTTTTTTTTTAATCTCACTAGAGTTCAACTTATTATGTAGTTTTTCCTTATTTCTCTTCTCCAGTTTATTTTACATAATGTGGTTGTACAGAAAAAAATTCTATTCAAGCTATTTGGATAGCTTGTTCAAATGTTCAAGAGGTTAGTAATCATAGTATATGAAATCATTAAAACCACTCAGGAAATGAAAAATAACTGATTTGCATCTGGAAGTATTCTACATAGGCAACATCATCCACTATCTATTTTAGAATTTTTGAGAAATTCAGCTTGGAAATTCAAAAACAATATATTTGTGAATCTTTCTGTAAGAAATAATTCAAGCTAATTGTTACTGGATAACTTGATTTTTTGTGCATGTTTTATGTAGTCTAGAGACTTACAGAGTAAACAAGTTTTGTGCTGGGCAACTTATTCTGTGACACTAGGTCTAGAACTGTATACAATAAAGGTCACAAATGACAGAGAAAAGAAGTGAAGATGCCAATCCACTTACAGCATATCAAGACTTGCACTCAGGAACTTTGATAGATATTGCACTGTATGGGAGCACATGTTAATTTACAGGGACAGATCTCCGCCAAAGTGAAATGTCACAGTTCTACCCTCTGGTTCTCTGAGTTTACTTCAAACATCAGCATCCAGAAATTCAAGAACAGTACACACGGAAGATCACTTAGGATTTTTTTTATTAGCTATAATGATGGTAGCAAGACATTTATCTATGAATCTTTTATTTACTTAATGAAGAAATAATCTTTAGCTCCACTTATAACTTAATAAACATACTAGCAAGTATTCATTAATATTCTTTAAGACTTTCACCATCTGATTGCAATTATTCTATTAATGAAAGATAAAGATTTTGAGGAAGATGTTATACATAGAAAAAAATAATACAAATTTCTCTGTGCTGTTTCTTTATGCCAGTATGTTCTTACATACAACCTTTTCACTCATTAAGGAAATTATGTCATGCACATGGTCAAGCTCTCTACAAAAGCCACTATTCATTCTAGTATGGTATCTATGACATGTTTATCCTGAGATTTGATAATCCTGACATGGAAATGATTTAGATACTGCTGATGTCTGCTTCCAGGACGCATATGCTCTTAGCAGAAATAAACGATCATCATAAAATCAGTTTACTATCTAATGTCTTGTGCAAGGAAGAAGAACATAATACTTCCAGTTCTTATGGCTTAGGGTAGTGTTAAGCATCTTTGTTAAGCTTAGAAAGCAAAGGACAATTATAACTGATGTTATAACTGAACAGGGAATTCATATTAGAAGGAATAGAAGATAGCCCCCCAAAAGAGTATAATTAAAATTATATCTAGTTATTGCTTACCTCTTCCCAAAAGATGAAAGGAGAATCAGTGAGGAAAAAGGACTTTCATACTCTAGGACAAGGAACTCAGCAATTTGATTTTCACTGTATGTCTCTATGCTATATTATTACATGTTTTTTGGAGACAATACTTCAACAGAATTTGAGTGCAAAAGTATTTACCCTATAAAACTACTACTTTCCTGATGCCTTTGATAAAGTCTGAACCTGTATTCTTGCTGTTGAAATAATCACTGTCCTTACAAGAAGCCAAGGTTCACTTGATTGCAAAGAGAGAGCGTATATTTTTCATGTTGAGAACACGCTGACCAGAAAGTATTTTCTATCCAACATATAATTGGTATTTGAGGATAATTGATATAGTTTACATGAAAAAGTCCCTGGCTTAGTGTTTAGAACTTGAAAATACTTTGTCCATCAAGGTATGCTCTTCACTTACTGCAACAGCTGTACGCTTTCCTACAGGCTAACTTCGTAAAGTCCACACCAAGAAGACTCATATTTTGGGATAATTTGTAGCATGTCCTTTGGGTGTTGGGTTTCACCAGAAAAATCTTCTTACTCTTCTTCTCTACACACTCCTTTCTCTTTTATTTATTTATGTACTTTATTTATCTGAAGAGCAAAACTTTCTGGTTGTTTTAATTGTTATGGTTTCTTTTTCTCCTCTGAAGAAGTTCTTCTATGAAATTGTTTTTTATGGAATTTCAAATCACCACTTTCTTTTTTCATAGAAACATAAAATGGCTCAGCTAGGAGGGGACGTTAAAATCCATCTAATTGCAATCCCCCTGCAGTGGGCAAGGTTATCAGCCACCAGATCAGGCTGTTCAGAGTGCCATCCAATGCTGCAATGGATTCCTCCAGGGATGGCACATTCACAGCTTGTCTCGACAACCTGTTCCATTGCCTCACCATCCACTAAGTAGAGAAATTTCTACTATATATAATCTAATGATCTCTTTTAGTTTAAAACATTTCCCATATGTTTTATTCCAGAAAAAAAATTGGTAAAATATGTGATTTCTATGACCAAGAGAGAGTACAGTGTTTCAAACACATGATGTGCAATAGTAAAGAGACATCTTATTAGACTTGTATGATAAATCAGTCATCAGTGTACCTCTATTGATGCAAAAATTATCTTTACAACACACATAGCAAATTAAGTCTTCAGAAACTTTACCATGTGGGTGCATCATTTTAATATCCCAAGACTCATCTACTGTTCTCTTTCCATTTCTTAGATCACGTTCATTGCACAGTTTGAAGTCTCAAGGGAGACTTATATCAAAATTCCAACAAAATTCCGAAAAAGCATAAGGAAACTGAATCACTCAAAGGTCTGGATGTAATGCATCAGAATTGCACATACATCTGAGCAGCACATAAGCTAAGACTGTGCTGAGATTAGCACTTAATAAGAGGGACAAAGGCCTCTTTTTCTAAACTTCAAAGTTTGAATTCAAGATCAGAATATTCTCTAAACCAGCAGCAAATCTCTTCACAACATTGTTGTCTCCTATGACTTTTTTTTTTTAGAAAGTTCATAAGATTTTGTGCTTCTTTCTTTCATAAGATTTTGTACTTCTTCAACATCCTTGTAAACTGGTATTCCTGAAACTTAAATAATCACAGCCCTACAAAACTCCAAGGATATGTCTTAGTTGGAGTATCTACTGTAACTGTGAGACATTTTTCTCATTAAATTCATAATTATTCACATTTTTCTCACTGCTTTAACAAATTGATAGACATGGAATAATCAGATCTACAATATTTCTCCCTTCTGCATCTAAGCATAACAATTCTGTAGTAGAAGCACAAAGTCCACTACCTCACTCCAGTCACTCGTACTTCTTCTCTTTTCCTTTTTGGGACATTTTCCCAATTCCTGTATTTGTCAAATGAGAGCGCAGGGATAGCAAAATACAAAGGAAATTAAAATTTGCATTGACAGGATTGCAGAGCTGTAAGAAGAGAAAGCTGCTTGTCCTATGATTCATCAGGAAGGAGTACTGACTTAGCAGATATAAATAATCCCAGCTCTCAGGGCCACAGCTCTTGTGATTAGCAGATAGTAGGGTGAGAATCCTTCAGTGTCAAGGACACAGTGGAAACAGAAATGAAAGATGGTCCATGAAATGAGCATAAAGCAGGCCTATTCTTTTTTTAACACACTGCACAACTCAGAGGCTGATTATGGGAAAAAAGGCAGGAAATTCATAGATACGATGAATAAACCAACAATGAGAAGAACAATCATTTATCCTTTCTCAAAACAAGAATTTTCATCTTCTAGTTCAATAATCTCAAGTAAGTGAGAATGACTAATTTTTACTTGCAGTGATTTTTTCTAAGATTCTCATCTACCCCAACTCCTGTATTTCTCAAGAAAATGTTGGTGCCTTCATTACAGGTGAGCAAACAAGCATATCGGTTTGTACAAAAAAGTATGAAATGTTTAAAGAAAACATTATATATGAGAGGAATCAAAACAACAATCATGGAAAAAAATGATGTTTTTATTTATCTCTAAATTGTGCAAGGTAACAGGCAGTATTGGTAAATTCCACTTATGTCTAAATGGAGGGAGTTTGGTGATCAGTAATCAGCACCTCAAGTTCATTCACACATAGCAATGTGAACTTCACGCAGTTCAGAACGAGTGGAAATAAACTTTCTAAATGTGATTCAAAAAGATCAAAATTCAGAAAAGATTCTCCTCAAAAAAAAAAAGAAAGAAAGCATCAAGGAATGTAACATATATAATTCTGAGCCACAGCTTCATGAGCGTTTCAAAATCATATGTTAATTCTGTTGTTACACATCATTTTATCAATTATCACCCCATATGTTGATAAAATAAGTCTTCAAACGTCAAAGCTGTAAACCCTTGTTATCCCTCTACATTCTACTTCAGATTGGAACAAAATTTGTTGCTGCATTTCTGGAGGAAGCGTTGCTAAATTGTTTTTCGTGTGAAGAATAAAGGAATTCGTAAGTGTGCTGGTGCACAGAATAGAATTGAATAACCATGGGAGTAAAAGAAATAGAAATGAAAGAGCACTGTAAAATCCATTTCCTGTATAGCCTGAATCTTATCAGCTCAAAAGGATGATTTTTATTTTTTTCAATTTGAAGAAAGGCTTGGCCCAAGATTGTAAGCTCACTATTGTGTTATCTCCAGTTTGTAACCCCAAATCTCCCTAAGCTATACCGTCATGAAATAAGGCAGTTCTTGACAGTGGAAATTATTTTCATCAGCAATACTGTAAAAACAAAACAAAACAAGGAGAAAAAAAAAAAAAACAAAAACAAAAACAAAGGAAATCTATTTCTGTTATTGGGAAGATTCTTGTATTATGTAAGCACTTATGATTTAAACAGCATTACAAGTCATTTTATTGTTTATGTTGCTGTCTCACTACACTGAGAAAAAGAGTCATAGTTCAACCTGTGTTTGTTAAAGCTAAGAACAGGTAATTTCAGTCAAACATTTGCTTTATTGTCTATTCAATTAAAAATAACAGCAACAAAAGCAAAAAGCACATCAGCTAACCTTGCTTAGATGTATCAATTTCATTATATGCAGATTAAAAACAACAAAAAACATGTTTTGTTATATTAGCTACATTACCACATATAAAGGAGTATATCTGTCTCAGAAGTATACAAAATTTTGTTCAGTACAGACAGAAAGAACTAGAGTGAGGTATAAATTTATTTAATTATTTCATGTTTTTCTGACTTCACCAGATTTCTGTCACGCTTGGATAAAAGTTATGAAGGTAAAAATAAGGTACGAACCTTTCTGTGATGTTCCACAGCAATTAGAAAGAGGTGTCCCCTGTCACAATCATTAAAGAGAATGGAAAATTATACGTTAATTTACACAGATAGATCTTGAGTTGTTGCTCTAATTATTCTGAAAATGAAATTAGTGTTATTTTAAAGCTATGCTTATTTATGTAGTAAAATAGAAATCAGACGTGTCAAATCTGTATGGATCTGACAGGCATGGTGAGATGTTGTAAAAGAGTATCCTGTAGTGTGCCAGTCTTGCAACTTATTTAGAGTTATTGGGGTGGTTCTTGTCTCTTCTCTTTCCCATTTGCTTCCCTGCTGTGTCAGTGGCATACACTGAGAAATCTTTGATCACTTGGAAAAACAAAATGAGCCAAATGGATCAACCAAACTCTTTTTAGGAAGTGTAAATATAATTCATTAATGATGTGGAGAAATACTGGACATTGATAAATCAAGAAATAAAATTGATAAATCAAGAAATATTGGTAAGAAGTACACAGAGTAGTTTGCAAAAGAATGGGAATTGTCACCAACCCACTCCCATGTTCTTGTTCAGTTGCATTGCAGTAATCACACTGGCCAACAGATCCACAGCCAAAAGAGACTGCAACACACTGTGGCAGGAAAAACTGTCTAACAGCTTCCTTCGTGATCTGCCATTTTTGTTTTGTTCTTTCTGGTCAAGGTTTAAGCTATGAAAAATAGGCACATTTTCCCTGTTTCTGCAATCCATGTTTCTGGATTATAGTCCCAAATCCTCACCAGTTTAATCTAGTTTTATGGTTTTGTTTGCCAGTGTTATGATGAAGTAGTGAAGTTGTTAGTTGAAGATGTTAAACTTTTCTGTGCTGTCATGTAGGCTCTTCATTAGTTTGCCTTGCTGCAGTTCACGTTCATATCTTCAGCATGAAATACTTGTAACCCACATTTTTTAGAAGGAAAACACTGTCAGGAGAAAACTTTACCCACTCATCCATAACAAATAATACTCTATACAATTTAAAGGTAGACAAACTAAGCTTCAAGAATCTCATTTTCTGTCAAGTATTTTTTACATCTTTATATTTCTCTTAAATTTTTGCTGACTTAAAAAAATGTTTTCTCTTGAAAAGATAGATAAAATTGTCATTGAAGACAGAATCTATTTCTGGTCATTCTGGAAGTGGAAGGCACTCATTTCACAGAGCATTGATTTTTGCTTGCAAGCCTTGCAAGCAGAAAGATATTTGTATGTCTTGTCAGCATGACTCCACTTTCCTATTAATCAGGATGATTTTTCACTAAGCATCATCAGACATGCATACCGAATCCATTCATTTTGTATGTGTTTTGAGAGTTAATTACTGCATTTTATACCTCTCACTTGGTATCAGCTGCCTTTTTTTTTTTTTTTTTTTTTTTCCTTTGAATGAATCTGAGCACTTCTTATAGGTGGCAATTTTGGTTTCCCAAATGCTTTTTGACATCCGATCACTCAGAACCTGACTCCAGGCACATTTCTAATTTTCATTGTAGATCAGTGCCCCAAAATATAATCTGTAGTCTGGTTAGATGTAACCAAAGTCAAAGTCTTGGAGATAGAGCTCTGATGGCTTTTTTCAGGCTTTTTTTTTTTTCTTTCAGTGAAGGATCTAGTCAATATAACTGACTTTTCAAAACATAAAATAACAAAGCTTCGTGAGAAGCGTTGCCTGTTAGTCACAGCTAGAACAGTGTGCTACAATTTATCTTCCAAGTAAATTACATCATGCCAGTAATTCTTCTTCACCTTCTAATGCAAGTCTAAGTCTATTTAAAAATACCCACATTTTGAAAGGTGTTTAACATCAATTAATTTGCATCGTATTGCATTACATTAACTATATTATAATAACATCAAGGGACTGCCAAGGGATTTTTCATGGTTCAAAATAACAGCCTGAGCTATTGCACACAGATCACAAAACCAGCATATCCTACTACTTCTACAAAAGTTAGGAAGAGATACGCTGAGGTAAGCTGGTGAATTCAGTTTGAATAACAGATGTAACTCAGTAGAATGTTAAAAGGGTGACATGAGCTCTTAAAATTGTTTACATTTGGTAAAATTTGGAAAGGAAAACATGTCTGGATTTCAATCTATCTGCTGTCTCTTTTTATCTCCACTTCGGGTGCTGATGTAACATTCAAACAGAAAAAAAAAAAAGCCAGGTAAACAAAACAGAGATAGATAGAGCAACAGAACTTCTAAGAGAAGCACTTAGGAAGTATCTCTAGAGAGTCTTGCATTGACCCCACTGCATCTTTTCCCAGAGGGGCACAAAGCATTTTAGAGAGAAATTTGTGGACCCGGGTTAGGATGGAGGATAGACACTTTTCCAGCTCTGTAAACCAGTGCTTAAGTTTCTTAAATGAAACTGGAAAATATTGTACCAAAATTTGTTATGCATTAATATTTTGCAATGCAGAATTGACCCACAGAAGAGGTAGCAAGTTACAGACTACATGTGGGAAGATGGTTGTTTGGGAACAAAAGTACTTCCATCAGAAGGTTCTGCAGCAGAGATAAGAAATAGTTTCTGATCAGGTGATGATAAAAACTAAACAGTTTTTTTTCAAAATTGATTTTCTTTAAAAAAAAAAAAATAATCAGATGTAAGAAAATGCTAGGAGATTCATGTAGTTGATATCCTTTTCTTATATGCTTTTTCTCATAAAATGTAATAAATTACATACAATGTCATGATGCTTTGCAATGTATTGATGCCTTTAAAAACCGATTTTTCAAATTGATTCTGCCTAATACTCTAGTTCTATTTTGTGCTAGCACCAGCAACTAGAATACACTCTGACAAAAGCAGACACAGTCCATCTGAAAAGACTGAGCACATCTCTTTTTGAGGAAAATGATTGCCCCGAGCTAATATAATAGTTGATATAAAATGAATTAGAACATCTCAAGTAAATTAGACATTCAAGGAAAGAGAACAACAAGAAAAAGTAATTTATTCAGATCCATATCTGTAGTGAGTAATGGGGCTACATTTGCATGATTCTTACTCCCTTCTTTGTCTTAGGAACATACATATGTTCTGTTTAGCATTTATGCTCTGATGACTTTATGCTTCTATTAATTACTGTTCTTCATGATTTCTTCCACATGATTAAATCGACATTTGTCACTATTCTTAGCCAATAAGTTCTTGAGAATGAAACAGTTACGGGCCTCAGCTTCATTCTGATCATGCAACAGAAGGGGCAGTTGTTGATGTAATGGCTCTGGGCATGCACCACTGCCAGGTATTTGGCTAGCAGGCCTGGTCTTAATTTGCCAGCTCATCTTTCAATCTTGACCATGGCCCAATTCCATTGTGACTGCAATGGGGCTGGGAAGGGACTGCCCTTTCTGTTTGCCCACAGCTGAAGGCAGTGGGGCAGATGCTGGATGGCAAAACTCTACCCTGTTAGTCCTGGTATCCCAGACTGTGTCCTACGCTCTGACTGACCCTGGCTACAGCCTGACAGCCAGACCACCAGTAGCCTTTATGTATCTGCATACTAGGGCCTGAAATAAACACATTTATGTTTAACCTATACTTACTCGCTTCCAGCAGTATTTCTGACACGCCCTTGCAACACTTCCAAAAACTAAGAGCTAAGATAGCCAATATTATAATAATAGATTTGCATATATTAAAAGTGGGAGTGGGAGTGAGGTGTGGAATAAGGAAAATAAGAACAGGTTCTATTTACATTAGCCAGCATACACATGTGGGTAGTAGAATTGTCCCCACAGAAATCCACCTTAAAAAGTAGTTGCATTCTTGCTTGCTACACTTACTAACATTCTCCCCCTACTCCACCCTCCCCCCGCAAAAAAAATTAAAACTAAAAAAAATTAAAACTATCCTCTTGAACTTATCTCAATTTACATTGTCTCTTAAATTTTTTTCCCTAAAATGATAATTTACAATATTATTGTGTTGCTGGCACTCCAAGAGCTCAGAATTCAAATCTGTAAATTTGTTGGAGGGTGAAGTGATTTCAAAACTGTTTACAGTTGCTTCTTTCATACCTGGAAATGTGTTTTTTTTTTTCTGTCAGGAACATTTTTTATAGATACATCTAATATGTTTCATTCTAATCCAATCAACATCCAAACACAGGCAATCTACCTTTAATGGTCAATGAAATTACTTCTGTTTACTTCTACTGTGGTTATGTCAGGCTTCAATTCTGATACCTGTTGGATCCACAACATGGATCCAGTGCTTAAAATTGTATGCATGTTTATAGATATTCTTAACTTGAAGACTTGGAGATACATAAGATATTCTGACACATGCAGTTAGCAATACAGGATAATTTTTAACTGGTTAAAAATAGCAAAGAATAAAATTTTCTGTGAAGTGTGTATTAAAATAATCTTTTAGAACTCTCTTCGTTTTTATTGGAATTCCAAATCAGTGAAACTGTTTTCATTGTAGAAAAGTATTGGCAAGTAGAACATACTGATTAGCAATTGTAATGTTAGTATCTCCCTAAAATGATAACTTCTTATTGATCACTTGGCTGTTTGGTTGTTTACTGGACTCTTTCAATCAGAATAATCAATCTGATATTAGTGCAATTAGAAATTCCCAGGTAATGATCATAAATATTTACATACTTGAAATCTAGAAGGAGCTCATCAGCTTCTAATGTTCCTTGGCTTAATTAACAGATGTTTTATCCTCAGACAAATGTGAAAATATATACTGCTGAATTGGCTGGTAGTTCAATAAATACGATAGTATAACTGTGCTATGTCCAGCATTTTTCATAAATCTGCAAGGTGTGCAGAACACTTGTTATTAAATTATGGAATATCTGCATTAAAAGAGAGATATTAACACAAACTTTTAACACTAGTTTCATGCATAACTTGTTCACCTTTTTTAGTATACAACATAATGTGCTTTTATCAGTCATATAGACAGAAGATCATGTACAGATCGAAGGTTAAACATGTTTTAACCTGCAAGCAAATATCAACCAGTATTAGATTTAAGCTAGTAAAATGATACATATATATATTCACTGTAGAAGGGAGCCTTATCCAACACTGAAATGAAATTGGCTGCAGTTTTGTTGGTTTTTTTTTCTTTTGAAGTTATACCTCCATTCTGTGGTTCCATGTTTATTTACATTGACTTTGGTAAGATTTAATTCATGAAAGAGTACAAATAATCATCTATCTGAAATTCTGCAAGGCCTTTGACATGGTTCCACACACCATCCTTATCTCTGAGCTGGACAGGTGAAGGGCAGATTAGATAATGGATAACTAATTGCTTGGACAGGCACAGCCAGACAGTTGTGATAAACATCTTTATGTACAGGTGAGGGCCAGTGAGGAGTGATGAATGATGTCCCTCAGAATGATGTCCTTCATCTTGGGACCAGAGCTCTTCAAAATGATGTAGACATTGGAACTCTCAGCAAGTTTGCAAACTACACCAAGCTGAGTGGTGCAACTGATAAAATAGAACAGTAAGAGATACCATCCAAAAGGATCTGAACAGACTTGAGAAGAGTTCCTATGTGAACCTAATGAGATATTGCACCTGAGTCGAAGCAATCCTAGATATCTGTACAGACTGGGAGAAGAGCTCCTCAAGAGAAGCTCTGAGAAGGACCTGGGGGTTCCAGTGCAAGAGAAGCTGGACATAAGTCTGCAGTGTGCACTTGCAGCCTGAAAAACCAACTGTATGTTAGGCTACTTCAAAAGAGTAGTGAAAATCAGGGCAATAAAGGCGATTGTCCCCACTTCCTTTGCCCTCTTAAGGTCCTATCTGCTGTAATGCACCCAGTTGTGAGGCCCCAAAGACAAGAAAAATGTGGAGCTGTTGGAGTGGATCCAGAGGAGGGCCAGTAAGTTGATCAGAGGGCTGAAGCACTTCTCCTATGAAGAACGGTAGAGGGAGCTATGCTTGTTCATCCTGGAGAAGACTCGGGATATTCACTGTGGCCTTCCAGTACTTCAGTGGAGTTTATAAGCAGGAGGGAAAACATATTTTTACATCTGATATTGATAGGACACGAGAGAGTGACTTTAAACTGAAAGAGTTGAGAATCAGTCTTGATGCTAAGTGGAAAATTTTTACTGGATGTTCAGGCTCGGGTTGGATGGGGACAAACAAGCCTGCCTACAGCAGAAGCACTGGAACTAAAGGACCTTTAAGATCTCTTCCAAACTAATCCATTCTCTGATTGCTTCCATGATTCTAAGATTCCGTGGTTCTGTGAGTCTGTGATTTCATGATTCTCTGATTGTATAGTTCTATTATATAATACAGAAATAAGTTCCCATGTTACATGGATCAAATTCATTTTAAAATAAGACGGAAAAATTATGGATGAATGACAGAACTCCTGCCATTTTTAGGATCTCCAATGCTGCTGAGAAGTGGAACTTTTTATTTCTGAAGAGCAGTGCAGGTGACAAACATTTCTTTTATTGCCAAGATAGATATTTCAGCAGGAAGAAGGTGACCTAAGATGAAATATTCCAGGAAAAGTATTTTAACCCAAAGCAATTGCTATATCAAAATAATTTAAAAATAAACATATCAACAGATATTGATACTTATTTTGGAGACAGCAATGTATTACTGCTACTTCAGTCAACTATAACTGCTTCTACAATCTTCATGATTTTTTTCCTTCAAAAATTATAGAGGCAAAATGAAGTTGGAGAGTTTTCATACTTCCATTTGAAATGAGTGTTCTTTCCTCAATGAGAACACATCACTTTCACTAATGCAAGTAGGAATCAGTCACAGAATTGTGAAACAGAAGTTCTTCAGGCTACACAGATATAAATGTAGATATGGAGGACAACAGCTGACAGTGGCCTGTTCTATTTCATCCTTGAATTTGACTCATACCTGTTAATGCTCCCATACTGGACTAATTTTATACTCGGAGTAAATTATTATTAAATGTCTATCAGTCTTTACTGCACATGAAAAATGTCTTAGAAAATGCAAGAAAATATTCACTTCAATAAAGTATGCCAAAACTGTATTTCTTAGAATCATTAAGTTTGGAAAAGATCTCTAAGATCATCTACTCAAAGGGTCAACACTTGACTAGTGTTGCCCATTAAACCATGTACCTCAGTGCCACATCTACACATTTCTTAAGCACCTCTTGGGATGGTGATGCCACCACAATCCTGGGCAGCTCATTCCAATACCTCACCACTCTTTCAGAGAAAAATTTTTTCGTAATATCCAACCTGAACATTCCCTGGCACAACTTGAGGCCATTTCCTCTCCTCCTATTGCTACTTACCTGGAAAAGAGGCCAACACCCACTTCCTTACAGCCTCCCTTCAGGTAGTTGTACATAGCAATAAAGTCTCCCCTGAGTCTCCTCTTCTCCAGACTAGACATTCTTAGTTTCCTCAACCACTCTATGTAAGACTTGTTCTTCAGACTCTTCAGCAGCTTCATTACCCTTATTTGGGCCAAAACTTCAGTGTTTTTTTCTAGTGAAGAGCCCAAAATTGAACACATTACTAGAGTTGTGGTCTCACCAATGCCAATGCAGAGGGACGATCAGCTCCCTAGTCATGCTGAGTGCAATATTTCTTCATACAAGCCATTATGCATTGGCCTTCTTGGTCACTTGTATCACTCCCAGATCCTTCTTCCCTGTGCAGATTTCCAGCCACTCAGCCCCAACCCCATAACATTGCCTGGGGTTGTTGTGACCAAAGCACAGGACCTGACTCACTGTCTTGTTGAACTTCATCCCACTGACCTCAGCCCAGTGATCCAGATCATCTAGGTCCCTCTGTAGGACCTCTTACTCTCAGGCAGATTGACACTTTGTCTGTACTTGGTGTCATTTGCAAACTTACTAAGGGTGCACTTAATTTCCTCATCTGAATGATCAGTGAAGATGATATTCAAGCCCAGAATAGGCCTCCCTACAGACCACTGAGTAGCACCACTAGTGATGAATTACCAGTTTTGTTTACCTCAATTTTATCAGTCTTTGGACCCAGATGCACAGCCAGTTTTTTACCCACCAAAGAGTACATAAGTCCAAACTCTTGTTTAATGACCCTAGGAATTTTAAATTGTAATAGCAATTCAAGAGTGCTGAACAAATAATTGTATAAGAAAATAGGCATGTTTAAGAATAGGAATGTAAGGGGAAGTACTATTGGTTTTAAGAAGGAGAAGAAGTATCTTTTCTTCTTTACAGAATTTCTCTTTTTCTTTTTTTTTCAGTTTTTCTAACTCATGGTGTGCATGTTTATAGAGCCTAATGAAGAAGTAATAACAGAATTAATTATACACTGGGGGAAATAAAGATTTTTAAAGTCAATAGAATCACAGAATGGTTTGAATTGGAAGGGACCTTAAACATAATATAGTTCCAATCCCACTGCTACAGCCTGGGACACCTCCCTCTAGACCAGGTTTCTCACAGCTCCATCCAGCCTGGCCTTGAGTGCTTCCAGGGAGGGGGCATCCACAACCTCACTGGGCAGCCTGTCCCAATGTCTCACCAACCTCACAGTAAACTGTTTCTTCCTATTGTCTAGTCTGAATCTATTGTCTTTTACTTCAAAGCCATTTCCCCTCGTTCTGTTGCTACATGCCCTCATAAAAAGTCCCTCCTCAAGTTGCTGGATAAGAGTCTGAATCTGCTGTAGTGTAAATGAGTTTTGTTTCTCTTACCGATAAGAGACATAAGATGAAATTCAAGCTGCTTGTGCACTGAGAAGACATTTGTGACCTGTCCTTTAAATTTGTCTCAGCACTAGTTCCTTGCTTTGCCTAAATGTCTTTCAATCCCAGATTAGCTCCCTAGAGTAAAAGGAACAAAGAAAGTTTGTTCTCTTCTCCTATGACCTAACTTTGACAAATCACTAGTATACAATTCACCTGGGGAGAAAATATCTCCGTTTGAATTCTTTATTTTCAGCCCAATTACAACATTCTGTTTGGAAAGTTG
This sequence comes from Tetrao urogallus, assembly GCF_951394365.1. Classification (NCBI taxonomy): domain Eukaryota; kingdom Metazoa; phylum Chordata; class Aves; order Galliformes; family Phasianidae; genus Tetrao; species Tetrao urogallus. Next base: position 3,436,496 of record NC_136816.1, on the reverse strand, counting down.
CTGTTCTCATACACTTTTACAACTGTAATTCCTTTAATTTTTTTTTTTTTTTAGTATTAATGCTAAGATTATCCGTGCCAAAATATTGAGATGGCTAAACATTCATAGTTGATTGTTCTTACAGACACTTTGTTAAGTAGGAAATTAGCCTCTTGGGAAGAAACACTGTCATGATTTTGGATGGGACAGAGTTAATTAGGTTTGGTTTCTTCTCACTGGTGACAGGTGACAGGACAAGGGGAAATGGCCTTAAGTTGCACCAGATTAAGTTTAGGTTGGATATTAGAAAAGACTTCTTTACAGAAAGTGTTGTTATGCACTGCAATGGGCTCCCCAGGGAGATGGTTGAGTCAGCATCCCTGGATGTGTTTAGAAACCATTTGGATGTGGTGCTCAGGGACATCATTTAGTGGAGGGTTAGAGTTAGGGTAGCATGGTTAGGTTGTGGTTGGACTCAATGATCTTTAAGGTCTTTTTCAACCTGGGCGATTCTGTGATTCTATTATTCTATGATTCTAATTGTCTTTGATGAAAATAATCTTAATAACACACTGATGTTTCAACATTGCTTATCCAGAGCAAGAAGGCTTTAGGTGCACAAAATGCTGGAAGGGAACACAGTTGGGACAGAAGACTCAAACTCACTAAGGAATATCCCATCCCGTATAGTATGATGCTTAGCTTAGCTTATCTGGGATAAAAGAGGAGGAAGAAGAGAACGTTTGAAATGACGGTGTTTATCTTTCCAAGAAACAGCTAAGCAAGATGAGCCCTGCTATTCTGTAAGTCACCGAACATCAGTCTACTGATGGAAGTAGCAAAAAATCCCTTGTTTTACTCTGCACATCAATATAGCTTTTACTTTTCTTAGTAAATAGTACCTTAATGCATGATTGCTTACATTTTTACCTTTACAATACTTTCTCCCATCCCACCTATGGAGAGTGAGCGAGAGAAAAGTATGATAAAGAGGAGGCGCCATTAAAATAAGTTGGAGAGTAAACTTTTTTCTTGGAAAGGAAATGGGTAAAAAGAGATCTTATGTGAATTTAATGAGTGGCTGATTTCAGAACGTTTCAAGATTTCAGCATGTAGAATTAATCTGACAACTAGTGGTGCCTTGCAGTTAATGCCTTTATTTTTCTGGCATCCAGAAAATGTTACTAATGTTTTCCCAGGCTTTTTCCAGTCTCATCCTTGTTACTTGCAGTCAACTGAGATAAAAATGAGGTTGGTATTTTACTTTATGGAGCTGTAGTTTTCATATCCTTGCTAAAGGACAACATCTGATCATGTAGTCAGTATGTTAGATAGGATAGAAAACACAGGTATAGATTTTCTTAGTGAAAGCATCAAGGAATTCCATATATACTCATTCTGAATGAGGGCTCAAGGCATAACATTTATTATTTATAAATAGAACTAGGCCCAAACCAGAATACATTTGCTGTTTTTAGTGAGACAGAAAAGAAATTACAAAATACATCAGTAAAAATAGTTATTCAGGAGCTTGAGGCAAAGAGAAGAGAAATGAAAAAGCTGGAATAAGAAGTGACACAGGGAGAGATTCATAGCACTCAGATAACAAATAAACAAGGATTTAGTGAAGATCTGCTATTTAACAGGAACCCTGAACAGTAGTTGATATCAGCAACTTTCTGACAGCGCTCATCACATTTTTTTCAGTGTAGCAATGTGATTTTTGTTGTATGTAAATGTAGCTTTTCCTGCATAGAAAAAAAAGAGAGGATATTACAGTCATCTTTATTATCATATTTATTCTGATAAATGGTCTTTATCTTTAGCTGTATCCCAAATCGTGCATTTCAAGTTATATGAGGAGAGTAATATCAAATCCTCCTGAGCATGCTAGGAGCTTTGCAATGTCTAACTGAATGATACCACATCTAGCCCACAGTCTCCAAAGAAACATATGCATTGTTCATATTATATGCACGTGTGGAATAAATGTAGTTAAGTTACTTATAGCTCCTTTTTCAGATGGGGTGCATAAAATTAATACATCTTTTGGAAGTACAAAATACATCCCAACACTGATAAGAAGTAATTCTGGAGGGAACAAAACATGACTTGCAACAGCTGCATGTTTTCAATACTTAAAAGAAACCTCAGTATATTTTTCATCCAAATTTTTTTCATATTCAAAAAGTAAAAGCAGCAAGGAAAGAGACTATGCATGAGGAAGTTTTGGTATTGAATTGATTGTTTCCACAGGAAAAAAAGAAAATGAAGTAACAATCCCTACACATCCAAAAAGAAAATCATATCTTGCTGCCATAGATGGACCTGTCAATAAACTTTAAGTGATCAAAGAAAGCATTGTTTGCCTTCTATCTTACCTCATAATCTTAGCAACTACTATTTAAAAGTGACAGCTGGCCCAAGCAAATCTGTGCAAGGACTGCTAATGGTGTGGGTCATGTTTCTGTATATTTTGATTTTTAAAAACTTTACTTTTTCAGTGCCAATTGATATGACACAAATTTATTGAAGCTCAGAGTATATGTTATCATTAACAGAATATATTTTAAAGTTGTAGATCCCTAATTATTGAAAAAAAGCTTCAAATACTTCTACATATACTGTTTAAGTCACATTGTACAATACAAATACAAATATTAAACCATAGACTTAGAGTCAAATTCCACTGTAAACTAACCTGTAACAGATTCTGCAAGAATATTCCCAGATAGTCTTCATAATCTTAGATTACAAATTCATCAAAGCCATAAAAAGAGTCAACCTTTGGATCACACAGTGGCTTACTAATTCAATTTATAACATTCCCTTCCATTTCCATGAGCAGCAAATATTAGGTGATTATGACACATATTAAATTGCTCTGAAAACTCAATGCTGATTGGACTGCTGGGATTCACACTGTATTGATGTATACTTTGCAACTTAAAATTGACAAGAAGCTGAAATATAAACAAGATGAGAAAATATGTCAAAATAGCCTAGTTCTTTTTAATATGAGAAGTTTGTCATGATACCATGAAGACTCGTGGAGTCAGGTGAGGAGGGTGAGGAGTTCGCAAAGTGCTAAAGGAATAAATACAAGAAAACACAACATCATACATTACGAAAAAGAAGGCAATTCCTCAGATCATGAAAACTTACCTGACAGAGATACATGCAGGCTTTTAGGGGAGATATCCAACGTCCACATGGAGGGGCTTTAAAACAGACGCATTCAAGTACACAGTCTTCAATGTTTTACTTGCATTTGATTTCACTCTTACTGTTGAGAAAAATTTCATTTCACAAATTCAGCATTAGCTAGTAGTAACTTCCAAATTTCCAAATTTCCAAAGAAGAGCTCTCATATGCTGATCTCAGTTCAGCATGCTTGGTACCATACCTCACAAAGTAAGTGACTGAGCAGGTAGCAGCAGTGAAGGTATTCCTCTGAAGGTCTTGGAGAACTCAACAGGAAAATTCATATGCAAAGGTAAGAGACAAACATTAAGTCTATTTGATTAAGTATTTAGATCTTAAGAGATGTCTACGGCTTCAGACAGGAATTCTAATCCATCAGGCCACAGGATATTTGAAAGTCAGACTGTTATCTGGTATATTTTTGTACATGAAATATTTAATTACTGGGACACAGACTCCATTGGTGGCAGCTGAGCCTGCCTTTTTTCTAGTCCTGATTAAATGTCTGTATGTTGGTACAGAACAGAAACACATTAGCAGAACAGATGCAATAGAGGTGTAAACACTATCAAATTGTTTAATTTACTCTTTCACTTTGAGGCCCAGTTTCACAGTTGATTTCACTGTGGATCCAGTCACCTATTTCATCCCTTTTATTTGATCGTGGAGCACGGGATATTTCATTAGGTACATATAATTCACAGTATACTAATTACTCCACACAATATAGTCAAGGGACTGCATTTCAGCAGTTCATAAAAAAAAAAAAAAGACAAATATTTTGTAAAATACAAGACCTATTATAAATTAGTGCATGAATTAGAACAAAAGAAACTAAGAATGGCTCCAGATTTCTTCTAACAAAGCATAGTTGAATTCTTTACGTCCTCCTTGCTTACTTCAAGACAAAACTAGTTCTTAATATTAAGTGGACATTTAGACAATTCAAATTGTTTTTCTTCATATACGTACTTGACAAGCTTGGCAAACACTAGAAGAAATTTGGAAGTGGAAATGTTTTGTCTGGAGGAGACTCAAGGGAGATCACCTTGCTCTCTACAGCTACCTGAATGGAGGTTGTGGTGAGGCAGGTGTTGTCCTCTTCTCCTGGGTAACCGCAATAGCATGAGAGGGAGTGACCTTGAGTTGTACCAGGCGAGGTTCACATTAGATATTAGGAAAAAAATCTTCTCTGAAAGAGTGGTGAAATATTGGAACAGGCTGCCCAGAAATGATGGCATCACTATCCCAGGAGGTGTTTAAGAAATGTGTCACTGAGGAACATGGTTTAATGGCCAATAATAATGCCAGGTGGATGGTTGTTCTAGATGGTCTTGAGGTCTTTTCCAACCTTAATGATTCTATGAATGCACTATATTAAAAATAATATTTAATTCTTTGTATCAGATTTATTGCAGGAAATACTTTCTTCACCAGCATCTCCCCCAAAATATTTTATAACAAGTCCTGAATATTTATCCTGAAGAAAAGGCATCATCTGTTTTTGATGCTGCTCTATCACACAAACTCAGCTCATAATGTCAAAGGTAGCTTTGACTTACTGATTAGTTATGGTACTTTTTAGGACTTAGTTGTTAAATAATTTAAAACTAACTTATATGTCCTTAGTCTCCAGCTGCTTGCAACACCCAAAAAATTACTGGAACTGCCTGGAAGATAATGGTTCATTTACATTTGAATTTTTAAGAATGCAATGCTTTCATTCCTCACAGGAGCAACAGCAGTAGGAAATCTTTTGAACACACATAACACAGGTTTTTTTAAAATAAAACTGCTTAAAAATCAAGCCATCAATTTTTAGCTCATGTCTTGGGAGGGTCAGACCACCCACTGGTTTATGGACCTTAAAAATATTTCCAAGTGTACAACAACTTGTTCCCACTTGACACAAGTTTTTTCAGTGATCTCTCTTAGCTTAGGATCTAAAGCTCAGAGTTTATCTATTCCATCTCACAGCAAGACATTGTAAACCAAACTCACTGTTGCATTTTCCATATATATGTGGTTCCTGTGTCAGCTATCATGTGCTTGGGTTTTAGCAAGGACACACTAAGCTGATTCAAAGATGGCATTTACCTAGACAACAGCATGTGGTAATACCTAACAAAAGACAAACACACCTTTCCTCTCTATAGCCTAGTAAGGCACTGTCCTGATAAGAGACTTTAATATATGCCCTATTTCTGTCTGATTTGAATTTTTCCCCATTGGAAAATTCTGACCTGGTTCCAGACTTAAAACACAGTTTCTTTACATGGCTTAGCCTTTAGATTCTGGATGCATTTTACATACTGACATCAAGGTAGACTCTTGATTTTACCTGTACTTCAGTAATGAGTCTGTAGTGATGTAATTGTCTTTCTTCTTCCTTTGTTAAAGAAACTCTGTAGAATTGGTGTCAACAATTTTCAGGCTCTCTGCTCATTCTGCAGAGGAAAGGGTCAGCTGAGATCTGTCAGGAAACATGCCCAGATTATTAGCTTGCACAGTGAGCTGTGCAGCATCTGGACTGGCATGGCTCACATCCATCAATCCTAAGGACAGTGTAATCAGCATCTAGCTGTGGATGTGGATATTTATGGAAATATGGAGAAGTTGGTGAATACAAATATGGTTAATATTCATTATATTAGCAGTTTATAGTTCTAATCCAATCTTTCAGGCAGACCTAATAACCACCAGCAATGTTACTGGGCGCGTTCCAGGCTGAGAACCTAAGCTTTTGATCAAAAATCAAAGACAAAAATGACTTCAGAGGAGAGAATAAGAATGGGTACAGGTACATTTATTGACTGAAGGTAAGCAGGGACGTCAAATTTTTTGCTTCAGGCCTAGTTCAGGTGACTGTCCTTCATCAAACAAAAGCCAATCTGTGCTATTTCTGGCCAACAAAAAGCTTAGTGGAGAAGTGGCTTCTTCAAACTGTGGACAAGCACGTGTTTTACCTGTGCTGCTGGCTCACTTGATAGTCTTCCAACCTGCAGAATCCCAGCCTAGCAATGTCAAACACTTCCACACTTTTCAAAATGTGAAAACATGATTTGATGTGGGATTTTGTATCATCTTTGTGTGTCTTATAGAACTTACTGCTTCACCAATTCAAGGACAACTCTTAACAGTGAATCTTTTATTCACACAAGGCAACTTAGTACTCCAAAGCAGAGAGCAATAATAGGATAAAAATTTCAGCTAAAAGTCACTCAGGTAAAAATGAAAGCTCTTAGAGGAGAACATCTGCTAATACAAAGAAACGATGCTTATTGTTTTTCATCCAGGGACCCTGACAAATGCTATTGGAGAACGAAAGTACTGAAATGAAAGATTAATGGGTCTGATGAGGAGCTGGTGATCCGTCTTACAAATAAACACTATTGTTCATTGTGCAAGAAAATAAAAACACCAATAAAACCCCATACATTAATATTTACTGCCTCCCATTTAAATAAATAAATAATGGAAGAAACTTATTGTGTCCCCCTTGGAGGCCAACGTAAAGGAAAATGCAAAGATTTACTGCAAGATAGCTTGCAATTTAACTATCTATAGCATTTTAAGCTTTTGAAAGTATTTTTATACATTGGGCAGCACACGCTGTAGCTTATATAAGTGAACTAGCTTAAATTGCTGTCTATCAGAGCACTACAAAACCAGCACAAAAAGATGGATGAGTGAGTGCTGTCAGTAATGATAGCTTCCTTTACCAAAATCTGCATAATTTTGTTGATCACACATTGACACTTATTTTCAGTAAGATGTTGCCAAAACAATGCCCATATTTTCTGACATTGATTTAAAAAGAAATAATTTTACAGATAACTTTCTATAGACATAAAGCCAGATGCCATCAAAATTAAATCCTTATTTTCTGACTAACTGAGGTAAAAACAGACATTGTAGAAAATCTTCTGTGGATATAAAGTAATCTGATAGGCATTAAGAGAGTCTTTCCATTCAATGAACCTGAGTAGAACAAATCCAGAATGAATTAGAAAATTCACAGCATACTATAGTGAACTGATGAGAAATAATGATATTTGTCTCCTAGCAATTATTTGCTGGAAGCAGAAAGGGTGTGGAAAACAAAAAATAAAGTTTGAACCTTACACTGATCATGCTCCTGCATACCACAATTGACTGTCTGAAGTTCAAATCACTATAAAATTTAACTAATTATCCTAGAAGCATGCAGTGATTATCCTTAGCTTTTATTTTATGTGTTTTCATGTCTACTTGCCATCAGCACCAGAGAAAATATGTGGGAAATTGGCAGTGCTGACATTTCAGGCAATTTGGAATGAAGGAGAAATGACATTTGAGAGCAAGCAGGAGCAAACACATTAATAGCTGCTCATACAGAAACAATAGTGATAGAATCAACAGAATGTTTCCAGCTGCAGGTTGGAAATAAGTCCTGCATATATACAATTTAGTAGTGTTTGGTCAAGAGCCTTGTTACAATCAGGTCCTGTTTTGTTTGCAAAGATCAGATCCTGTCAGTTACAATAGCAATATCTTTCCAGTTAGTTGTAAGGAATGTTTTACATACAAGAATTATTCATAGCCTTATTACACTTTGGCAACACAGAATACAAGGAGAAATTCATGTCTCCAAATAACTCTAATCAAACAGCAGGACCTGAAGCAATGTTCAAAGGCAGTAATAAATGAAAACAATAATAACAAAATGTTTTGCTTTTAAGCTCTGAGTTGGAGAGTTCTTGTTTCCTTATGCTCGACAGACTACTGTTGCAATTTAGAATTCCTGTAGACTGCTGCCAGATTTAAAAAACACAGGAGATGCAGAAAACACTTTGAAACTAGATTTATTGATCCAGAAAATCTTTATCCAAAATTTCCTAACTGTACCCAGCCTGCAAGCCTGAAATGAAGTGCAGAAGGAATAATAATTGATAGAAACTAAATTTAGGAGCCTTGAAAGAAGACGTTTGTTTATACCTAATGGCCACTGATAAAGTATGCCAGCTGGTGGCTGTGGCTTCCTTGCTTAGGAGTTCTGCAGTGCAATGAACCATACACTGAAATGACTCACTGCCCACAGGCAGGGCCTGGTGTTAAAGAAGTAGAGCTAACAAGAACAGTGGGGCTTTGACAAGGCAAATAGAACTGGCAATGCCCTGTGGATAGAGCTGGAACATAGCAGTAGAACTCTTGTGTGCAAACAAAGTGACACAATCAGCGTAGAATGTGCTCTCTTTTACATTTGCTGCTTGTGTATTATTATTTACTGTGTGTACAGGCATATGGAAATTATTTGCCACCTATTATAGTCTTAAGCATTGTTCTCTCTGTTGTGCTTTTGAGTATATCTGTGTTTTTAATTACCATTCTGCCACTTAGAACTTCATTCTTGTCGACAAAAATTACTGAACTTTCCTTTCAGATGAATCACACTCACATTTATTCACTTATTCATTTGACAGTCAAAACAGAAATACTCTGTACACCAGAGTTCCCCATACTCTATCCTACTGCAAATATTTGGCAAGGAATTTAAAAACTAACAAGGGATTCTGTGTGTATACTGTCCAGAAGAGAGAGACAAAGGAGAGTTTGCCTCTGAGAAATGAGACGGGAAAGTGGCAGACATGGAGAACACAGAGGTACTCAATGAGTTCTTTGCCTTGATCTTCCCTGGCAGTCAGGATTCCTGCATCTCTCACATCTTCCGGAGTTTGGGAAGAAAAATCCCTGATTCCGTAAGAGCAAGGCAAGTCTACAGTTCCCCCATGACACTGAATGTTTACAAGTCTATGAGGCCCAAAAGCATGCATCACAGGATCCTAAAGGAAGAAGATGATGTGGTTGCCAAGTCACTATCCAACATATTTGAAAAGTCATGGAAGTCCCTGGTGACTGGAGAAAGGGAAGTATCACTCCCATTTTTAAGAAAGGGAGAAAAGAAGACCCAGGGAACTACAGGCGAGTGAGCCTCATGTTTACGTCTGAGAAGATCACGAACAGATTCTTCTGGAAGTTATGTTAAAGCACAAGTGAGATGAGGAGGTGATCAGAGTTCAGCAAGTGATCTGTTTTCAGCAAGTGCAGATCATGCCTGATCAATCCAGTGATCTTCTGTGATGGAATGATAATAGCAGTAGAAAAAGGAACTCTTCCCACAGAGCTCAAGATCTAGTTATAGTAGCTCTTGAGAATTTTGAATATCTGCGGGATCTTCAAACCAGTGTGCTCCTATTGCTGTGTCGTGAATATTTCGGGTTATGTTTAGGATTAAACAAGCATTTAAGAATATCATCCTGAGATCTGCCTCAAGGTGGGATAGTTTTGATTGTCAGGGAGTGTGGGATAGTGGACAGGTGCCTAGAGCAGTGGGCACCCCCAGTGGTTTGGAACCTCACCTCTGAACAATTGCAAAATCCTGAACAACTAGTAGAATATTTGGAAAAGGTCTACTGTTGCCCTGTCAGTCCTAAAGAAGCACAAATCACTGCTACAAGCTGGGGCATGACGTATGCCTACCAAACTCTGTTCAACACTATTCAGCATCCTCAAGAAGAAGAGAACACTTCTTGAACTGATGACAATGCACCAGACTTGCAACTCTTGTGATATGCCCTGCCAGCACCTCCAGTTTCTGAACAGGTCCTGTAGTTGCTGGGAGCATTACGACAGACCCAGCTGTCACTCCAGCCCTCACAGTGAGCCCCATGGTTGCTTTTGCTATGAGTCCTGAGGCTGTTCCAAGTACTGTGACAAGAAAAAGAATAAAATTCTTCTCAAAGGAGGTGCACTGTGTCCAGAGGCATAGCCCTGTGCTTGTTCCAACTCCTGTGATGAGTCCTGTGGTCACTGCAACTCTCATGATGGACCCTACAGCTGCTCCAACCCTCACAATGGCTCCTGTGGCTTCTCCAGCTCCTGCAATGGGTCTTGCAGTTTTTCTGACAATTTTCACAGACATGGTTACTGTAAAACTTCTTATGGCCCATGCAGGTGCCGCAACTAATGCCATCATGTTGTAGAGAAGCAAAACCCATTTTTTCTTTCTAGAATGACATGGAGATCCAAATATTTAAGTGTATTGGAGGCTGAAGTGAGCCCAACCAGAACTGAGTGACAAAAACCATTGTGACCAGCCCAGATGCTCTGTGCATCCTTGGTGTAGATTATCTCTGGAGAGGGTTCTTCAAGCACTCGAAAGGGGATTAGCAGGCTTTCAATATAGCTGAGCTGGAGATGGAGGAAATTAAGCAGCTCTCTACCTTGCCTGGTCTCTCTTAGGACCCTTCTGCTGTGGGACTGCAAAGAGAAGAACAACAGAAGCCAACTGCTTCTACAACAGTGCACCAGCAGCAATATCACACCATCCAGGACTCCCTAATTCCCATTCGCCAGCAGATTCACCAACTGGAAAACCATGGAGTAATCAGCAAGACTTACCCTTCAATAGTGCTGCTTGATGAGCAAAAAAGTCCAGTGGAGAGTGGGGGACAACGGTGAGCTACTGTGGCCTGAATAAAGTCACACCACTGCTAAGCACTGCTGTGCCAGACGTGCTAGAACTTCAATAGGAACTGGAGTCAGAGGCAGCCAAGTGATGTGCCACAACACCAATGCATTTTTCTCAGTCCTTCTGGCAGCAGAGTGCAGGGCACAGTTTGCTTTTACTTGGAGGGGCATCCAGTACACCTGGAATCGACTGCCTCAGGGGTGGAAACACAGCCCTGCCATTTGTCATGGGCTGATCCAGGGTGAGCTGCAACAGCGGGGAGCTCCTGAACACCTGCAGTACATGGATGGCAACATCGTGTGGGCAACACAGCAGAAGAACTTTCTGAGAAAGGCAAGAAAGTAATTCAAATCCCACTAAAAATCCATTTTGCCAATTTTGTGGGAGGTGGAAGGTTGTGGTCTGGAGTCCTACATGAGGGACTGCAAAATCTACAGAAGGAAAGGGGGAATTGAGCCAATTTGCAGAAGTGAAGGACATCCAGCTGGTTTTAGACATTGCTGCACAAGAGAGGTGGCCAGTGCTCTACGTCTACACTGACTGCTGGATGGTGACAAATGCCCTATGGGGTGGTTACAGCAATGCAAGCAAAAGCTGGCAGCATAGATGCAAACCCAAGCCATTCTAAAGTTCTGTGAAACACAACAGCTGTGAGAATATGTGATGAACTAATTTATCTTTCTAGTCTGACCTCATGGCTTGTGCTGATTCCAGTGAGTGAGAAATAAGACTAGAGAACTCCTAAGGACTTTTCTATTCTGAATAGTTGTATTAACCTGTGATCACAAGATAATTTCCTTTTTGTCACAAACAGTAGTCCTGTCACTGTTCACATCTGAGTTTATTTTATTAAATCAAGTTTAGAGTTTTTTTTTCTTTGGTAATGCTTCAGTATTACTGGGCATAAATATGGATAGGCTTCCAGAGGCACATCCAAAGCCATTTAATGCCTTAATCTTGCCTGAAGGAATGCAGATCCTCTTGCAGAGGTAAATATTCAGCACAAAGGCACATTTTAAGGTGATTTCTAAAATATTTATCTTATTTTTATCTTTATCCTTATGTAAAATAATTACTAACAAAAGCTGAGAAGCATAGAAATCTTTTCTAATTTTGAAGAATGCTTTAATGGCCGACAAAATATTTACCTCTTTTTACCTTGTTGGCTTTCCTATTAAAGATATCCCAATTATATGAGTTCTTATATAGGCTTTCACGTTCCTCCCATCACTGGAAAAATCTGGATATCATAATGAAGAATTATAGAATGTAGAATTATACATCTGTTTCTGGAAACGGTGTTGATACTACTGCTGTTGACAGATTTTGTCTGCATGCCCATTCCTTGGTGATTCACCAGGGCTTAAGAAAGGACCAAAGAACTTTGAATTCAAGCTTTCAGATGTCTCTAAGTAATAGTGTAGTTGCTCTTTCTCTCAGTTCCTTCAGGAGGAAATTATCTCCAATATTTTCACAAAGAGCTCTACTGTGTACCTCCATGCTAGCAGAACTAAAATAAGGATTTTTTTTCCCCTGAAAATCTAAGCTCAGAGACAACATGAGGAAAATCAATTAGCTCTACTTTGCAGGTAATCTTAGCAGTTCTCTGCATACAGTAAATTGACGGAGACCAGCTCAAGACGCCTGGGACAGACGGGCTTAGGCTCTGGTGGCGCAAGAAGCAAAGTTTATTGTTGTTACAGGGTTTTTATATCTTTTAGCTACAGGAGTATACAATACTTAAATCAGATAACATTCATGCAGCTGACAGCAATACGTCATTACTTAATTAGCTCTTTCGTATTATGATCAGTACAGTGATCAAAAGGCGTTCTCTTCACAGAACATGTTCTGCTCTTGGTCACGGAACGAAGAAGCTGTAGCTTATGCTTGCCAGTTTCACATGGCAGTCCTTCCCTTTCAGGAGGGGCCGCATTTTCCCTGTTTGACCCTTTCAGGCCAGCCAGGTCTGTTTTGCTTAACAGTCTTCCTCATTCCACCCTTTTCTATTTTATTAGACCAGGGGTGGTGGTGGTTTGTTTTTTGTGTTTTCCATTTCCAATTTTTGAAGATTTATAAGCAAATTTTGGAATTTATTTGTTGTTATTTTCATCAAGCATAGACAAGTAAGAATTCCTATTATTATTATTATGGCAATGACTATCAGCCCATAAATTCCATTTCTAAATGATTTGAAGGACGGAAATGCAGATTTTAGAGCGCTTATAAATGTAGTAGTTTGAGTTGCTACTGAAAGATCTATATGGTGCGATTGTATCATATCGTGAATGTGCTGTCTCAGTTCCCTAAGATCTAATGATGTGAATTTGTAACTGTCTTCCCAGGATGTCTACTGTATCCTTTAAGGAATTGAGACGCAGTTCAATCTTTTCATCCCATGTAGCTTGATTTTGTAACGCTTTAGATACATTAATTGATAATTCATTAACATAAGCTGCTGTCTGAATACTAGTTGTTAAAGAAATAGAAGCTACTGTAGTTACTGCTATAGCAGCAATGAGCACAGCTATTCCGGCTATTATTAATCCGACCATTCGCTTAGATCTCTCTATTAATTGCAAAGAAGTTTCTTGGAGAATTTCCATTCCCTTGTCAGCATACCAGTAATGTGTCAAATTTACAGGAAGATACACGTAATCAGGTTGCTTTACTAACAAGAAGGAACTACTGCTACTATTAAGACAATTAGAGATTACACAATCGGTACAACTCACTATGCTATTCACAATATTTAGCGGTCCGCTTAAAAAGGCATAAGGTTCTGGAACACAGGCTCGCATATAAAACTCAGTTGTATAACTCTCTGCAGTCATTGCCCATTTATTATTTATTTGAATCCAAGTCAAGTTTAATCGTTTTGCTTTGATTTTTTCCATGGCTGCGACTGCTTTCCATAAATTAGAATAGAACGTATGATTGTTTTTTGTCCAAATTCCTGAGACCAAATTAATTGGTCACCCTTGATTTCGTATCATATTCCAATCACGGATAGTGGAATCAATGCACACCGTTTTGTTAGCTCGACATGCTCTCCATAAAGGTGCAAATTCTGTTTTTGGAGTGATTGTGCTTTGACATAAAGGAAAATTTAAGGGAGGTGTTCCAGAACCTCTTGTCCCATTAGCTAAATCTATATAGAGAAAATTCAGAGCCCAATGAATTCCTGTTGAAACATTAGTATCCCAATCTTGCTGCACTACCACTTTCTCACACAGGGATTGTGTTTGATTCATCTGAAAACATATAGGCATACCATCAACCTTTCCAGAATAATTAAAACGCGCAGAGAACTCTATTATATGTCCATCTGAATATTGCCCCATAAACATTGTTTGATTGTTGTAAACCGGAATGTCCACAGGTTCATCCCATGTTACTGGATGAATGATAGGAGGATTGGGTACAAATGCCCAATATGTTTCTGCTTTACAGCTATGCTGTAGAATCCACAAGGTACTAAGAATCAAGGCCACAAGCTGTATTCTTTCTTGCATCTTCCTTTCCCATTTCTGAGCTAGAGTCAGTCTCTGTATCTTCCTTCGCAGTTTTCCATCTTTGTTTTCGGCATGATGGACGTATCTCTCCGGTATCCACCGTGGTGAGGTTTCGTCTGTGGGGAAAACACAAACATATCCTCTGCCCCAAATTAGTACAGGATCAGGACCATAAATTTTACCGTCCATTGGATTTCTCCAATATGCTATTGGTTTATCTCTTTTTTTATTACTCCAATGTCTATCCGCAGCCGATTTTCCATCATCATCCAGTGTCAAAAAATTTAAAACAAATAATGCATGTGATAACATAGAGGACAGAGTATCTTTAATTCCCCATGTCCCCCTTTTTATTTTCTTTAGTTGAGTTTTCAATAAGTGATTAAATTTTTCTACTTTACCTTGGCCTTCTGGATTATATGGAATTCCAGTTTTTACGGTGAATTTTAAAATATCGACAAAAGGTTGCAAAACCGCTACTTACATAAACTGGCCCATTATTGGTTTTTAATGATTTCGGTGTTCCCATTACTCTAAAACAATGCAAAAGATGGTTGCATACATGAGAGAGTTTTTCACCAGACAAGGCTGAGGCTACTGCAAAGTGAGAGAAAGTGTAAATTGTTACATGGGCATAAGAAGATTTTCTAAAAGAAGGTACATGCGTGATATCCATCTGCCATAAATCATCAGGCATTAATCCTCTGGGGTTCACTCCAAAATGAGGAACTGGTAATAAAGCGGCACAAGAAGAACCGTTCCGCGTATTCGGACGTCCAAAGCAAATATTCACCTCCACTTGACACAGCCTTCACCAAACTTTTCCAGTCAGAAGGGGGAAGAATATTAGCAGCTTTAAGCTCTTTCAGTTGTTTAAAAGGAATAGGCTCATAATCATTCAGAATGCCACTGTTTGCAAGTTGACGCTGTATGACAGGGAAAACTTGAGACGGGAAAAGTTGCCCAGAAAATTCATTTTATTGTTTCCCCAGCTTTCCTTGCTTCTTTGAGCGCTAATTGCATAGGGGATTGTTGCATAAGCAAAGCGTCCACACCCGGTGGTGGAGGCATTCGCCCTGCCCGAAAAGCAGGCACAGCAAGGGGATGTGATCGAGCCTGATCGACTGTCTGTTGTGTCTGCACAGCGCCATTAGCAACCTGTAACGCTGGGAATACAGCCGCTAAGTCCTTATGGTGATATTCAGCAGCCTCTTTTTCTAATTCTCCCCAATCATCAGGGGGTAAAATTTCCTTTGTTATGTTACTGCCAGGAGGTTTACAAGGCGGCAAGTCGTCTGCTAATTTACAAATCAAAGGTTGCTCATATTGGGGAGGGGAGGGTGGAGGTGCCGATGGCATAGACGAAGGGATATGATCAAGAGATTTTGATCGCGATAAGGCAGGATATAACTTTTCTGTTGAGCGAGTGGTCCGCTGCCACTTCTCATCTCCCGTGTCTCCTCTGAGACATTCTTTTATTAGAGTCCAAAGCGTAAAGGTATCAATAGGTACCTTCTCAGGACCATGCACAGCATAATAGCCCTAGAGTCTTTCACCCACTTTATTCCATGTTTCAATATTAATAGTTCCATCCCTGGGAAACCAGGGGCATACTTCCTCTATAAAATCTAAAAAACGACTAATCTGACCCCGAGTCACTTTTACTCCTCGGGCAACTAATAATGATTTCAGCATTGCAGAAAAAATGCCTCGTTCTGTACTTGCAGCTTGTCCCATTTTATTTAACAATCTGTCCATTTCCCTAGTCCTTACCTCCCTATTTCAACTTACCAACCGCGGCTCGTGGGAGGAAGCGACGCCTTTGTCATTTGGAGTCCGAGATTTCCCGGGTTTCGGCACCAAATGACGGAGACCAGCTCAAGACGCCTGGGACAGACGGGCTTAGGCTCTGGTGGCACAAGAAGCAAAGTTTATTGTTGTTACAGGGTTTTTATATCTTTTAGCTACAGGAGTATACAATACTTAAATCAGATAACATTCATGCAGCTGACAGCAATACGTCATTACTTAATTAGCTCTTTCGTATTATGATCAGTACAGTGATCAAAAGGCATTCTCTTCACAGAACATGTTCTGCTCTTGGTCACAGAACGAAGAAGCTGTAGCTTATGCTTGCCAGTTTCACATGGCAGTCCTTCCCTTTCAGGAGGGGCCGCATTTTCCCTGTTTGACCCTTTCAGGCCAGCCAGGTCTGTTTTGCTTAACAGTCTTCCTCAGTAAATAAGTGGGACCATCATGCCTAGATGCCTTGCACTCTGCAGAAAACATGAACTAAATGGAGGAAAATTGAATACCATTTAGCAAAGCAATTAGATAATCCCACAAAAAGTTTATTTTCAGCATTTACCTGTGGTATGTATGATTTTGTGAAGTGAAAACGATTGATGAACTTTTGAGAACAGAAACATGAGGGGAGATCTCACTGCTCTCCACAATTATGTGAAGTGAGCGTACAGTGAGTTGGGTGTCACTTTCTTTTCTCAGGTGAGAAATGATAAGATGTGAAGATGTGAGGAAACAGCCTCAAGCTGAGACAGAGAATGTTTAGATTACACATCAGGAAGAATTTCTGCATTAGAACAGGCTGCCCAGGGAAGTGATAGAATTTCCGTCTCTGTAGGTGTTTAGAAGACATTTAGATGTGGTGCTTGGTAACATGGTTCAGTAGTGGAATTGACAGTGTTTAATTTTTAGAGTCCAACCTAAATGATTCTACATTTCCATGGTTCATGTATTATTAGTGTATTATGGGATTCATGTGTTCCATGAAACTAACTTGAATGTCATTCTGCTGCTTAAATTTCATGTGTCAAATCTTCCAGACTTCAGAAGAAAGGTTTCCAGCAGTATATGTTCATGCAAAATTTCACTACATTTGTTTGTATAAATATGTTTTTAAAGGCATCATGTGAAATTCAGCTATCTCAACATACTTATCTACAGCAATTTTACATGCCTTAGCATATCCTGTGTAGATACCTCATGTTACTCCACTCAGACACAGCGGATCTCACACAGACCTAGTTACATCTGCCAGCCTCTGGCATTTATGCTCACATAAACTGTCTCAGGTATAACAAGATACCCAACCAGGTGGCTAAGAGGCTGATAAACATCCTGGACTGAAGTTATGCTCCCATGAGGAGCATTTATCTTTCTCTGATGTACATTTTGTTAATCAATTATCTTGCCTCATCTGGGAGGCTGCAGACACCAGACTTGCTAAGAGGTTGCAACGGCCTGCAGTCTCATTCTTCTGCTCTTTGACAGAAAAAAATGTGCGTTAATCTCAGGTGAGATTTGCATTTTTTCTTCTTTTCTTAAGGCTTTTTTCCCCCTAAATTACACTGGCATAGTGAAGGCACAGGATTTGGTACTAGCTTTTGTCAAGCAAGTGTTTGCTGTCACATTTCTCATGACTGAAAACTATTTTGAATTGAAAGGTAGAGTCTGGTAGTATACTCACACAGTAAATCATTTGCAATAGTATCCATTTCATGCCAGGCAGTACACCCAGCAACCACTAAATACAACCTCTCATACATAATGTATGTAATTTAAAGACACTTCCATAGTCATTGTGACTGAAATGTCTTCTTGCATGTCTGGATGTGCTCAGGCCACTTCCCTTTCTCTAACACTCTGCAATAGCACTCTGACTCAATTTTTGTACTCCTGGACCAGAAAATTGCAGCCTTTTCTGTACGCAGCTCAAAACCCTACTTATTAACCAAACATCGCTTTTGAGTCTGCAACTCAGTACTTCATGTTAAAGCTTCTAGACAGACCAGTCACATACACTAACTAAAGAAAAAATTACCTCTCCAACTGTCAGCCTTTCCCAGCTTCCTGCTTTATTTTTCAGCTCCCAGACTCAATATGAGAACTTCTCTTCCTGCAGTGTATCAAATGAGTTCTAGATAACATCCACTCCAGAGGTTTGTCTCTACCTCTCTGACATCTAAGTGGCTTTCATCCAGATAAAATACATCCATCCCAGAACCTAAGTGTCTTACCTTTAGTCCTACCTTCAGCATCAGCTTCTGAAACTGGAGTCTGGTGCCAGCAAGCACTTAGCTGCTGCCACAAAGCTTGATTGATGAACACATTAGACAAGCAACCATCTCTTGTCTTCAGCTTATGTCAAGACAAACCTGGCATGTTGCTCTACTGCTGTCAGCTGCTTTAGTTTTTATGCTTCCATGACACTGTTCTTCTTCTGCTTAAGAACTCAAATGTGCATCACTCACATGAAATTTCTGTATAGCACAGGAAACGTGAAAGTGTGCAGACAAAAGTTGTGTCAAGTGAACGGGACAAAAGAAATCTCTAAATATTTCATCTGCTTGTTTATTGTTGCTGTTTTTTAATATGTCAAAATAACTGTTGTGGAATTCTGGTTTGGTATGCAATTTATGGAAAGACAATTGTCTTTTTCTTTCTTCATTTCCAGAAAAAAAAATTTACCTTGATTTCCAGAAAAATTTTATCTACTCCTATATCCCAAATCACAAGTGGCAATTTTGCGAGCCTTTATATTTAGCCATCATTTGATACTGTCCCCCATTAGCCACTTCGTGGTAGGTACTATGATGCAGATGCAACTGCTCTGAGCAGTTCCTTTCTGAAAAAAAAAAGAAAAAGTTGTAGTATTCTTTGCTGGCTGCATACAGTATCTAAAGCACTACCAAAGCACTTACCTGAACAATGATTCATTCAGGTGTCCTTCCAAATCGTATTAGACTAAGGTAACTGACTTCCATAAATTCAGAACAATGGAAATGTGTTTCTTGATTCAGACTACACTTATTTTTAAAGTCATTTGATTTCCAGTTTTGAAAAAAAGATTAACACCAAGGTTAAACATATCATTATGTTATCCTGCTTAAAGTTTGGTTGCAAGTTCCCTATTTTATTTAAAATGATGACATCTTCATGCCAAGCTTCGATACAGATGTGTTCAGAAGTCAGTATTTCTGAACATTAAGCACAGAACATGTTTACAACCACAAGGTGAGTGAAGAATTTAACAAAAAACATTGTAAAGTGATGATGAGATCAGAGTAGAATATTGGAAGTAAGTTAAAATCTGAAATCTCTAGTTGGATAAACCAAGCATATCAAATGCTTATTACTTTAGAAAAAAGCCTTTATCATATATTCTTCTTTCTTGTTGATCCTTCGGTGATGTCCTTGCTGCTATTAAGTTCAGTAGATTTGAAACTCATGTTCTAGACATAATTAAATCTAGCCAGGGAAAGGGACAAGAAGAAATTCTGCAGGTGTATCAGTGATAACAAGGAGGCTAGGGAAGACGTGGGCAGTTTCCAGAAGGAAACACCTTCCAGAAGGAGACACCTAGAGGGAAGGGATGCCAACCTGGACAGGCTTCAGAGGTGAGACCATGGCATATGCATGAAGTTCAACAAGGTCATGTGCAAGGTCCTGCATCTGGGTCAAGAGCAATCCCAAGCGCAGATACAGGCTGATGAAAGACTCAACTTGAGCTGGGAACGTGCATTTGCAGTCCAGAAAACCAGTTGTTTCCTGAGTCTGCTGTTATGAGATCCCACCTGGACTACTGCATCCAGCTCTGGAGCACAACAAAAGAAAGACATGGAGCTGTAGGAGCATGTCCAAAGGAGGGCCACAAAAATGGTCAGAGGGCTGGAGCACCTCTCCTATGGGGAGGGGCTGAGAGAACTGGGGTTCTTCATCTTGGAAAAGAGAAAGCCCCGGGGGGATCTTGTAGTGACCTTCCAGTGCCTTAAGAGGCCTACAGGAAAGCTGGGGAGGGACTTTTTATAAGGCCATGTGGTGACAAGATGAGCTGAAATGCTTTTAAACTGGAAGAGCATAAATTAGACTAGATGTTGGGAAGAAATTCTTTACTGTGAGGGTGGTGAGTCACTGGAGCAGGTTGCCCGGTGAGGTCATGGATGCCCTCTCCCTAGAGGCATTCAAGGCCAGGCTGGATGGGGCTGTGAGCAACCTGACCAGTCAAACTCCAAAATTTACAGGGAAGCATTGACTTGATTACTGTGGGTGTTTTTAGGGTCTTTTACATTTAAACTTAAAATTTGTGATACCATTTGTAGTGCAAAAGAACAAGTAAAGGAAATAATTTCATCCTTTAAAATTTCACAGAGGTCAATACATTTTTTCCAGAATTCATAAAAATAAGATTCCTTTTTTTCTTCAGAAATTGAATTTTGCTTTGGTATTTTTTAATATAATGGTGCTCCTACATGACAGTTAAAGCATCTTCAGTTCAGTAAGAATTTTTTTCTTTTTTAAAGATATTCCAAAGGTAGCTTTTGTTGTTGTGTGACAAGCATGGTTCATTGTTTATGTGGAGATTGTTGCTTCTGAAATATTTCTGTTGAAAGCCAGCAAGCAAAGAAGGGCCATTTATTTAAAAAAAAAAGTCACAAAGAGAAATTGTCAAACTTTCACTGTGCAGTCCTCATCATAAGGCATGAAACAGGTTTTTGTTTCATCAGTTGGAATAAAGCTGAGAGTAGTGACTTCTTAAAGTCTGCTTTGTGTTTATTTTGTATCTTTATCAAAAGAGAATATAACTGAGAATTTTCTGCTTTTTTTCATAATTTGAAATCCAAATCTTTTTTAACTGAAAGACCTGCCATTATACCTACTGCAACTTGGGGTGACAAAGAATTCACAATCTGTGCTGAAGTGTAATTGCTTTGAGGATAGGTGAAAAACTTTGCAGCTACTTTCAGAATTGTGCCGACCTATACCATGTCACCACGCTTTGTGTTATTTATCCTTATTAACCAAATTCATTACATTATATGTAGTGCCTGAAATTGTTGCCATAATTTAGTTACTTATTGCTTTCTTTTTCAGTTGGAAGATTCTGTACCTGGAAAAATTCTGTGTACTTAACTGACAGTAATTTTGATATTGGTTTCTAAATTTGTTATCACTGTATGATGAAAGTTTATGTCTTGCCTGTTGTAAATCACGTGCTCTATTTTTGGATATGCAGTATTTCAAATCTAGTACAAACCTATTATTACCTCTCAGCTATAAGGGACAGCATAATGTAGAAGAAAATATGCTACAATGAGAGAAATTGTTAAAAGAAGTAGGTATTCATTGCTATACATTAATAGATTCTTTCTGTATACAGATTGTGTATTCTACTAAGGAAAAATAAAAGGTGTCCACACAATCTTTAATAGAGGTTTAGCTTATTCAAAAAAAAAAAAAAAAAAAAAATTCCTCAGCCCTTGTAGATAGCTAATTCCAGCCTTTCATTACATGAGAAGTTCTGAAGTTGTATTCAGTAATGCTCCAATCTTAGTGCTTAAATATCAAATAAAAAGTGATGATTCCTCAGTTCTGTATTTTGGAATGACTTGAATATGAGATTTCGTAACGGATTCAAAAATAATTTAAGTGCATGCAGCTGGCAAAGATGAATAGCACTCCAAGAGAAAAACAGTTCTGTCCACCACCTTCCATAAAATATTGCAGCTGATGAGGAAACCTACATTGAGATTCAGAAGTGAATAAATGAGCAAATGAACAGTTTTAACCATGGTGATTAGGTTTTCTGCACTAGAACATCTTCAAGACCATTTATATAAATATAGAGGGGAAAAAAAAAGGTAGTAGATGCAAAACATTTAATAAACTTAGTTCTACAGAGTCCTTAATTTGTTAAAGGAAAAGCCTACAGTCAGGGGATGTTAAGACTAGAATTGCTGTTCACAGGAGGATCAGAAGGTTTTTTCTAAGCCTGTGCAACTACCAGCCCTATGCACACAGAATTCATGTTAGCTTGTGTAAAGTAGTTAGGAGTCAATAGGTGGACTTAGGGAGTGTTTCTCTTTAACTTGATTTAGTCTACACCTGAAAAAAAGTGCTTTGTTCTTTTTTCCAACCACTTTTATTTCTATGCCTAAGTGTAACAGAAATGCCATATGACAAAATGGGAATTTGATTTATGCTGGCACAATCTGAATGAACCAGGAAAAAAAATGTAAAACTTTTTGCAGAATACATATGCTATTAAAAATATCATAGGTATTATTAATGCTAATATACCTAACATAAAAAAATCTTATAAATAAACACAGAAGCAGGAGAATTATCTTATCTTTGGATTCAATTTGAATATTTTTTCTGGGTAGCCTTCTGATATATTTATCCAAATCTAGATGCTATTTGCAACCACATTATGTGTTGTTACACACCATAAGGGCACATTTATTTTAAGCAGTAAATAATGGCTCTCATGGAATGTTGTCACTATTGCAAAACAGCTTTTAGAAGATAACCTATTTTTACAGTGTACATAGTGTGGTGTTAGCTGTCAAATTACAGAAATTGGAGGAAGAAAATCAGCTTCTTCCCTGGTGTGAACGTAGTGATTTCTGAAGCATTACCATATGGACTATTAAGACTAACAGTAAAACACTTTTTTTTCTAACTGTTTACTTTCTTTTAATACTTTACTGAGGAGAAATCAGAGTTGTACCATCTCATTACTGGAAAAAGTTTATGCTGTGATGTGTGCCATCTTTATTCTTTCACAATCCCTTCCCATCCCAGAAGACTGCAGTGTGTTTTTTCTGCCCTTCAGAAAGCAGGCAGAAAACAGCCTCTTTTATTGAACAGTTCATAGAACATTCTGCTGTCATAATGTAGATGCTTCCCTCTGGCTCCATGCACTGTGGACTACAGGAAGGTAGTTCTACAGATGTGTCATCCCAAGGCTCTTTGACTGACACCTGACCTACATTAAAGTCTTTGTTGGTAATCCTTTCTCTATTCTGTTTCCACATGTATTACCAGAGTTTGTTGCACAGTGTTCCTCCTACTGTGCAGTATGATTGTTTTAAGTTAATTTCTTGGAACAGATGTTGTCTTACAAGCATTTCATCTTCTCTAGTTATTACGAACTAATAGCTGAAAGCTAATTCTTGCTTAAATTAAGGACAAATGCCCATCAGGAAATCCCACCATGGCTGTGGGCCATCATGTTTTGTAATTAAAGCTAGCTCAGGATGATACAGTCTATCAGAATACGCTGATGTATCAATAATGAAAAAGAGGAAGAATAGGAAATAGAGAAATCTATGGAAAACCATCAAGCTCAAGTGATATCAAGTTCCAATGCAAACATTATGTCCTGCAACCTCGACAAATCATGTCAACAGTTCTTCTCATAGCAAAGTTCAGAAAAAATCAGGACCATTAAAGAGCCTGAAATTCAAAAACAGGCAGATGTAGAGAAGAAATGCACTGATCAGATAAAACAATTCAAGTATATCTGCAAGATGCACCTGATAGCAATGTCTTTCATGCTATTAGGCATAACAATACACAGTACTTCTGGGACAGCTGATTCAGCCACTATGAAACAGCTGCTGGAGAGTCAGAGTCCAAGGGAGGATCAACAGTTAAACTCTTTGGTGGATGCTACCACAGGCCCAGTCATACAGTCAGTCTGTTTATATGGAAATACTGAGAAATGTTTCACTTAGGAAGAAATTGCTTGTCAGCAAGGATGACAAAATAAGCCTATTTTGATTTCTGGCATTATAAGAAAAATAAAAAGGATAAATTTTCTAAGGTTTCTGATGTGTAAAGTGGAAACTAGTAGTAAAATGATGGTTTAAATGTCAGGTAAGGTGCTTAGCTAGAGATCTGTTGTTGATTTATCTGCTCCAATTTGCCCATCTGCAATACATAGGCAGAGCAAACTTTACAAGTATTACCAGACTTTATCTGCACAGTTCCCTGATAGATTTATCTTGTTGACTTAGAAAAAAATTATTAGAATCTTATGTCACATTAGTGATCTGAACACTGACAAATCCAACAGCATCTTGCAAGCAATGTGTGACCAAATCCCTCAGCAACAGAATGTTTTAAAAGGTATTCTTTCTTGGTATCTAGAAAAGGGGAATAAATATGTTTATATTTAAACTTTAAGAAACACAGTTGTTCAGTAGAGGCACTTGTGCAGTGAGTCAGTTCCTGGGTAAGGGAAAAACAACTTTCTTTAGGGTGATTCAACAGTTTTATGACAGCTAGTCATTCCAAGAGTTCTGTATGTTTACATCAGTAACACATGTGAATGTGCTTTGGCACAGGTACCTGTCCCTTGCCACCATGGAATCTTGTAAACATTAGTACCACAAACTGTGGTTTTAGATTTAATTATAACTGCCTGTCTTCTTCATTCCTCATGTACTCTGGGGCATCATAATGTACCATGAGACTTTGTCATGAAATCATTATTTGAAATGTTGTTGATAATATGGGGTAATGGGGAATAAGTATGCCAAATTATGCTTCAGGGACAGTGATTGCTTTTCCATCCCTGGGATGAAGGAGTGAGCGTTATCGTAATTATTAGATATGCAATCATTGTGCATGTAAAATAATGATTGTAAGTGGGAAGGAAATTGCTCACAATGTTTTTATTTCATGTCAATTTCCCAGTCAATCTCTACGATTAATAACATGGGACTATGATCCAAGGAAAATTATTTGGGCTTTTGGTTGCTGATGTTGCAGTTACAGTGATCTGGAAAGAAAAAAAAAACCCACAACCAAACCAAACAGCAAAAAAACCAACACAAATCACTTTATTTCCATTGTATATTAGGTAATTTTAATATCCATCAAAAATTAGATGTTTGTTGTAATAGTGATCAAGCATCTTCATTTAATTTTCCACATTTCAGCTTCCTAGTGCAGGAGCTCTTGTCCATACCATGGAAGTATATATTGTAATAGCATCTTGATATGCAGCCAGTCAATTAAAATTCTCTCCCTACCTCTTGTGTTTCAGATTCCCATCCAAATGCTCCAAGAGGGAGTCCTGCCATTTCATTACCTTAAAACTTTGAGCAGATCCAACTGTAAACAAAGTATACAAAGTTTTGGTGTTTTTGTGAAGAACCAGACCAAGTGATCCATTCTAATTGGCTGAATATAGCACAACAAGAGGTGGTTCAGCACCCCTTTGCAATTAAATTTTACATGCTGCTAATTTTTCTGCAATTTCAGACTTCCTCACAATCCAATCATCTTCTGAACTGTACTGGAGAGTGCAGTGCCCTGTAGATGATGTCACTGTAGTCTACAGGAGTACACTTTGTAATACTTCGAAGAATAGAAAACAATCTTTATATTTCTAAGGGCACATCTAATGTGACCTAATAGGACTGGCTAGTGATGATTTTTGTCAAGGTAAATATCTTGCCATGGGACAATACCACCCCTTTGATCAAAACTTTAAAAGAGATCATTGGGTTTTGTCAGAGCCTGATGCAGCCCCTGCTGATATTTTGCTTTTGTGGGTCCCATACGTGGGCTTAAAGGAGGCCCTCGTATGATTGGGCCTATATATATATATAGGATATATATATCCTATATAGCATGGGATTTTGAAATATTTTTTATTAATAAAAATAATGCCTCTTCATGAATAATTGCCTAATCACAATGAAGCATGCTTCTTTAAGAAATTGCTTAAGAGTTGAACAATTATATTAAACACTGGAATGAAAGCTTGCCAGAATGCCAAGTTTCTTAAAGCTTGAAAGAACACAGGGCGTGAACCTAAATCAAATATTGCTGTGTAATTTCAAAAAATACATTATCTGCCACCATGTCAAATTCTGTTTTGTGAGGATTCCAAGCTGATATGGAAGTGTCATATGTGAGTCAAAACACCTTTAAATAATTTAGGTGTGGACTGTCATAGGAAAGTAATAAATCTCAGCATTTCATTTATAGTTACTACAAAGGCCTGAGTTTGATCGTTTGGCATCCAAGAGAGTAAAGGAACCTTAATTGTCTGAGGTGCTAAAATATACATACTTAATAGGCAAAGGGGTCCTATGTCTACTGTGGGTCTAAGTGAATTCTTCCACATCCACAGAGTCAATTTTATTATGGGTACAGGGAGCTCATGCCTTTTTTCAGCAGTCTCTCCTAGAAAAGCTATATTGAATTTTTTTCATTAATCCGAAGATGTCCTCATTTTAACAGTTGATTCTGAGGATTCAGTATCCATAAAGAAAACAAACTGAATATTATTATTTATGCCATAAACTGTATGTATAACAGTATTATGCCAAAGGGATTATGGTAATATTAATTCCAAAAACAGTGGACATTTGGGATGAGTCATCTAGATCATCAGAACTTCCTGGGTCAGAAGCTGGGAGTTCTGCTATTGGTCTCCTAATAGGACTGTTGAAACAGACAGAATCTTTTTGATGGAATATTGTTTCAGAGAAGATTCTTATAAGCAGTGAAACATTATGGTGTTCACAGGCTCAACCGTGTAATATCATGACCAGGTTCTTTGCTTTCCCAGGCACTGCATTTTGCAATAGTTGTTATCCTTATTATTGTTGCTGTTACATACTTGAAATCCCAGACTACAGAACCTTGTGCTTTAAGGAGATCCTGAACAGCTATTTTCAAACAATTTCCTTGAATCCTTTGTATCATAGGTACCCAATCTTTTGGCTTATCTGGATGTTCTTGAGTGAAAAGAAATTGTCTTGGACTGTATATAAAATAAATAACATAATTAATGTATGTAAGTAACAAAATTTCTTAAAACTATACATTATTTAAACATGTTTAAAAAGAAAAAGAAGAAGAAGGCAACAAAGGCATAAAACTACCTGATTGAACGTTTATGTTCTACATCTTGTTCTCTGATTTTCCTTATTTCTACATAACTTTAACAGCTAATGCAAATTTCTGATAGCAATGATGCTCACTCGCTTTCTTTTATTTTCCAGTGAAAAGATGTCATTTCAAGTTGAAATAACCTTTTCAGTCTTTCTCAGGGCTTAACCCTCCTAACTTTTCAGGATGATGCACTATAACATCACTCTCCCATCTATAAGTCAGCTGGGTGCCATTTAGGCTCCAAACTCTTTGCAGGTCCTGTGTCCTGATACATCTAAAAAATTCTGGTGCCACAGAACAGGTCTGATGTAGAGTGTTTTCTTTCCCTTGTCAGGACAAACCATGCCAGATCTCACAGAATCTTTTGTCTCAGAGACTTTGCTACAGGCAAGACAAACGCAAAATTCTCCTTATGCTCTTCTGTATTTCATGCAGCTAAACATATTTTTAATGACTTTCAGACTTTTTTTCCCCAATCCTCATTTTTTATGTCATTTATTTCTTTACGACAGTCTTGTTGCCTATATTCAGAGTCATCTCCGTTCTTTTTCCCTAGTAACTCATCAGTACTTTGAAGGACACACTGGAAACATCTCTAAAGCTGTATCTGTAAAACCAGGAAATTTCTTTCTTCTTTCAGATCATGCTATGTCTGATTTTCCCACTTCCCAACTGTCGTCTCAGCATGAAAATACATGTGAAGTTCCTTGCTTTCTTAGAAGAATACCCCCCGCAGTGTGACTTTGTTGCCTAAACAACGTAATTCATATGATTATTATGAATATATTATGAATAAATATTAACACTTTATTGACCAAAAACCCCCACCATCTTAAAGGAAAACAAAATTACCTAAATGTTTAATAAAACTAAGTTTTTTTTTTTTTTTTTCTGAGTAAGAAACTGGCAAGAAATAGTTTTCAAGCAAATGAGAGAAAATGACGATGTCATATAACATAGCAGCCCCATGAAATATTTTAAAGGCTGTTTGAATAAAAAACTTTTACATCAAAACAGAGCAGCACCTGGTAGGAAATATGACCCAGATCACTTGGTTAGCCGACTACACTGTCACCTACTGTCTCAGCAATCTATTTCAGATACATTGAGCAATCAGTGTATTTCAGAGATTCTGAATCACAGATAGCTGAGTGATTTCAGCTCTAGCATCACATATATATTTTTTAAAAGCAATTCTCTGCTAGCATTGTAGCAATGCGTTGTGATACAACATAACTGGTGGTACATTGAGAATCTTCATTAATTTAGCTTAATGAGACATTACTATCTCAATCTGATCTTTCATAGGAGCTCTCTATTGACTCATTGACAAGCTTTGTAACCATGCACGTTCTTTTGTCTTACAACTCGCTGACAGAGCTAAATGTCTTCTTATTACTTTTGATATTATTATTATTTCCTTCTCCTTCTTAATATTATTACTGTTATATGATAAAGATTTGTCTGTTTAATTCTCATGAACTATCACATTCCCAATTTCTCCATCTATTTCCACCCCTTCCCCCCCAAAAAAGAAACAAACACACATTATATATTAAAAAGGATATATATTAAAAAGGAAAATCCAATCTTTTCACTGTCAAAGATTTTCCTTGTAGCTGTGTTATTTTCTATGAGAATAAGTTCTGCTGTGAAGAATAGAAATTTTTCTTTCTGCCTTTTCCTAACTTCATTTTTCAGATTTTTTTTTCCTAATGATTTACATTTCTATCCCTTTGACACAGTTCCTCCTATTTTATTTTATTATGGAACTTCTGAGTACAGAGCCTCTAGGTTGATTGAAAGGTCTTTTCCTCATTTCTTTCCTCTGCTTTTTAATATCAGTGATCTTTAGATTATATTTTTCTCTGTAATTTTATTTTTATATTTAATGTTTGGTTTTTTTTGTTTGTTTTCTATGTATTCATAATTATAGTTTCCAACAGCATAAAAGCCAGCAGGGATAACATTTATTGAGAAAAAGTTCTTCCTCAAACAGCAAATCCAATTTCCAATCTAGAAATCTGATGAGTGTAGGAGTTGATATTGTGAGGTAAGGTGTAAAGTTAAGTACTAAGACTTGGAAAATTCAAAATTAATGGATATCAAATGCTCGGAGTTGAATTCAGCAAATGTAAGTGAATAATAAGTAAAGCATATCAAAGTCATTAATTGGTCATGGCACTGTATATGCTACTTCTCTGCTGGCTTTTCTCTAACTTTTTCAGGGATACAGATCTTTTAGTTATAAAAGAGTGTTTATAAGTCACCCTTGAATTTTGTTATATTTGTACTCTCGCTGTATGTTAGTATCAAAGACATTTCTTGATGTTCGAATTATTTGTGGTTCAGAATGCTTGTGCCCATGCACATTACCAAGTGATATATCCCTGTGGGTCCTAGTGCACGGTGAAGCCTACTATTCACTCTACTATGTACTCAGATGAAGAATCACACAGAATCACAGAATGGCCAGGGTTGGAAGGGACCTCAAGGATCATAAATCTCCAGCCCCCCTTGCCACAGGCAGGGCCACCAACCTCCACATTTAATACTTGACCAGGCTGCCCAGGGCCCCATCCAATCTAGTCCTGAACACCTCCAGGGATGGACGGGGCATCCACAGCCTCTCTGAGCAGCTGTTCCAGCACCTCACCACTCTCTGTGCAAAGAACTTCCTTCTGACATCCAACCTAAATCTTCCCTGCCACAATTTAAAACCATTTGCCTTTGTTCTGCTGTTATCAACCCTTTCAAAGAGTTGATTCCCCTCCTGTTTGTAGGCTCCTTTTAGGTACTGAAAGGCTGCAATGAGGTCACCGCACTCGCCTTCTTTTCTCCAAGCTGAACAAGCCCAGCTCCCTCAGCCTGTCCTCATAGTGGAGGTGCTCCAGTCCCCTGATCATCTTTGTGGCTCCTCCAGACCCTCTCCAACAGCTCCCTGTCTTTCTTGTCCTGGGGGCTCCAGACCTGGACACAGTACTGCAGATGGGGCCTCACAAGAGCAGAGTAGAGGGGGACAATCACCGCCCTGTCCCTGCTGACCACCCGTCTGCTGATGGAGCCATACCAGTTATGTACTGTGACCAGTACACCCTGCTCTTGATCCTAGTGCTATGGTTGGCAGAACTAACAACAAAGCAGTTATTCATAATATGTAAACACGCATTTAATGTATACCCCTGCCCCCTTCCTGTTCATCTCTGTTCCCAAGGTGTGAGGTCATCCAACAAAGGGCATTACTGATATCAAGACTCAAGTGTCTTATACCCAAGGGGGTATGAACACTGACTGTCAGGGAGGCTAAGCCTATCTGTGTTATCAATGCTCAGGTGCCTCTAGGCTGAAACAGATTAGCTTAAGAGTACAGGGAGCATGCCTACAAAACCAACCAGCAGCAAGCCCTTAGTAGGACTTAGCCCAGAACATAGGTATACTTGACAGGCATGATGTGCGGTAACTTGTAATAAACTAGTGAAACTGGAAAAAAAAGTCCAGTTTACTTGTATATTTTTTGGATTTCTGTACACCCATGGATCATGGTAATTGTTTAGGTCGATTCTCTTGCAATTTATTACTAGAAATAATACATTTTCACATTTACATTCTTCTGTGTGTCTTTGTTTGAAATATAGTTTTCTTATTTTGGAAGTATATCTACAGTGTAGAATGTTTGAAAATAATACTGTGTGGATACTAATGTTATTTTCTTGCTTTGGAAAAGGGATTTTGAAATATCAGGGCAGGCAGTACAAATGCTAGGAGAACATCCATCTAAAGACTTGTCATGGTTAAAATAATGTCAACAGTTCTACACCCTGACTTGCAATGCATATAAACAAAAATGGTCCTGCCAGTCCTAGAACAAAGCTGAAGATTTTATTAGGAAATGCACATACTTTTCATATCATTCCATCCCTTTTCCACATTGTAGTAAGTCTCAAACAACTTCTTTATGTGCATTTTAAATACTGTCTTCATTTCTATTTAATTCAATATCAACTGTTCAAAGAACACTTTCTGAAATTTACTAGGAATGCAAGAGATAAGCAAAGTTGCTAACTCATTTATATAAAATTACCTCTTAAAAACATGTATATTGTATATACAATTATATTCTTATTGTTTGAGTGAGCTCTTGTTTCTTGAAAGGATGTTTACATTTTTAATTGGAAGTAATAGATCCAATAAGAGCATCTTGGTTATTACTGAATGTAAACTGTTCTTCCCTTGAATCCAAAGTGTAGAAATATGAATTTAAATCCAGTAATCTTAAGGGATATTGTTTTGCTATTCCACATATAAAATTGGCAGCCTGAGTTAAGCTATATGTTCCGTTATACCTATTTTATTATCAGCAGTGTATGGGAACTGCTGAGTCACGGCCTGAACCTCTGATTAATCACCTGAGGCGAGCCATGAGTCAGCCAGAGGAGCACAGGTGAAGGCAATTCACCTGTGCTGCCGGAAGGGGTGGAGCCTGGCTCCACCCCTCTTAGACCTATTTAAGAGCTGGCTACCAGAGGGGAAGGATCTCTTCTGGAGATTGTCTCTCTTGGTGTCTTCTGGTGAGCTCAGCTGAAGGGTAAGCTCTTTCACTTATTCTCTTTTGTGATCATTGTCTACCTTGCTTGATTCTCTCGATTATATTGTGATTACAACATCTTGATATCTGTTGATTAAACAACTATATTGCGATTATAGCATCTTGATTATACAAGCAGTGAGCAAATACATGGTGGGTTTTAAATGCCATTTCTATCATCTTAATGCAGAAAGGTCTCCTCCAGCCAAAATGAAGGTGAAATTATGTAAGTAAACTGTACTGCCTTGTTCAGATGTGCTAGATTACTTCCGTAGTCATTTGATGTAAAATGATGGTTGGTGGTACAGCAGAAAAGTGACCAGTCAGACATCAATAACTTTTATTCTACTGAAAGAAAGAAATTGGATTTTTTCTATTTTTTTTATGCTTCATGAGACTTCTGTAGATGAAACTTTTCTATGTCAATTCCAGTCATTTACTCCAACTGAGCTGCACTGGATAGTTCTGTATTGTCTCCTGTACTTTCTTAGACCTTTTTTGAGTTGGAATATGCCAAAAACATGTCGGATTTTTGGTTTGAGTTTTGTTGTTTGTTTTTTGTTGTTGTTGTTTCTGTTTATTTTGTTTTGTTGTTTGTGTGTTTGTTTTGTTTTCTTTAGCACACAAAAGATAATTTACTAGGATTACAGTGGAGATAGAAGTGGTATCTGGGCATCTGCTCTGTTTGTTTTATCTGTTGGACAGCAGAGTTGGATGGATCTTACACCAAGTACTACTAGACTGTGCAATTTCTTAAAAGCCAGCAGCTGAGATAAGAAAAGAATAGCCAGGCTAATTTACAACTGCAGAAGTGTTCAGTTACTTATCCATTCAAACACATACATTTGATCTGCAAATGCACTCTAACCTCTACTTTCAGTCTGCAGAAGTTGAATGAATCATCAATCTTTATTTGATTCAGTTTTGTTCTATAGCTTTCTTTAAAAACACATGGGCATAATTGAAATACAGTTTTTTTCATCTCTATGTATTTGAATTAGATTTAAGGTAAAACTAGAGCCTGTGCAAAGATGACAATTCTAGATTATGAAAGAAGGCAAGATGAATGTCTCTGATGAGGAGACAGACAAAATGACTGTGCCTTTATTCATATGGGGTGAGAGGCAGATCATGCGGATCAAAGACAAGCATCATAACTGGTCTCGTGTGCTGGAGGCAGTCCACAGAACAGCTCTCTACAAACTTATACTGCATCTAAGACTGCAAAATCTTTAGCAAAAAAAGGCTGAATTAATTTTCTATGTCTTATATAGTATATAATTTGGACAAATACGCATAGATTCAGTCATATTTTGTTAATCCACTTGTATTTTGAAGCAGCTAAGGAAGTAGAGCTATGTAAGCTTTCCCATCAGTACCTCAGAAACACAGGTTTGAATTCTTGTTCTTTCTGTTCTGAGGAAAGTCACTAACAGAGAGACAAAAACAAAGGACAAAAAAACCCAAAGAAATCTGTATGAGCAGATTTAAAATAACAAAACATACCTTATGTCAGAGTTGTGGTTAAGAAATTGAAGAGAGAGGCTCATGGGTAAAAGACATTATTGTAGTCAGCTAGGTGTATAGTTATGAGTCAGAGGATAAATCTGAACAAAAAGAAATTAAGATGAAAAAATCAGAAACAAATTACCAGTAGTAAGATCTATTAAGTGTATAAAATTATGTTTCTGGAGTAACCACAAATTTGAGTACACTGGGGAAGCAGAAATTCTAATTGAGAGTTATATGTAGGTCATCCTGAAAGTAATGCTTCTTATTTATTTCCATGGAAACTACAACAGATACAAAGAACATGATAACAGTGTTAGAGCAAATTCTAAGCTACAAAAGACAAGCTAAGACTAATGGTCACCACCATTAACTGTGCTTCTTTTGCCAGTGATTAAACAAGAGCCTGCATGCTGCACTCATTAAAATATGCACCAGCTGAGGTGACCCAATGTTTCACAGCTGTTGTGATGGTACAATTGCTAGGAAAATGTTGCTCATGCAATTTGTCTTTCACAGCCCAAAAAGATGGAAGTCATAAGGCACTGAATCCAGACTCTATGATGGTTGTGGTAGGGCGTTCCAGCTGAGATTGGCTCCATAGTCTTCAAACTGACACGGAGCCTGACATTATTGTGTTGCAAAAGCTTTTCTTCCTATCTGGCCTGCCTGAAAGTTTAAGCTTTCAGTTTACTCACCATCATGATGCAGTGGTCTGAATTGTCTATTTGGCCCCAGTTTCAGGGAACAAAGAAGGGGATCATCCCTCTCCTGTCCCAAAAGTCAGTGAAAACCACTTAACCCCCTGAGGGCTGCATCTTGAACTTTTTCTTCAGTGGGGATTTCACAAGTGGGCACTCCATTGACTACTGCTTTGATTCCAGTTCACTGAAATGACATCATGTCTCATCACCAGTAATGATGCGATCTGGGAAACTGTCACCTTCAGCCTCATATTGGTTCAAAAGGTCCTGAAAAACTCGTGTATGATGTTCTTTCTGTTCCCATGTGAGCACTGTTGATGCAAACCTTGTGATATGACAACATTGCCACCATCATTTCCACTCGTTGAAGCTGATGTTCAGTTCTGTACACAGTTCCCCGGTCATAATCTTTGCATGGGTGAGCCAATTGAGACGCTCTTCATTTCATGGTGTGACACCTATGTATGGTCATCCAAAATATTGCTTGTCTTTCACTTCACTGACACACTGATGGATGTCATTTTTTCCTGTATGGAGGAATTCAATTACGCATCTTTTATTCATATGCATTTCCATATTAGGCACCATTCTGTTCAACTGCCCCTCTGCTGCCATCTGTTACTTAATTGTCAATTGTTCAAATAAAACAAATGGACCCTCTGTCATAGCTTTTCCTTTAAGGCTCCAGAGTTACCCAGCATGTCAGAATAACCTTTGTGAAAGAGTTATTTTTGCAAACAAAATCCCCTTGCTCTAACACCTCCCCATCCTGCCCCCAGCTCCAAAAAGAAATATATATGCCCCATCACCAAGCCCTGATGATTGTGTCACAGTAGTCCTGCTCACAAGGGTCATGCCCACTCGTGCACTGGGCTCAATATGCACACCCATAGTGGTGGTGGTCATCCCTGGCACTTGGCTCAGAAAATCAACACAGATTACACTTCATTTCTATTTTATCTGAGGTTTTCACTCTTCAGTTTTACAATTTTCTGATCACTTAATGTGATTATTCAACAGATCACCTGTTATTGCAGCTGCTAGGGGCTTGAGTATGTGCTGATGAGAAACACAAGCTTTTTCAGGAAGAGCAGAGCTCAAGGATAGGGCAAATGAAAATCATCACTTGCTTCTTGCTCCAGGGAAGCATGAAGCTACCAGAATTAGATAAACCAGGAAGCAGCCAAATCTAGCAACTCTTTGGCCTCATTTTCTTCAATGTATCTTTTGTAAAATTGCATTATTTAAAAGTAAATGTAGATTACAGTAGTAGACAAATACACTGACACTACGTCTATTTTGGTTAAAACAGTTCATATTACCTTGACTCTCCTATCCATAACACTAACTGGATACATACTCCAGTACTCAAAAGCCATCTATCTGTGTAGCTATCCAGCCTCTGGTAAGAAAAGAAGACAAAAACTTTCTTTTCTCCTAAAGGGTGTAGAGAATGCAGTCTTACCTAAGAATCATTAAACCTGCTGCGTAGGCATAGGCTACGGAGAAGAAGACACATTTTTAGTCAATATGCACACATGTGTTAAACTGTTTTTATCTTGCAAATATTTCTTTATTGTTGCAGTATGTTAGTCCCTTATCATTTCTTTCCTCTTCCACAGTCTTACAGCTCTTGAATTTATCACGAGTACTTCCTGAGTCATCTCAGAAACTATGGGCAGAATCTATGTTCCAAAGATTTACCCACCAAATACTCACAGATACCTGACTTACATGGTTGTCTATGAGACTGGAAATCTTTAGTCAGGAAAGAAAGGAGTACACAGTGAAAAAATGATCATTGCTGCTGATTGCTGCATGCACCTGTCTTCCTGACATTTCAAGAAGAGTTCTTTTGAAAACAAACAGATGCAGCAAAATAAAACACCCAAAGTCCTCCCTAGGAGGACCATCATCATTTCCTTTTATGTCTTTTTTTTTTTATCTTCTGTTATCTCTGGAAAACTGCAGGCTTAACATGGGGCAAAGCCAGTCAGAATTTCTTCAAGGGTTCTCCTTCAGAATTTTTGTATATATTTGTGTCCCACTTTTAAAAATATATATTTTTTTTCTTACTTGGTTACTATAAAGCAGTGCTTTATTTACAAGAGTACTTCTCCCCCATTTCCAGAATGCAATATGGTTCCAGTCGATAAGGATTCATAATATATAGTTTGGACCTATCAAATGAATACCATATGTTCTCCAATGTCTAGCCAATATCTTTCATGTGAACTTTATATTGACAACATCATGTGAACACCAACCAGGCACGGAGTAACCCATTCCTGACTATCAAGCAAAGTAATTCAAGCCAGCTATACTATCAATATTGTACTAAGAGGACTGCTTAAACTCAGGTTTGTAACACATTTTGTCCCTTCAGAACATCACATTTCCTTTTAAGCCCTGGCACAACCTAGGATTCAGGTGAATGCTATAGTCTGTCCAGGAGATAATCCTACAGGGTTATGTAAGCAAATGGTTAAGTGTTTCACTGTGCCCTGTCACTTCTCAGTGCTAATTGCAGAAGCTCATTCTTCTTTCTTCCACATATTTTCACAAGAGTGCATGTCCTAAATGTCAGTTGGCAGAACAATCTAAACTGTTATGCTCGAAACTTGAAAAAAAAAATGCTGCTAATACCAGCTACTTAAACAGCATTTAGTTAAAGGTAGTCTGTTGGTTTTTACTGCTTCATTCTTAGCTTTAATATTCGGGATATTTATCTCCCTCCAGTTGCATCTTTAGAAGCATGTGTACGAGTACACACATAACATTGCATCTTCAGCTTTCGCATGGGTACACTAAATCCTAAACATCAGATTATTTCCTTTGTAGTATCTCAAGCCTTATGCAGCAGATTTTTCTGTAATGGTTTACTTTGCAGTCTAACATTAAACTGGGAAACACTTTGGGACAGACACTCATTTAAAATAAGATGGACATGTGGGTCAGAATTAGAATAAACCAAATCATTGAGCATAGATTTCTTGTTCCATGTCAAAAAATAATGGCTTTGAAATAATCTAAGTAGAGCCATGACTAGGAAAAGACATTTCTTGGAGCTGAGAGCATATAAAGAGAATAACCTGGTGAAGAGCATCTTGCATATTACATGAAGATGAAAATGAAGTGCTTTTCTTTTTAACTTCTCACTTTTACCAATATGCCACTGTCAGGTATGAAAGCGCGCTTTTATATAAAAGCAATTTATAAAACAAGTCTTGTCATATTTTCACTCTTTTGTTCTCTTTTCTGAGCTTTTGTGCGGGAATGCGAATTGCAAATGAGAATATCAATGAGAAGCATGTCCAATAGAAAACACTTTCAGCAGTTTTGCATGAGCTTTTTTATGTTTTCCCTTTGGTAGCAACAGAATAATATAATCCCCTATGCCTTTCTTACCGTGGACAGGGTTTATTTTCATTTTTATTTTTTATTTTATTTATTATTTTTATAGAAGTATTTATGTCCAAATGGTTGCACAGATCACATCTAGACTCACATCACTGCAAACTCATGGACACAGGTATTTAACAAAGTGAACAGCAAACTAGCTTGTCACCAGGTGTTTCAGATGCACCCCATCTGCTCTGCAAATCGAATGTCTCACTCAGCCACACTTTTTTAATATTTAAATTCATTCATTCCTGCAGAACTACAAATGGAGAATATAATTTCCAACCTTAAAAATACAGACTTTCTGAAATATGACATGAAATATGGAGCTTCCTTGGGTATTTCTATTTCTTAGCAAGGAATCACGGAACAGTATAAGATGGAAGGGCCCATAAAAGTTATCTAATTCCATCAGTCCCTGCCATGGGCAGGGACACCTTCCACTAAATCGGGCTGCTCAAAGCCCCATCCAACCTGGCCTTGAACACCTCCAGGAATGGAGCATCCACAGCTTCTCTGGGCAGCTTGCTCTACTGTCTCACCATCCTTAGCAGCAAAGAGTTTCATCCTAATAACTTCTAAAACTACCTTTTTCCAGTTTATCACCATTACTTCTTGTCCTGTCACTATGCTCTCTGTAGACAGTCTTTAAGTACTGGAAGGCTACTTTAAGGTCTCCCTGGAGATTTCTCTCCTCTAGGCTAAACAGCTCCAACTCTTTCAGCCTGTCTTTGTAGGAGAGGTGCTCCAGATACAACTACTAATTCTATCTGCTACACGGAAGTACTTAACAAATTATCATATTATATAAGTAACAGTTTGAGAAGTAATCTGGAAACTGCCTGAAAACAAATAAATGTTACCTAAAATCATTATCCACAGTAGGATGCACCTGAGGACCCATGAGGTGTATGTCAGACAAACACTGAATTCACGTTGAATCATCTCTCTAACCTCAAATGGCTGTTACTTAGAGGTAAACAAGCAAACAAAGAGTACAAAAAGCCCTCCATAAAAAAATGCTGCATTACTCAGCTGTGTATGCGGGGTTTTATGCATACTGCAAGATCTTCTTTCGGTCACTGCTTCAATTGTTACAGTTATCCCTTATGAAAAACAAGTTAAAATGTTCCACTAAAAAGAAGTAGTGTAAAAATTATGACAAGCAAAAATTGTGGACATCAGTTAACAATGAAATTTTCTCCTTAGAAATGTCTAAACTTAATCTTTTAATATTTCAATTTTTTAATTATCTATTGCACTAAGCAATCTGAGGCATGGAAAATGTCATTTTCAGAACAAGTAGAAATGGTACACTATTAGTTGATCTACATTTAGTGGTAACAGAAAGTGAATCATATTTTCTATTGAATTTGGCTTGAATTGTTATATACAAGAGCTGCTCTGAAAGTAATGCCTCCTGTTTTATTATGTTGGCCCATGAGATCAGAGGTGGATGTTGGTGGTATATATGTTTAGGTGGCAGAGGTTGAACCTTAGCACCAATATTCCCTTGTGCAGCAGAAGGCAGAAGAGGGGCAGTCTGAAAAAATGGTGTCTGACATAGAAGTGTGTATGGAGCAAAGGGGTGTCACTGAGTTCCAATGTGTGGAGATAATTGCACCTACTGGCATTTGTCAGTGCTTGCTGAATGTCAGTGGAAACCAAACAAACAGTGGATGTGAGCACAGTGAGGCAGTGGGTGGTGCATTTCAGATGGTGACAGCAATCTGAAAGAAAAGTAATGCTTTAGCTGACCATGCAGATACAGCATGTATGCTCTGAGAAGCAAAACAGAAAAAAAAAATCTTTTCTTTGAGTAAATCTAATCTATTCACAGCCATGTCATTAGTGATAAATTCAATCACGTAGATAGTATGGCTGGCCATTATTCTGAGGTCGTACTTACAGGAAAAAGAATGCATTTGTGTTTTTAGCATTGTATTAAAAAGTACTTTAATTCTCTTTTTCAAGAATTAGATGATCAGAAGTCATCACAAATGCAGTGTATGGTATGTAGTCCCAATATCCCCCAATAGTCCCCCAATAATTTTTTTAGTTTAGCATTAATAGCACAATGGGATCATGAACACAAGTACCTGAAATTCATTTATATAGGATATGATGCAAGTGCTGTTACAAAAGCTATTTATCTTCTCAGACTTGAGACAGCTTGGATCAAGGTATAGTGTAATTTTCAGATTACTTACATTACAAAAATAACTATGGCCCAAACTTACTTTTGTTTCCCTTAAAGTATATGTAGTGCTTAATAGAATCAAAATACAGTAAAACTGCTCTGTTCAGTGTTCACAGCACTGCATCATTCTTCAGTGGAATGGCAGAATATATACTGCTAAGGAGTCTGTTCTAAAAGGATTCAAAAGCAAGTCTTAATCTCAAGGA
This sequence comes from Tetrao urogallus, assembly GCF_951394365.1. Classification (NCBI taxonomy): domain Eukaryota; kingdom Metazoa; phylum Chordata; class Aves; order Galliformes; family Phasianidae; genus Tetrao; species Tetrao urogallus. The sequence continues at coordinate 3,396,965 of NC_136816.1, read as the reverse complement.
TGTCATTTTATGCATCGCTGGCAAGAATAGCAAATTTTGAGTCATTGCTCTTTTTTTAAAATTATTGACTCAGTTCTGTGCCTCTCTTTTTGCCATTGAACTTGCAATACCATCTGCTTTCAACCTTCAGTGACTTTCTGCATTTGCCATCAGCTAAGACTGAAGTCATGAATATTTAACACCCATAAAGAGAAGCAGTACTTCTTTCAGGACCAGAACTTTACCTTAGTGGACACCTGAATACTTGGAAGTTCAGTATTTATTCCTAGACAGTCAAGTGTCAGTATGACAGATTCATTAAACATGGAAATAGATCACAGCTATCTCCTGAGTCTCGGGATATCAGTCAATGTTTGGTAGTAGTTTAGAAGACGCTTACATTTTCCACTCAACATAATTCTTTGATGGACTCCATTGGTCATTCAGATTTAGCACTAATATAGCTGAAACAGAGAAGAGGCAAAGGAAAAAGATGCTCATGTTCCTTCTGGCTCCTTACATACATCCCAGAAAGGCCCTATAGTCACTAGTATTAGGGAATATGAGGGAGGGACAGAGCAGCAGCAGGTCACAAGTGAGAAACAGTAATCCTTAAGCCAGAGCTCTTGCCCCAGTTGCTTCAATTCTGCTTGAACCTTTGAGTCCAAACTGAGGGAAAGAGGCCTGAAACAACCAGTGATAGGAGACAAACAAAAATAATGAAATAATTATATGGTTTGAATCTTATATATAATTTTTAATTTCTTTCAGTAGGGTTGTGCCCTGACTTGAACAGGAATAGATCTGATTTTCTTCCTAGTAGCTGGTTTGGTGCTGTGTTTTGGATTTAGGATAATGATAATGTTGATAACTCTCCAGAGTTTTAGTTGTTGCTGGCCAGTTCTTACACAGATCCAAGAATTTTTCATCTTGTGCTGTCCTCCCAGTGATGGGTTTGGGGTGCACAAGAAGCATGGGGAGAACAGTCTGGACAGCTAACCTGAGCCAACCAAAAGGATATCCTATCCCTTTTGGCATCATGCAGAGTAATTAGCAGCATGGAATTGTAATGGAGGGCATCCAGTAGCTGGGAAATAACTGGACATCAGTCAGAGGGTTGTGAGCGAATGCATTCTGCATCACTTGCTTTGTGTATTATTTTATCATTCTGGTTATTATTTTCCATTTTTATTCTGTCTTATTAAGCTCTCTGTATGTCATATCACGAGTTTTATCTTATTTTAGTTCCCTCCCCCATTCCACTGAAGGTGAGTTGGGCAAATGGTTATGAGGTGTGAGCTGCCTGCCAGGTAAAAGTGCAATGGTGTCATATGCTAACTCTATGAAACACACAGTAAAATAATGAATCTTTCTCATTAGTAACGTTATCTCTCTGAATTTCAAGATTCCCAAAACCAAGGCTTTTCTAAAAGTATGTTCATTTTTTTCCACAATGTCTCTTGAACATACGCAAGCAAATAGCACAGCTGTATGGGCTCAGTCTAAGCACAGTGCCTCCTTTTTATTACTGTGAAAAATAGCAAAAGAGGAAATTTCATACTTGCAGATGCAAAAGAAAAAAAGAATTTCCTAGTTTGTATTGAGATTATAGATACTTATAGGGATGACCTTTTAAAATAATAAGAAGAAAATATTTTGAAATAAGAAAATATTAATGTTTATTCTAGTATATATGTGCTCTTTGAACAAAAGTATTTACTGTAGAAGGAGGAGTAATAAAAAAAAAAAATTATAAGAGCTTCTCTAATACTTCAAAATACTTAATGTGCTTTCTTAACAGTTTGCAGACATTACCTGGAGCAATTAAGGAAGAGTTTATGAGTCTGCTCAGTAAAAGCAGAGACCTGGGTAACATTTGCAAAGAAAATCAAAACGTTTTTTCCTTGTTCTATAGACCTCTCTTGACAAAATAATATGTCAGGGAAACAGGGTGCCCTGCTGTATTGAGACATCTACCAATAATTGAAAAAAAAGCCCCATCTAACATTGTTCATAAGTATGAGTGATGTATGTAAAGCCCTAGTTTGAATGCAAACAAAAAACTAGTCATCCACAGTTTGAAAATGGTCACAGGTTAATATTTATTTAATTTACTTTTAAATTAATTTGGTCTCTAATACAATTAGTGTAAAGAGTTAGAGGTACCACCCTTTCCCCCAGGATCTATAAGTGTGGTGTCTGAAATTAAGCAAATTCTATAAAACCCCAGGATAATACATCCACAAGTCTATTACAGCTTGACTTAGCTTTTAGAGGAATTTCCATTTATTCTCACGCACTGTGAACGGTTTGATGACTTAGGGCTGGAATTAAAACATTGCTTTTTCATTGCTATGACTTTTATTCTTGTTTTTATTAATGGTTATTTTCTTTTAAACGATGTAACTGTTTAGAGTTTTACAAGATTTTATTATCTGAGGCTAAAACTTCCATGCTCATTGGTTTTATTTTCCTGGCTCTAATAAATGAAATGATTTTTCCAACCTCTAACACTAGCTTCAACTCCTCCCCAGTGCTGTCTGCCTCCGTAATAATCAGGAACAGAACAAGACAGTTTTATTTCCATAATGCTTTTGGTGTGGCTTCAGATCCCCCACATTTATGCCATCCTGATCCCACATGCTGGGTTTATAATAAAGACGATCAACAAGGATAAAACAGCATTTGTCAAAAAGGAAAAAAATCCCAACACTGATGAAACTGGAGCTGTTTACAACTCACTGCAGTGTGCTACAAACTCACCACTAAAAAGGAGTGGTGGAGGAAGAAAACACGGGAGTATTTTCCACATTTTTGTTTTCAGTCAAAACGAAGGTTTTCATTTATATTTCTTCTTACAAGGAGATTTTTTTCTACTTCACGTTTTCACTGTCAACATACTGAGACTCTAGCAGCATTTTCCCAGTTACGCTCCTTTCTCAGGAACATAGATTAAATACTGAAGGAAATGTATCATGCTGGTGTCTATAAATTTTTATCAAAAATATTTGCACTGCAGTTTTTGAGGTAACATATTGGTTTTTTGACTACTTCAGCGGGTAAAACTAAAGAAGAGTATCCTCCCTTTTGTTTTCAGTTTGCTTCCTAAAGGAGTGGGTCCTTTGCTTAGAAATTATGATGATTCAATAAAATTGGGATGTTCCAGTGGCATCATTCCTTCAACTTTTTAATGTTGTCGTTTGTTTTTTTTGTTTGTTTGTTTTCATCTCAACCCAGTCATATTCAAAATTAAAAATAACTGCTGTGAAAGTAATGCCTCCTGCTTCGTATGTTCACTCATGATGTCAGAGGGGGGTGTCAGTGGTGTAGCAGTAGAGGCTGAACCTTCCCACCAGTACTCTGTTCCATGTTGTTGCCATGGGACAGACAGCAGTGTCAGTCTGACAGAATAGTGCCTGGCATGGAAGAGTGGATGAAGCAAAGGTGTTTCAGTGAATTCCTACATTCAGAAAAATTTGCACCCATGTAAAACTATATTAAAAATGAAGCAAGGCTGCTGCTATTTTTCATGTGTATTTTATAATTAAGAATGATCTACCAGCAATATATGAGCTCTGTTTTAAGATAATAAACAGACAATGAGATAACAGTTACTTACTATTCATCTTCATTTTATAATGTCCCATTTTCTTCTATACAAAGCCTTCTTGTATACACGAAGATGAGAGAAATCTGTGTTTTATCATCTGAGTGTATGATGTGTATCTTTGACATATGCAGAGGCCAGGTATCATATATCCAACATGCTGATCTGTCTGAAAAAGACAAGAAATTAAATTGTTCCTCCTAAAATAATTCCATTTATTCACCAATTTTAAGAAGAAAAATATTCTGCTTCTTTGAAAGCTTAAACAGTAAAAATTACATTGCTAGTATCAATTATTTATTGGTACTTCTTGGTAGTTGTGTCAGCTTTACAAAAATATTACATTACTTATAGTTAAAAGACATATTACTTCAGTAGAAATATTCACTACTGCATGATGGTTCTTCTTTTTCTATCACACACTCTGCAGATTACAAACATTTTTTCACAACAAAATGGCTTTCAAAAATAGATTTTTGTCAGCTCTATTTCAGAGCAGTTTATAGATAAGAAATAGTGCTCAGTTTTTCCACAAGTGAGACTAGCAGATGATTACAGCAAGTAGTATGTAGGTTGCTCTGAATGTAATGCCTCCAATTTATTTCCATGGAAACTTCAACAGATGTAAAGAGCACAATAACACTATTTGATAGAGAAAATTCTCTGCTACAAAAAACTTGATCAATATAGTCACCAACATTAGCTGTGCATTTTTGCCAGTGATGAACATGTTCAATAGTCCAGGCTCAGGCTGAATTCTCAATGAATCACAATTTATTTCACAGTTTTGCAGTAGCAGGCAGCCTAGGGAACAGGCACTTGGAGCAGAGGGACACAACAGTTCATATTTCCTACTTCCTGGAGTGAATTCCCTCCCATTTCCACATTGGTTGAGTACTTCAGAGTTCACAGCCTGTACGATGCTTCCAGTTCTCTCAGCAGATTTCCCTGTTTGCTGCTCAATTAACCCTCCCCTATTCTCATTCTATTCTTGTATAATTTTTACCTAGCATGGTATGCCAGGATAATTTCTCATAGTTAACATTCTTCTCTGGATAGCATTCAAACCACAGAACAGGTTTGTACCAGTACATCTTCTGATGTTACACAAAAATGCAGGTCTTCTTTTCAGCAAGCAGAAACAAATCTTGTATCAGAGTTCCATGGCACCTCCTTGGATCTCTTTAGAGTCATGACATATTATTGTCATGCAAAAATAGCATTGTTTTCACAGAATCACAGAATCACAGAATCACAGAATTGTAGGGGTTGGAAGGGACCTCCAGAGATCATCGAGTCCAACCCCCCTGCCAAAGCAGGTTCCCTACAGCAGGTCGCACAGGTCGGCATCCAGGCAGGTCTTGAACATCTCCAGAGCAGGAGACTCCCCCACCTCCCTGGGCAGCCTGTTCCAGTGCTCCGTCACCTCACTGTACAGAAGTTCTTGCGCACATTGGTGCGGAACTTCCTATGCTGCAGTTTCCAGCCGTTTCCCCTTGTCCTGTCTCCACTCACCACTGAAAACAGTCTGGCCTCGCCATTCTGCCCCCCACACCTTAGATATTTATAGACCTGGATCAGGTCCCCTCTCAGTCTTCTCTTCCCAAGGCTGAACAGACCCAGTTCACTCAGCCTTTCCTCATAGGAAAGATGCTCCAGGCCCTTCACCATCTTTGTGGCCCTCCGCTGGACTCTTTCCAAGAGATCCTTGTCTTTTTTGTACTGGGGAGCCCAGAACTGGACGCAGTGCTCCAGATGAGGCCTCACCAGGGCAGAGTAGAGGGGGAGGATCACCTCCCTCGACCTGCTGGACACGCTCTTTTTAATGCACCCCAGTAAGCCATTGGCCTTTTTGGCCACAAGGGCACACTGCTGGCTCATGGCCAACCTGTCGTCCACCAGGACACCCAGGTCCCTTTCCGCAGAGCTCCCCTCCAGCAGCTCATCCCCCAACCTGTACCGGTGCATGCAATTATTCCTCCCCAGATGCAAGACTCTACACTTGCTTTTGTTAAACCTCATCCGGTTTTTTTCTGCCCAGCTCTCCAGCCTATCCAGGTCTCGCTGAATGGCAACACAGCCTTCAGGCATGTCAGCCAATTCTCCCAACTTCGTATCATCAGCAAACTTGCTGAGGGCGGCCACTATCCCCTCATCAAGGTCATTGATGAAGATGTTGAACAAGACCGGACCCAGCACAGACCCCTGAGGAACACCGCTGCTTACAGGCCTCCAACCGGACTCTGCACCACCAACAACGACCCTCTGCGCTCTGCCCGTCAGCCGGTTCTCAACCCACCTCACTGTCCCCACACACATTCTCATGCCAGCCACCATTCAGCCAGACTGCCCCTCTGCTTCCATCCATCACACAGCAACAAAATGTAATGGAATACTGTCAGGAAAGTTACATTTTTACTCCTGTACCACCAACATCCACCTCTGACACCATGGGTCAACTTAATAAAATAGAAAGCATTACTTTCAGAGCAGCCCTCATATTTGAAATAATAAAGTTGGAGAGTTTCTGTTGCATAGAATGTATTGCCATCTGTAAGTCTGCATTTGAAGCGCCTAACTATGCGTCAAGACTTTCTAGTGGACATAAAATGTGCACATCTCCTACAACCTACAGAAAATGAATATAGAATATATATTTTTGATGCAGACAAAGATGGTGAGGCTATTAGTCTTCTCATAAGTGCTATCTGATGAAAATGCCTGCTGAAAAAACCCATGCCATACATCCATTTCAAATAAATTTTTTGTCGTTATTCTTTGTCTTTTTCATTTTCCAGCCTATGAATATTTCCAAGGACTGCAAATACAGTCTGTCTGAGTAAAGATGATCATATGGAAAACTGCTTACAAGAAAGGAGTAGTGTCATCCTTTTAATACAAACTTATCACAGTAAAGTATACATATGAAGATTACATGAGGAGAAAATATTAAGTGACTCTTACTTAACTGGTACAATAAGTACTTCTGTATGGTTTGGGGATACTCTCATAGGTCTCCAAATGTCTTTCTGCATTACTCTTTCCAATAGCTAAAAAGTAACTCAGAGTAGCATTTTGATTTAAAATTTAATGTAAGTCCAAAAAAGTGGACCTTGAGAGATGATGGTATCTGGCTATAAAACAGATAAAACCTTAACACTTTTATCATTTAATTTCCTTTTAACTATTTCATCATCTATCTGCCAATCATATTCCTTGCTAACAGGAAGCAATTTTTTTTCCATTGGTTTACGTAACAGATATTAAAAGTGCAAAAGAACAGATTATTACTTTTTGCAGCACAGGAAGTTACATACAAAAGGCAAGTAATAAAAAAGAAAACTTTAAATGTTGCTGTCTAGCATGCTAACAGTGTTGCAGATTCTTTTATAAACTGTAGTGCAAATAAAGCACGAAGGATCCAAAGGTAAAGAAATGCATTCAACAACGAGATCACACTGTTGTTGTCAACCTGAAGTCTAGTAGAGTTCAGTACTTCATCATAAGAGAGTCAGGTGTTCTATCATAAAATAGGCATCCCAACTATAAATATTACAACCACAGGTATATTTGATTAGAAGTCTTGTTATGATTGATTTTATTTCTTTTTATTTTCTTCTGCAGCAGATCCAAATAGGTTTGCTCACGACTTGGTGAGCAGGAAGTATGCAACATAAAGCTAAATTTATGACATGGGCGGTCAAAGAACATATGATTAAAGTGAGAGAAAACAACCCTTTCAGATGTGCAAATCAAAGAAATGTGAATACCTGAAAAATACCAGTGAGACAGGAATATGTACAAAATATTCTGTTGAACAGTGTCTCCTGATTTCTTGTGGATACAGTTTCATGCCAAGCCAGTTCATTTACAAGCTGAAACATTAAGAATTGATACAGATCCCACTCTTTGTTATCTGTTTGTTATAATTTTGAAAACACTTAGCAAAAATTTTATTGCATAAAATTATTTATCCACAATGATTTCCAGACTTCAGTTATGTGATTGGAAACAAGGCTACAATGGTCAACAGTTAAGCTGAACATACAGGTAAAATGAGGGTTGGAATGGAATATTAAAATGAAAGAGAGGCTATGGGTGAAGGAGGAGACAATGGAGAAAATATTAGTCAAAAATAGCTTACAATAAAATTAATATTAGTGCATTTTTTCCAAGTATCTGGAGAAATACCAAGGAAAATGTGCAACTCCATGCCAAAGAGCAGCACAGTGTAATGTTTAGTCTGAATTAAGCAGCCTAAGATGAAAAAAGGAGTAGCATAAACCATAATAATCCATGGAAAAAAAAGTATTCTGTAACTACTTTCCTAGAATAACACGAACTATTGTATAATGTGACTTTTGCATGTGTTATTTATGCTAGAGTTTGTGTCCTGCTTTAAGGAAATGAGAGAATTTTGTCTTTTTCAAATGTAAGTATTTATTTAGAAATCTCCATTTTTTAGCAGAGATAGTGATGTTTGCAGTACACTGAAACTCAGGAGATTCCCTCCAGTCATGAAAACTTTATATGACAGGGGATAGCCAGAGATGTGATGCTCAAATCAATTAGGATACATTGGTTTGCATTATCAAAAACTATGTCTAGTATTCATCATTCACACGAGTACAGCAGTTGTGCAGAGATAAAGAACAGTTTATTTCTGCACTGAGAAGAATGGAAATATGTCATCTTGTTATGCTCAGCTAGACTCTGGCAGGGTTGTCTGATGCCTTCTGAAACGGTGTCTATATAGCAAGTTTCTGAGCAGTATCAGTTGTATCCTAAATAACATTCTTATTGCTGCATCTCCAAAATATTTGCTGCCACTTCAGCGTACCAGACCACAGGCACAACGTTACTTCTGCTTTTTTTTTCCTGTTTTTCTGGAAAAATCAAGTAATCCTTCTCACCTCCTCTCAAGCAACATTGATGTGGAGAGAAAAATATTTAAAGTGGCTTGAAGTGAAACTAGACAGCAGCAACTTTGTTCTGAAAATATTAACAGGTTTAGCAGTCAGAATTCTGTCAGAAAAATCAGTGACTGGAGGCACTTGATATCAATATCAATGTAAACTTCCTAATAAATTAGAAGAAAAGTGTTTTGAGTGCTTATTTTGGATAGGAAACATTGCTACTCTGCCTAGACTCCATATATCCCAGTACCTTGGCCTGATACTAGTAAATTATGTTGCAATGGGAAAATATTTTCAAGTCATTCCGAAACTGCAGAAGAGTTTCTCATTGCAGGATCAGTTTTAATCCAGATCACTTACATCTGGTTTGCAATATAATCCCAGAAAAAATGGGAGAAAAAAAAACAACTGAAGAACAGGTAGCAAGTAGGCACAATTCCCTTAATTCCATCTTCACTGAGTTAAATCCTTCAGCTCCTAAATCTGCAACACTGATTGCAAAGGAGGATTCATTTCAGGTTGGAGCTTTGAATGTCCATTTAGCTTTGAGGCCTGGGTGTGGAAAAGCAACAATAACACGACCTTTGATTCTGATTTTTCTGAGGCCTGACTAGATTATCTTGTCAGTGTGAAGGAAGAAGAGCAAAAAGCTCAGAGTGGGAAAAACCTAAAAATCAGAAAGATATTCCTGAGATCTTCTCCTGGTATGACCAGGAGACAATGAGCAATCAAGTATTTAGACCTTATCCCAAAATTCGTTTGGGATAGAATTGTATCCCTATGCTTATCACTTATAATAGTAAATATCTGCTATTCTCTGAGAAATATTAGTTGTATAATAGTAAAGTGGTACTGTAAAGTGTATAACTAAGTGGTAAAGGTATAGCAATAACATATAGCAAAAGAAAATATGCATTCTTTGTGTCCTAAAATACTGCAGCCTATTACAATACCAACAGTTCAAAACACTAAGAAGCCTGAATCTTAGGCAATGTACTGTTTCACAAAGGGCAGATCATTCTGACCAATCTGTTTGTCAGCATCAGTGGACAAAGGAAGGGCAACTGATGTCATCTGCTTGGACTTGTGCAAAGCTTTTGGTGTGGTCTCAAGCTCGTGTGTGCTTGAGCCGAGACAATCCCTGATATAAGTACAGACTGGGAGAAAAATTCTTTGAGCTCAGCCCTTTAGAGAAGGACTTGGGGGTTCTGGAGGTTGAGAAGAGAGCGTGAGCCAACAATGTGTGCTGCTGAAAAAGATAGTAAATCTCTAGCTATTGAAAAACATAAGTGGAAGTTATAAGGTGTTCTATAATTTCTAACAATAAAGCTTTTAAAAGTATTCAACTAGTGCTAGAAAGAGAGATAGGTGTTGTTGAGGTAAACACAAAGGAAAAGTGCCCAGAAGATCCATATCAAACTTGAAATATTAGGAAAGAAAATGACAACTCGGAATGTCAACAAGGGGTGAAAATTAAGAAGGATCGGAAATAGAATTGCTGTTATACTAAAATACATCTAGTAGTAGACAAGAAATTCAAGAAACACCAGTTGGTTTCATAAGTCCATCATGAAATCCATAAAAAATTATTGCAGTTAAATTTGCATGTTTTCTTTTATAATGTGTTTTGTTTTCTTTTCTTCAAAAAATATCCCAGCAGAAGAAGAGAGTATCTTATGCAAGATGGAGATGAGTGGAGACTCAGTAAGTCCAGCCAGGGTGCCTAGTCACTTGCTATGTTTTCAAAGAGAAATTGTCTGCTAAGAGCTATCACAACTGTCTCCTCTTGACACTGGTAATATTCACTTGAGTGACAGAGTCCTGTAAGTTGCATTACTGCTATCAACACATCTCTAGATCTGAAATTTTCAAGAAAGGCAGAGGAAGGAATAGTTGTATGGAGCTAAGTTACAGCTTCTCAGCACTTCTACAAATGCATTTATTATTAAATGAAAATGAAAACTTTAACAGTTACTAGGGGACTATTCCAGACCACAGCTCTGGAGAGCTCTATAAATGTACTCCCTAATAGACACTGCCCCAGGTCACTGAAATAGCAGCAAAGTTGAGTTAGAGTTCAAGGGAAAAACATACTTTTTTAGAAGCCATATGCCAATGATGCATACTAATCTATTACTGGGCTTTTTTTTATCTTATAAAATTGCTTTATTAACTTAACATTTAGCTAAACGTTGATTTTTTCTTCCCCTTCTTTGTTTTGACATGCTAAAACGTCTATAAATCTGACATTTGTAAATTCATATTTCATTAATATGCTGCTAGCAGGACATAGAAATTTTCTCTAAGAATACTTGCATCACCTTCCATTCTAAGGAACAAAGCAGATCTTGATCTTGAAAAGCAGTTGATCTTGCAACCTTCCTGTTTCTGAATTAACACAAGGCCATTCACTTTCTGAAGGTATTAAGCATGACAGTAGATGGATTAAATTGCTTCTATACATAAGGCTTTTTTTTTTTTTTTTTTTCCATTCATGTGTTCAGTTGTAGTTGTTAGTCAATTTTGGTCACACATCCAATAGTATTCTATGGAAAAAGGCTGGATAATATCTCAGCAGCGAATGCTACAGGCTTTTCTTAATATGATAATATTGCACAGAGAATAAAAGAATAAAATTAAAACATAAGTCAAATCTTATGAGGGCGAATTGCATAGCAAAGTCTACATCTACCAAATTACACTGAACAGGAGGCTTCATCCATTGATTATCTTGTGGAGGAATGGCTGCGTGACAAAGGACGAGCTGGAGAGTTACAGAACCCAGCTTGTCTAAATTGTTAAGGTAGCAAGGACACAGGACATGGTGGATACAAAGAAACAGAAGCAATATCTAAAGGAACGAAGAACAGGCATAAGGTAGGGGGGATTGGCATTCAGCTTTAAGCACCAATGATGAGCTCGCTTTTGCACTATGTATGAGGATTATTAAGACATGTATAAAAGAGAATCTTTGGTAATCAACAAACGAGACTTGTTGATCACTCATATTGAGCGCCAGGTTCTCCTTGTTACCACATTATCTTGGTTTCTGAAGCATTTTCTATTCATTTGTTTAATATAATTAATATGCTGTGTACTGAAAAAAAATGCTGAGCTACTTCACTTTGTGAAGCAATATTTTGAATAGAAGTTCAGTTTAGAGTCATTTGTTTACCTGTGCAGAGAGATTCAGCTATTGAATTTATTGCACTCAGCATACTCGGAACATTTATCAAGTTATTGAATGTTATCTCCTTCTATACTTGAGACTGTCTCCAGCTGTTCTGTTATAGATTGCAGAATTTTAGTTGGAAATTTCTCTCCTATTTCATTATTGTGGACTAGAAAATATGGAAACTTAATTTAAAGCATCTATATGATTCACCAAATGTGTATACCTTATTAATTCAGTCAGGGGAATTTGGAGAATTGCATTTAGGAAAGAATGATCTTGATTTTGCCTCTCATTATTTTGTATTGCTGTCTAGACCTGCTGAGACACCAGATTCATCACTTAGGTCTGGGTGACAAAGAATCATATCTGTATATTAAGATTTAAAAAGAAAAAAAGTCACTCAAATGGATTACGCATTCAAGTACAACAGACTAAGGCTCAGCAACAGTTTGCATTCAGACCTTATATCAAACCTTTTTTCCTTTTGCTACACGTTAGCAATCCTGGTATCACTGGTATGATATACTTTCAGGTTTCCAAGAGGGAAGGAAGGACCATCAGTATGACTGCTAGAAATCCAGCTGCTTATCAGGATGAGTGATGTAGCTGAGGCTTATTGGCTGTTATGGCACAACATTTTTGGAGCAAGCAAGAGAAGTACTGATTGTACACTTGGGGAATCTCAAATGAGATGACCAGAAACAAAGATACGTACTCCATCACACTCACTTTAAACATTTAAAAATATTTGCCCACAAGGTTATTCCTGTGAACTCTTGACAGGAAACTAAACCAAAAGCCTAAGCTAGAAGTAGAAATCCAAAATAAATATAAGAATCACAGGAAGAAAAGAGCTGATATTCATCTCAATAGCAATTGATTTATTAAGCACATGTAATAGCCACCCAGGGGGTAGCAGTAAATGGAGTCTTCAATTGCAATTCACAACCTGAGGTATACTATGAGAAGCCTGCTTGCACGGAACAAATTCTGCTATAGAAGATACCACTTCAGATGGTTTTACCTTTTATTCAGGCTGGTGGTTTGAGATTTTATCATTATCTTACCTAGCACTTGATGTAGTTAATACAACAGGACATTCTTCTGTGAATTATTTCTTCTCAAATTAGAGGCAAAACTGAGCTGATACAGGTCCAAAACCTCATGTCATCTTTAATTCCGCTGCCTAAGAATCTTACTTTATTGGCATAAACACTTCACACATGTATGCAAAATGATATTATTTTCCCCAGGGTTATTTTAGTCCACTTGCTTTTTCCTTTCTCCTTCTCATTTTTTATTTATTTATTTTTTTAACCTATTCTGTTCCTTTCTAGGCAGATGCATGCTGCAGTTTTACTATCTTGCATCTTGAGAAAGGCAAATGTTTCAACTCCTTAATCTAACATTTCAAGCTGAATGTTTTTCTTAACCACACTGAATTGTCCTTGGAAAATGAACAGATTTTGATCCCTTGTTGCTTATACGGTACATAAAATTACATTCCAACCGTGGTATATGTGGCACACTAGGGATGATGCAGACGTACTGCTAGCATGTTGAGGAGCCTAATGAACAATTCATACTACTTTCAACTGTTTTAATTCAATCATTGCAGCTGCTATGTCAGGTATGCTGAATTCTTCCACACAAATGCAAGACAGAAGATGAAACTTCAGAGGGAATCAAATTAGTTAAGTGCACTTGCTAACACAGATACCTCTTGATATAACTCAAGAACTACAAAAGATTGGTGCACTGTTCAGCATGACAATGCTTTTTATTGACATAAAGATACACATACATTTTAAGTATTAACGTAATGGTATTGCATTTATTTCTCCAGTGGGGTGTTTTACAGACCCTGGAAACTAAATCCATATGGCCACAGTAAAGTTTTTTTCACTTTCAAAGTACTGTACTATGTGTAGAATGGATGTGGTCAGTCCGTAGCTGTTCTCAAGAAATAACTGACCTCTTTGTTTTTCGAAAGAACAAAAATAAGATACTTGTAGGTAGTGAGAAAATAAATGGAATTTACACTCTTTGTTCATTGCTGTAAGTGTTCTCAACATCTCCTTCATAAGAAAACAGAAAATTCCAACCTCAAGAAACATTATTTTCAACTGTAAAAGTCTGCAGTATGCCCTACAGCTTGCATTTTGGCAATGAGTGCAGCTGTATGCTATGTTGTATTTATGCATCTACTGGCAGAGTATAAATCTGTATTTTAGAGTTCTTCTACTCAGACACTGACCTCATCTTCTTCTATTTAGGTCTCATGCATAAACATGTAAACCTACTAAAAATACAGGAGTAGGCTAGAAGAGATGGCACTGGCAGGCTACAGATTCTGTAAGCTGTGGTGAGAGGCAATGTAGGAAGAGGCTGTTGAGGACACCTGCTAACCCAGTGCCTGCAGAAGCATACAGAAGCAACAACTGGGTGTGTAAGGTTCCTTGAATAATACCTTTTTTTCTCAGCAGTGTATCTTGCTGCTGGCACCATCATCACTGTCATTACATGCAGCTTGTGTTCTCTTTTGCTGTGAATGTATCTGATTATGAACTTACTTCTTGGAAATTGAGAGTATGTAGCTCTCAGAGAAACAACATGCCATCATCAACCCCAAACAGGCCACCTTAGTAGTTGTAATCCATGAATAAACATGTCTTATGGGAGATAACCTGGGAATCCAGAGAGCACTAAGCAACGCCAGTTTTTATGGATTACAAAGCCTTAATGCAGGATTATGCAGGATAAGTAAACAATTTCAAGAAAACTTCAATCTGCTTCAACACATTAACACCAGGGGCCTATTAGGAAATAATTTCTGAACAACATGACCTCTGAATCAAAAACAAGTTTTATGAGTATGACTCAACAGAACAAAAAAATTCATTTGATTCTCAGCCACTTAGTATACAATCGTAGAAATATAGAATAGATTGATATTGTGCAGCTCACCTGCCATGGGAAGGAATATCTCTCACTAGATCAGGTTGCTCAAAGACCCATCTAGCCTAATCTTGAACCCTTCTCACAGTTTCTCTGGAAAGCTTGTTGCACTGTCTCACCCCCATCATCATGAAAGAATGCTTCCTTACATCCAGTATAAATCTCTTTTAATTTAAATTCATTTCCTTTTGTCCTGTCAATGCTGACAGGTGAAAAGTCTTCCCCTTTCTTACAACCACCTGATAAATACTGATCCCCGAGTCACACTGCTAGTAACCAGTCACTAGCTGGATTTAATTCTATACATCAACACTATCCGGGCCCAGTGAAGACTGCAGTGACACTGGCTATCCTTCAGTCTCTCCCATTCCCTGAGACCTTTCAAAGATCAAAGAGAGTAGTTTGGCAATCACTTCTGCCAGCTCTCTCAGCACATTTCAGTGAAACCCATCAAGACCCACAAATAATTTTTTGACTATCTCCTGCTCAACCATGCAAATCATCCTTTCTCCAGACCCTCTATCTTACCTCCAGGGTCTGAGATTTCCAAGGTGCAATCTTATCAGTAAAGACTGGAGCAAAGAAGGTTTTCAGCATCTCTGCCTTCTCAGCATCCCCTGTTCCCAAGACACCATCTTAATGAAGTAGTGAACCCACATTTTTGCTAGTCTTCCTTCTTTGTTGACATACTTAAAGAAACTTTTCTTATCATCCTTCTCCTCACTTACCAGACTTAATTCTAAGTTGGCTTTAGCCTTCCTCTTTGCATAAATGTTCCAGTGGCTGAAGTCCCCCATAAGAACCAATTCCTGCAACCATGAGGCTACTTTCAGCTATCTGTAGAAGGCCTCATCATCTTCCTACACCTGATCAGGCAGCCTGTAGTAAACACCCACAGTGATGTCACACACATTAGCCTGCTTCTAAGTTCTCACCCAAAAGCTCTCCACTCATTCATCCTTCATCCCTAGGTGAAGCTCAGTTCATTCCAGTTATGGTCTCACTTAAAAAGCAACTCCGCTACTTTGCCTTGCTGACCTAAAAGTGACATAGCCATCCATGACAGTGTTCCAGTCATGTGAGCTGTCCCACCATGTCACTGCGATTACAGTGAGATCATGCTCCTGAAATCGCACACAGATCTCTAGTCCTTCTGATTTATTCCTCACGTGGTGTGCATTGGTATACAGGTACTTTAGAGAAGAAAAGGAAGCAGAGATTGTCTGCTATGCTCACTAATGAGCTGGCCTTCAGGCTTCTGTCATGGGAAGCATCTATGAAACATTTATCCTTGTTCTGATTGCCCTGGCTCATTCACCTGTCAACTGCAATAGCATAAGCGTTGCCATTATGGACTATGCCCCACAAGACTTTCAGTTTAAAGCTCACTTTTTGAGGTTAGCTGGCCTGCTGCCAAAGATTGCCTTGCCTCTTCTAGACAGGGGAATTCTATCCTTTCCTAACATGCTATAATCTTCATAGAAAATCCGACCACTGTAAAAACCAAAACACACAAGTACTAAACACATACTCAGGTACTGATATGAAATACATGTCTATTTCTAGCTTCCTTTTTTCCTCCACCTGGCAAAATTGAGGAGAAAATAACTCGAGCTCCAATATTTTTCACTTGTGCTCCCAAGGCTTTGTAGTCTTCTTTGATTCAGCCAAAGTTCTGCCTACCTGCTTCATTTGTGCCTACATGAAAGAGCACCAGAGATCATAGTCCTTGCACCTGACAACCTGTGGCATCCTCTCAGCAATGATCTTGGCTACTGGGAGGAAGCAGACCTCTCAAGACTGCCTGTCAGGATGGCAGAGGGGAGCCTTTATACTATTAATAGGGAGTGTCTTGCTATGAGCATGCAGCCTTTCTTTTTATGATATCCACTGCAGGCTGCCAGTGTGATTTCTTCCTGAAGATGTAGGTCCTTGGTGTTAGGCATCCCTATAGCTGCAAGAGTTTTGTATCTGTTTTTGGTAGTGAAGATGGAGGTTGGGGACCAAAGTGGACTCCTGCTTTTGTGCAATAGCAGGGACCAATGTGCCTCCTTCTCAATATTCTACCCTACTGGAACATAACTATTAAAAAGCCTATTGATCTCTCTCTCACCACCTTTAATATTATGCAGCCTTTTAACTGCTTCTTGTATCTCAGCAACACAATTTAAAAGATCATCCACATGCACACATCTGATGCAGTTATTAATTTGTCACTAGAATGTTCAAGGCACACAGTGCAATCAATCACCTGAACCAACGTCTCCTTTCTTTCCAGGGTGGATGGATTAGACACCCCTGGGATTTCCCTGTAGGGCCATTGCCCTTAGTCCTCACAGGAGTATCCTGCACTATAGTGATAGAAATGAAGGACACTTCCCCTGGTTCCAAATATGTAAGCTAGCTTCTGCAATGTAAGCAGATCCAGCAGATCTGAAGCAGGATTCCTGCTTGTCCTGCCTATGCAGACTGCCATGCAAACAGCTGCACCTCTCTCTCATGAGAGTTAAATCTCTTCCACGTCCGGCTAGCTTGTTGGTGAAGACTCTCCTGCTCCTGTTCATAAGGTGAATTCCATCAGCTCCCAGAAAATCTGGCTTTGCAAGGGTAGATCCGTGAACACAGAAACCAAAACTTTGAGTTATTACATATCCAGACATTCACCTGATCAATGCATCTCCTCCTGATTCATCTCTGACTTCCCAAACTCATTCCTCTGACTATGAAATTAGAAGAGAACACCATCTGTGCTCTTGATTCTTTTAGCAGTGTTTCAAGAGACATATAGTTGTCTTATCACAGTATAATTACAACCTGCATGGAAAAACAGGAACAGATGATAATCTGCAGCACCCACTAGGCTGATGGCCTTTCAGTGATAACGTGGATAGAGCTCCTGGTAGACGGCAAGCTCGTCTAGACAAATTGTTTCACCAGTATGAAAGAGAACAAACTAGAAAAACAGAAAAACAAAGTCATCCCTTGGCCTCACCTTGTCAAATGTGTCCATCTGTTGCTGAATCCCTAAAGTCAGTCACTGAAGGCCTTGTTACCAGGAGCACTGGTCTTCAGTTCTCACTGGAGCTAAATATCAATCCAAATTGTATCTTTGTAGAAATCAGGCCTACCTTTTAGAACACAGGGAGTGAAAGGTGCTGACAACTACTGAATGTCTGCAAACATAGAATAATTCAAAGTACACTGAAATCCAAGCTTGTCTCCCTCTGTCAGTACAAACATCGCTTCTGAAGGGTCATAAGAGGAAAAAGAGAATTGTTGTGGAAAAAAGCTTGTGATTTAACTACACTCCACACGTGTCAATCTCACTGATTGCTTGCTTTCTCTGACCTTATCAATAATTTTTTTTTAACTATTTTTTTCCTTCTTTCTTAAGGAGTAAGAGGACAGGAAGCACAAGCAATTGTACCATGTTTGGATTTTTGTCCAGGATGGTAACACTTCTACTCTGCTGTAGGGATTAATTTGGAGTATTCCTAACAGTAAAAATGCCACATAGATTCCTGAAACAGTGGACACGCTTTTCACATTGGATGCACACATCAGTACTAGCTGAGCTTCAAATCTGTCATGCTGTGCAGATCAAGTCTAACCCTTGCATAAATACGCTGCTGCTACTTTCCAACTTCATATACTGTCATTTGACAACTTAATGTTGTTCCTTGAATACCATTTAATTCAGGCAGTTCTAAAAGTCAGCAATATGGAGAGTGAAACACTGCCAGCAAGCTAGAGGAAACTAAATAACTCACAAGATACTTCAGTACATTATTTAAATTCAGCATCTATGGAAATGTCACATTATTCCATGAGAAATTACCATAGTGATAAGAAAGAGAAAAAAACATGGCATGCAATTAATTAAAATCTTATGAGGATAAACTTCAGGAAATTAACTGAAAATGTTGGGGGAAAAAAAAGGGCAAAACAAGTCCATATTTTCTTTTATTTACCTAATACCTATGATCCTACAAAACTCATAAAAAACAGCCATGGGGATTATCTTTCCATCTGTAAAATAAGTGCCGTACTTGTAAGAGTGAGAAGCACTTATCACTGCATGCGGTTTCAGCCAAGATTTCACAAAAGACCTCTCTGATGGATTGAGCTGCTTCTACAAGGAAGAGGAAATACTGTTAGGAAGAGTGTACATTATCTGCTAATAGATGGTTTAGAAATACATACAATCTGCATATTTCAATAGCAGTATATATTATTTCATTAACATAATTTTTGAAGTATTCATCCTCTCCTAAGAAAAATATTTATTGATATTCTTTGCTTTTGTTTCTTTTCTTTTTCCATTAGAATCTTTGATCCATAAGGGCTATGAAAATAAACTGTCATTCATAATTTAAAATTAGGAATAAATAATGTAATTTAAAAAAATAAAAATAAATATGTGTGCAGATACGACCACTTGATCCTAAATTTAATTACGTTTACAATTTCATGTAAAATATTTAACAGAGAATCATATCATAGAATCATGGAATCATAGAACCATATAATGATAGAATGGCCTGGGTTGGAAGAGACCTCAAGGATCATAAAGCTCCAACCCCCCTGCCACTCAGCCACCAACCTCCACATTTAATACCAGATCAGGCTGCCCAGGGCCCCATTCAACCTGGCTTTGAACACCTCCAGGGACAGAGCATAGAAAAAATTAATCTTGTAAGATTCGTTTATCCTTAGTTTCATTTCATTTTATTTTTTAGTTTTAACTTTGACTTCCAACTGAGAAAGAATATGTAAAAGCCCAGATGAAGGCTTTGCCAATGTGTTTGACATAAGTAACTTTTCTTCAGTCTTTGTGGGATCAAGAGAAAGAAAACAAAACATGTGCAGCAATTATTCTCTATACTTAATTACCAAAATTTAGGTCTGTAACAAGCAACATACGGAAGCTAACCTTCCTCCTTTGAAGTGATATATTTCTTAAGAATGTGATGCATACCAGCCTTCTTATGAGTTTTCCTTTTCACTGTCAAGGGTTTTTCACTCACATTACCATTATTTAGATTCTGAGCTGTTAAAATCAGATATCACTTCTGTTTTGTGTCAGAACATCAGAAGATACAATGAAATCCTAGTCACATCGGTAATGTTTTGCACTGATAAAGTAGATACACTATAAAGGAATTAGGAGTGTTAAAATGCTTAATACATTTACATTTTCACAAATTAATAATAAT